>NC_084461.1:12500-350000 GCF_027409185.1 Cynocephalus volans | reverse complement strand
TCCCGCTCGCTCGCTCTCGGCCTGCACGTGTGGCCCTCACCCCCTCCACCAAAGGGGACACAGCCGGGTTCACCCCTCCCGCCCTCTCTTCTCCCTCCATTTCCTCCTGTACCAGAGCAGGATGTACCCCCAGAGGCTGGGGAGCAGCTGCTGCGTGGCCTGAGGCTGTGATGTACTCACTCACCAGAAAGCCCGAGGTACTGTCTAGCAGGCAGCGCACACGGCAGACGAAGCAGCGTGTCAGGAAGGCTGAGTACTCGGTGGGTGAGCCTGCACCCCCTTCCTGGGCCCTGAGCAGCCTCCCCAGGACGGCGTCATCTCCTGTCCAGGATGGCCCAGCAAAGGAACGTGGTGGTGAGGCCGGGGAGACAGTGACCAAGAGAGAAGCCATAAATATACTCCAAGAAGCACAGGCTGTACATGTAACAGCAAGCTCCAAGTGTGTAACAAACACACCCCTCTGGCGAATACAAAATCACGCAACTTAAATCTCCCTTCACTCTTCCCTCTCATCCCCTGCTGTCACCATAGAGACAGCTGCTCTGATGGGTTTCACCTTCATCGTCCCTTGCCTTCACAAACATTTCTTCACTATGCATGTTCACTATAGATCAAGTTTTGAATTTGCTTGGAGCTTTATAAAATGGCATTGTGTGTGGGCACCTGGGGTTTGCTTTCTGCATTCATTGTTATAAGGTAAATCATGCTGTTGTGTGAGGTTGTGTGAAAACTTTTCTTTGAATTATTGAAAATGTCTCTGGATACGTGTGAGAGAACCAGGGAATGGTCCTCTGCATGTGACCCTGGGTGCACCTGCCCTTGTGAGCCCACTGTCTCCTGCTGCCCATTGAGGAGTTCAACGCCTGCCAAGCTCCTCTTCTTGGTCAGGAGCCACAGATTTGGTGGGGGGTGAGCCAGTTTACAGGAGGATCTTGTGCCCAAAGGGGCAACCAACTCTGAATAGGCAACTGTCTTTCCAGAGCTTTTTGCAGATAAATCTAATGTGGGCCAAAGACATTTCCTGGCAGACGTGAGGGAGTCTGGGAAAGAGAGACAAGCAGCCTGGCTCCTGGTGAGGCAGATAGAGTCAAGGCAGACTCGGGCCCCGCAGAGCACAGAAGAGTAACCAGGAGCAAACGCACCCAGAGTCACACGGGAGTCAGTGGAGCCGGCCAGCGGAGCACGGCAAGGGGCAGGGAGGGGCCTCTGTGCAGGAAAACGGCAGAGGTCTCTGAAGAAAGGGGAAATACTAAATTTAGTGTGCAAAGCAAAGGAGAAGGAAGCAGTTTCTCTCGGGCACCCACATGTTCACTTGAAGTATCCTGGGTTCTGGCTGACCCACCTGGACCCCAGGACCCACCTGTCTCGGAGCGGGGGGGCTGCCCACACACCGCCAGGGGCGGGTCCATGGCCCAGTGCAGCTGCCTGCAGAAGTCCCGGCGGTCGTCCACGTGGATATAGTCATAAATGTTTTGGTGCATGACGTCCGTCTGAAATATCACAGCAATGTTATTTTAGCCTCACCCTAAATGAATTTGCACTCTTTATTCCAGTAATTAATCAAAAAAGTTTCCACGTCCACCTGTCGAAAGGAAGTCACATCCATGAAGACAAAGTCCCATGGAAAAGCCAGGACCCCTCTCCATAAGGATGTGCCGGCTGCAAAGTCAGGTGCACTCTGGTGGCCTCCCCCAACCCCTGACCTGCCCACCCACTAGTGCCATGTGCCAGCCCTCGGGGGCAGACATCTTCTGGGTCATGACACTTTGGGGCCAAGATATCTACTTTCCTAAACCGACTTTGATTCTCTGAGACTCAGATTCCGATCCTGTTGTGTCTCATGACCAGTGATTTCCTTCTTCCTGGAACCCAGGCCTCGACTGAGGCCCTATTCCATGATGCCATGAGGACCCACCAGTTCACGTGCCTCTCTCTGGTCCTCTCCTCCCACCTGCTTGGCAGCAAATCTGGGCTTTGACTTAGTGGCTGGCCCTGGGCCCATGTCTAGTGGACAGAGGCCAAAACCGCGGGCTGTGAAGACTGGCCAGCTGGGACTCACCTGGGGCTCTCAGAGTGTGCCCACAAACCACAGAGGCCTGGCCCTCTGCCTTCTCGTGACTGGCCTGTCAGTGTCCCAAGTTGTTAGCCCCCCAGGAACTGTTGGTGATCCCTGTAGAGCTGAGCTCTTTTCAGAACAGGCCTGTTTCTGAATTTTAATCATTTCTGAACTGGATCATTATAATAACATGATTCTTCATAAATGGAGGAAAAGCTCCTTAAGGATCAAGACCTTGAAATAAGGTTACCGTGCAGTAAATCACTGTTAACTAGATTCCTGGGGCGACTGTACACCAAGAGGACTTGTTTTTCCCATCTAGCTGTAATTTCCTGTCCCTCAACCCACCTCTTTCTTTTCTCCCTGTCCCCTCTGCTTTCTCGCCTCTAGTGACCAAAGTTCTGCTCTCCTTTTAACAGTTCAGCTTATTGAGTTGTTTTGTTTTGGTTTTCCAGCTCCCACATATGAGTGAGAACATACAGTATTTCTTTCTGTCAAACGATGAGAGGAAATCAAATGTTCCCATCACGAAGACATGATTAAGTTTTGCAATGATGAAAATGCTAATTACCCTGATTAGATGGTCACACATTGTATATGTATACTGCAATATAACTCTGTATGCCATAAATATGTACAATCAATGTTTCAATAAAAATTAATTCTAAAAAAAGAAATAAGGTATTTTTTTAAGAATGCAACTAGTAAACTCGCCCACAATGGATGAGATTCACCATATTCTCAAGTAATCCTTATTGACGCCTGTAACTTTGTGACTAAGACTTGCTGGGATCCCCTGAACATCAAATGAGATACAACCTCAGGGAGGCAGGAAGGGAGCGTGGTCATGACAAAGAGTTGGACTGTAATCACCTGTGCACCCCACCGTCTAGCGAGCCCAGAGAAGGGGGCAGAGAGAAGGTAAGTGGCTACCGTCCTTGGTCAGAGCTGACTCAGGGGCTCTGCAGGTGAACGTGGGACCAGTGGGCAGAGACCTACCCAGGGTGGAAGTGGACATGCCAGGCCCGCCTCCAGCTCATGCCCTGATGGGTCCCACCTCACGTGGCGGCTCTAGGATCATGGCGTGCTTCCCCCAGGGGTGCTTTCCTGAGAGACTTTTGATTGAAGTATAACATACACAATGGAAAGCGCCCAAACCAGAAATACTCAGCTTGGTGAGTTATCTAAGGAGAACACCCAGATCAAGGATGGTATCTCAGAAGCCCCTCTGCCCCGCACGGAGTCCTGAGCCACTCCCACCCTGCGGGCTGGTTTTGCCGGGTCTGCTCTGAATGTCTGCCTCTTCTTCCCGGCATGGCTGTCCTGAGTTCACCTGTCCACGTGGTGGTGGCTTTTCTCGCTCACTGCTTACTGTGTCCTGCTACACCAACATGCCACAGCAGACCGACCCACTGCACTGCTAACGCCCTTTGGTTCGTTTCCCATTTGGGCCCACTGCAGACAACACTGCTGCGTCTTGAGGGCATTTCTGCCAGGCACACACCAGGAGTGGAATCACTGCATCACAGGACAGGCAGAGGTTTAGCTTTAGCAGTGAACACCAGCTTTCCAAAGTGATGGTGCAAAGCACACTCCCGCTGTGGCACTGCACGAAATCTCTAGTCGCTTGACACTCCTGCCAACATCTGGCGTTTCCAGGCTTTTCCATTTCAGCCACTGTGGTGGATCTGCAGTGGTTTCTCATGGGTTTAATTTGCATGTCATAAAGACTGATAGGAATGAGCATCTTCTCATACACTTATTGGTCTTTAGATGAGTGTGCATGTGTGCATGTATGCGTGCATGTGCGTGCGTGTGTTCATGCATATGTGGGTGTGTACATGTGTATTAGTCCATTTGTGTTGCTATAACAGAAATACCTGAGACTGGGTAATTTATAAGGAAAAGAGGTTTATTTGGTTTACGATTCTGGGACAGCTGCATCTGGCACGGGCCTCACGCTGCTTCTACTCATGGCGGAAAGTGGCAGCAGCCGGCGGGTACAGGCAGATCACATGGCAAGAGGAAGCAAGAGAGCAGAGAGAGGAGGTGCCAGGGTCCTTTAAACAATCAGCTCTGGTGGGAAATAATAGAGCGAGAACTGACTCACTACCCCCCTCCCCCAGGGAGAGCATTAATACATTCATGAAGGATCCACCCCCATGACTCAATCAGTTTCCAACACTGCCACATTGGGGATCAAATTTCCCCATAAGTTTTGGAGGGGACAACACATCCAAACTCCATCAACGTGCATGTGTGCGTGTGTGCATGCATGTGCATGAGTATGTGTGTGTGCATGTGTGTATGCATGCATGTGTGTGGGTGTGCATGCAGGCTGCCTGTTTGTTTCCTTCCCATGCCACTCTGACGAGCTCCTTGCTGGACGGTGAGTACTCCTGCTCTGTCTGGATGTGAATCCTCTTGGGACATGCTCCTGCCCTCCCACTCCCCTAACCGACTCCAACACAGTCCAACTCATCAGTCCTCTCCTTGTGGGTAGGGCCTTTTGTCTCGTTAAGAAATCTTTCCTTGTACATCTCCCAATTCTGCCCTGTTACCTTCTAGAGACTTCCATCGTCCACCTGATATTTACTCTGTATGGTGTGAGGTAGGAGTTGAGATTCATTCTTTCCCTGTATAGATCCGGTTCACTCAGCATCATTTATTGAAAAGACCCACAACCCAGCAGTGCTACATTTATCATAAACCCCATGTCCAGACACACATGTCTGCTTCTGAACTCCAGTTCTGTTTTAGGGGTCTATCCGTCTATCCTTGCACCAACCCTGCACTAACTACTTAGTTATACAGAAAGTCTCATCTCCGGTGTTGTGAATCACCTGATGATCACTACCTCCTGCTGCCTCTTTTCCTCTTCCTCCAGGTGGCCTTGAATACTCCCAGCCCTCTGCATGTCACACAGGTTTTAGAATTAGCTTGCCAATGTCCACCAAAAAGTTGCTCAGTTTTTATTGTAATTTCGCTAACTCTATAACCTGATTTGGAGAAAACTGACATCTTTATAATTATAATATTTAGTCCCCCAATTCATGAATATGGTATATCTCTCAATTTACCTGGATCAACTTTCATTTCTTTAAACAATGTTTCATATTTTCCGTGTGGAGGTACTGTATAGCATTTGTTAGATTCATTCCTGGGAATTTGGTGGTTTTTAATCCTGCTGTAGAAGGCATTTTCCTCTCTGTGGTTTTGATTAGAGGATAAGATTGTGCTGACCTCTGAGCACTGGGCAGTCTCAATTCTCATCGTAAATGGATAAACAGGCACCATGACTCACACTCTGTTCTCTCATGAGTTTTCGTAGGTGACCCTAAGCTTTGCGGAGCCCTCGGAGGTGGCGATCCCCCAACAACCTCTCTGTGCAGCCGCAGCCTGCCGGCCCCATCCTCATTCCCACAGACTTTAGTTAATGCAGTTAACATGGGAGAGGCGGATCTGCATTTAACCAAGGCAGGAGACAGATACACTTGGAGGAGAGCATGGTAAAATTGGAAAAGAATGTTTCTGACTAAGACAAATCTGAAGGCAGGATGAAATATGACTAATTTTTAGGTTGAGGAAACAAAGTTTTGCATTTTAATAATTAATGTGGCATCTGCCTGCCCTAAGTCTTTCCTAATCTCCTAGAGTCTGATTCCTACCAAGTGATGTCAAGAGAAATAAACGGGAGGCAGAGAATAATATAACAAATATTCAGACAGCACAAAAAGAAACACTGCTCTACCAAGTAAAGGCAGTCTTTATTTTAGTTTTAAATCATCATTTATGGATTTCAGAATAAAAGCGTTCCCAATTTTAATAAATTGCTCATTCCAGCAGTTATCGTTTTTACCTTTTTTGTGCAAAAGTGTGTACACATCTGTTAACCATGCCCATGGGATTAACTGCTCTGGTTGACAAGCTGTTCCAGTCTGCTCTCGCTCACCCAGGGACAACTTACCCAATCTGGTGACCTTTGAGAGAATGGACAACTTCTTGAATCAATAAGTGTCAACAGTACCTAACGCACACATCTAAAACCCACTGATTCATCCTGAGCTTGCTGAATTTGAAGACACTGAGGCTGTGCACTCAGGCTCTGATAAGAAACAATTGGTTCCTGTCTTTTTGCAAAGCATTTTGCACAAGAAGCTCATAAGAGCACAAAACCATTCTCAGATTTTCTTGAAATATTTTGCATAAATTAGAGGCAATGTCCAATTTCATGGCATTTGGAGACAATTTCCTTATAATAAAGATAAAACTTTTTTTTTTTCTTACTGCTAACGCTGAGGAACAATAACCAAGCTCCAAGAAAACAAAAGATCCAATTAGCAGGTTTGGACCTGGAATACAAGCTGCTCTGCACACCTGCCTCTGCGCCCAGAGCTACACCCTGCATTGTGGCTGAGGGAAGACGGCTCTGGGTGTGTATGAAGAATTCCTGGGGCAACTCAGGATACAGTGATTGGAACCAAAAGTAATTCTGAGCATGTAAAAGGCAGACTGAACAACCTTTCCTAGATGCAGACTCTGCACACGCAACCAAAGGAGACCAAGTTGAAGGCTGTGCTGTTTTGGTGTCAAATTGTGTTACGGCACCGCATCCTTGTGCCTGTCCATGTCCTGCGAGCTCTGCGTGTGCCAGGACATGGCACCCCACAGTGGGGAGTCATCAGTCCACGCAAAGACCTGCTAATCTACTCTTCCCTTGAATAAACAAAGTATCCCAGGAGAAGAGATCTGTGGGATACGAGATCAGGAGACTGCCATGGAAAGGAAGGGACCCTGCCCAGCAATGCCTGGCCAGCCCCAGCGGCTGGTGTCCTCCCAGGTCCTCATCACATCAGCTCTCAGAGTGGGGGTGCGTTGGCAGAGGGGCAGTGCCCAGCAGCAGACAATAGGGAAGGTGCTGGCATACCCATGGTCTCACATCGTGAGAGCAGGGGGCCCTTCCATGCCCCACTCACGTAGCAACCCACACCGCCCAGTGGCAGCCGAGAGGCGGACTCTCCTACGTGCCTCTGACAGGGCAGCTGCCTGGAGATCTCGCCCCCAGACACGCTCACTCTCACAACATGCAATAGACACCTCCACGTGGCTGCAGGGACCGACCCAGGCCTGCAGGTGGCTGCATCTGGAAGTGGGCCCTGGGGGAGAGGCTGCCCTGGGTAGAGTGTCCAGTGTGCAGATGGTGGCCACAGCACCATCTCTTAGGACAGCGGCAGGGAGGAATTGCATCAGGACAAGGCCTGGCAGTTGCTCGGCCCTGGTAGTTTGCAGGGGGATGGGCCTTGGGCTCAGGAGGCAGGAAGTTAATCTCAGAGGCGGGTGTAGAAGGAGGTGCTTCCCAGAATCACTGCTAATGTAACAGTTAGTTCATTCTGGAAAACTGTTCAAAGTCACAGTTTTCATGGAACTTAGAGAAAACACTACACTGGCCTCAGGGGCCTCAGGCAGACATGTTCTGACAAAATGCAGGGACCCCCATTCTCAGATCTCCCACTGCACCCCTTGGTTTTCTGCCTGACCAGTGAGACTTCATCTTTAATGGCTCTCTATGCATTTGCCTTTCCCTGGTCCTGGCTGGTCCTGGCCGGTCCTGGCCGATCCTGGTCGATCCTGGCTCCTGGAACACTCCCTCTCTGCCAGCAGAGGCATGGGGCACTGCAAGAGGAGGGGCTTCTCCTGGGGCCACCGTCCTGCTCCTGCAGGACTCAGCTGGCCTGCGGCACCCCCCAGTGTCAGCCACACACCAAGGCAGCTGCCGGCCCTACCCAAGGTGGGCATCCCCCAAGGGCAGCTCCCCTGTGGCTCTCACCAGCGTCCAGATGACAGTTCCTGCTGACTGGCCCTGGCCGGGGAATCTCAGTGAACTTTTCCACCACCCAGGGGCCACAGACACCCTCCCAGTGAGATTCTGGCTCTCAGCCTTGGTAGGGGTAGGGGATGGTCCCTGAGACAGGCTCCTTCTCGGGCGCCCAGCTTCAGCCCTGCAGCTGATCTACCCCATCTGCCGCTATGCCTGTGTCTGCAGCTCTCAGTACCCATTCATTGCTAATTCCATGTCACTAGCTAATACTTCTTTATACTAAACCTGTGTTAATTCCTATATTAAACTGTTCAAGTCACTGCAGTTTCTGCCTCCAGACCAAACCCTAAGATACAGTATTCTTCATTCTCCAAATTTCTACTTTGTTCTTTATCAAATCTACCTGTTCCTATGGCTTCTTTAGTTTTTTTTTTTTTTTTAATTTTCTAGTTTCTTTCAGATTGTTTCATTATCCCAAGTTGTTCCAGGGAAGGGCCGATTCCAATTATCCCGTCTGCTGACTTGCTCAGCCTGTGGCTTCCACGTGTGTTTGTAATTTTGTATTGTGAACTCATCTTCAGGGGAGATATTTCTGTGGGGGTCGCTTGTGAAGCACATCCAAAGGGTCCCAGTTTTGCTCCTTTGGTGGCGCAGTGATTTCACCAGTCCACAGCTGGTTTAATTTCCAGATGTGGGGAGCCCTCACTAAGCAGTAGAGTGAATTTGGATTCTGTAACTCAAGCTTTGGATTTGCCATTCTTTCTTCTTTTTCCTTCTCAGAGGCCAAGGAGGAAAAAACCTCCCTGTCCCTTTTCTAGGCCTTGGAGGGGATCTTTCACCACGCCTGTTTCTTGGCTATGTATTCCACCAGGGTCCTGGTGCTAGAAGAGGCTCTGTGCCCCAAGGTCTGGAATCAACCAACCTCGGCTGGCCTAGGCCAACGTTCCAGATGAATTATTTGCACATTAGTGAGGGCATTTCTGGAACAAACTATATTCTGAATGTACCAAGCATCTGAGGTTTAAAACATTGAGCAGGGAGTTGTCAAATGGGATGGTGCTGGCGAGAGGACGTTCGCTGCCCTGGTACCGCCCTGGCACTGACCAGTGTGGGAAGCCTGGGGAGGACGCTGCACCCAGCCAGTGCAAGTCACACAGTCACACTCTGTCCAGACTCGGAACACCCTCGACATCACCATGCCTCCATCCAAACCCCAACCCCGGACTGGAAGAGATGCTCCCCTAGACAATGCTGATAAAAGCTCATGTTATGAACAGTTTAAACGTTTAGAAAGGTAAAACGGCTAAACATTCAACAGACTGAAAGGCTATTTTTGCTACATTTACCTGATGGAAGCCCAGATAGTCCACGATCGTTGCTGAGGCATAAAATATCATCCCTTCTGCACTCACGACCAGAGCAAAGCCATTGAGAGACTAGAAAAAAACAAAAAAACAAAATGAAAATGTGCAAGCATTGTTTATGTTTAAATCTCCAACCATTCTTCCCACTTTGTAGTCCCTATTCACAGCCTCCAGAAATGCCCACTTTTATTACCACTTTGTAACAGGACCCAAGTTAGCAGGTGACATGGAAAGTTGGACTTGAGTTCTCCTTTTTCTAATGAATGTAAAATTGACATTTTGTAAAATATTAACATCGCCTTGACAAGATAATGAGATGCATCAGTACGTGACACAGGAATCTTTTTCTTTGCTCTGCGTGGACTCTCCCCGTCATGCACCTTCTTCTGTACACTATTTTGGAATGTTTTTGGTTTTTCCAGGAGTTTTCATCACGAGAAATACTGAACTCCATCAAGTGCTTTTCTGTACCTACTGAAATAATTACATAATTTTTCTTTTGTCTATTAATTGATAGGTTTTCTGATGATAAGTCATTCTTGCATTTATGGGGTAAACCCAATCTCATCATGTCCTTTAATATGTTCTCAGAACCGATCAATTTCACTTATTTACTTCTTCACTGTGTGTGAAGTTTCTCTACCCGTCTGGCGTTGAGTGACACGACCACCACCACGTGCAGGTTCCTCCCCTACTCTTCCATTCTCTGACCTGCACATCTAAGGTGGGGATGATGCATTCCCTCAAAGTCTGGCTCACCTCACCTTGATGATCATCCACTTTGGGCACATTTTGGGGAGATGATGGGTGAAGATGATTTTAGTACCATGTCAATTTATTTATGGTTGTTAGTGTAAAATTTTTAGTTTTTTCTTACATCAACTATGGCATCTTGAAATATTTTCTAGAAATGCACCCATTTCATCTTGATTTTAAATTTATTAGTGTATGTTCACAATATTTTTATGATTATTAAATGTCAGTTTTATCTGTATTTACTGTGGGACTTAAAGGTGTGGAGAAAAGTAAGGCATGTGGCTGTGCTGTGCTTGAATTAAAGTCTTCCTGTACTTGAAAGGTAAGGAGGACCCATCCCACGGTGGCTTCTAGAACCATTAGCAGGGAAGACAGACAGGAGACCACAGCCAGTACATCACATGGCCAGTGAGTGTCCTCTCCATCTATCCATCCATCCATCCATCCATCCACTCATCCATCCATCCATCCATCCATCCACTCATCCATCCATCCATCCATGCATCTATCCATCTATCATCTACCTTTTATCTATCTGCTATCTATCTATCCATTCATCATATCTATCATCTATCTACTCATCCATCCATCCATCCATCCACTCATCCATTTATCCATCCACCCATCCATCCACTCGCCCATCCATCCATCCATCCATCTATCCATCTATCCATCTATCTATCCATCCATCCATCCATCCATCCATCCATCCATCCATCCATCCATCCATCCATCCATCCACTCACCCATCCATCCATCCATCCATCTATCCATCCACTCACCCATCCATCCATCCATCCATCCATCCATCCATCCATCCATCCATCCATCCAACCATCTACCCATCCATCCATCCATCCATCCATCCATCCATCTATCCATCCATCCATCCATCCAACCATCTACCCATCCATCCATCCACCCACCCATCCATCCATCCATCCAACCATCTACCCATCCATCCATCCACCCATCCATCCATCCAGACAGCCAGCCAACCATCTACCCATCTGCCCACCCACCCATCCATCCACCCATCCATCCATCCATCCATCCAACCATCTACCCATCCATCCATACATCCATCCATCATCTGCCATCCATCTATCTGTTATCTATCTTTTTTGTTTTTAAAGATGACCAGCAAGGGGACTTTAACCTTTGACTTGGTGTTGTCAGCTCCACGCTCTCCTGAGCCACGGGCTGGCCCTGTTATCTATTTATCTGTCCATCCATTCATCATATCTATCATCTATCTCTCATCTGTCAATTATCTATCTATCCATCTCTATATCTGTCATCTGTCCATCTGTGTACTTATCTGTCTACCTGTCTCCACCACCACCACAGTAATGACAATGGCAGCTGATGCTAGTGGCCCCAGAAGCATCGGGCACTCTAAGTGGAGCACCTCACTCGACCTCATGTCACGCCCATGAGGTAGGACGGTTCTGTCTCCACTCGGCCAGGGCAGAAGGTGGAGGTGAGGGGGTTAAGTCACCTGGATGGAGATGTTCATTAATATTTCAATGTGTGTCTTAGATAAACACAGACGACATCCAGAGACTCTACATTCACCTCCACAAAGCCGTGGCTGTCCGCAGTCTGCCACGGCACTCACCTCCCTTAAGTCTCTGTCACGCAGGGCACTTGTTCCTTTTTGTTTTTAATTCTTTGTCAATTTGATAAGTGGTAGATTATTTTACAGTTACGGTTTTCATTTCTTTGATCACTAGTGAGGTTGAAGAGCATTTCATGCATTCATTGGTCACTTGTATTTCTTTAGTAAACTGCCCGTGCATGTCATGTGCTGATTTTTCTATTAGGGTTCATGAATGTCAATTTCTAAATTATCCTATTTTAAAACACTGGGATTGAAGACTTCCAGGCAGCCTAGGACAATGGTGGCCACCTATGTCCAGACCCGCACACGTTCCGAGAAATGCTGGAGAACAGCACAGACAGCAGAGCCACGCACACCGAAGTCCTCATCACGACAGCCTTCAGATGGCACAGGAGCAGAGAGCCCGTGTTGGACGCCAATGAGCTTAAAACGACTGTCACAAAAGAAAAGTGCATAATCCCTCCTCAAGAAACTAGAGAAAGAATAGCCAGTTAAGCCCAATATCAGTAGAAGGAAGGAAAAATAAAAATAAGAGCAAAAAGTCAACGAGAACGGTTCAGAACAGTCAAATAATAGAATCAACAAAGTCAAAATTCAGCACTTTAAAAACAGTAATAAAGTTGATAAACCCCTAACATGACTCATCAAGAAAAACACAAATTACTGACATTAGGAGTTCAAAAGGACATATCATTACAGACACTGCAAATATTAAAATGATAACACAGAAATATTAAGAATGATATTCAATAAATTAAACAATTTAAATGGAATGAGCAAATTCCTTGCAATACACAAATTAACAAAAGGGATATAAGAAGAACTAGAAAATCTGAATAGCCTAATATCTACTAAACAAACTGAATTTCTAACCAAAACCTTCCCACAAAGAAAACTCCAGGGCCGGATTAAAAAACATAAAATACCTAGGAACAGATCTGATAAAAGATGTGTAACACCTGTATGTTAAAAACTATGAAACACTGCTGAGAGAAGACCTGAATAAATTAAGAAATACACAGTGTTGCTGGTCAAAAGACTCTGTATAGAGTGTCCAGTCTCCCTAAATTCATCTATAAATATGAGTATAATGCAATCCCAATCATAACAACATTTTTTTTTCTTTTTGTAGAATAAGACAAGCTAATTGTAAAAATTTATATGGAGGGCTGGCCAGTCAGCTCAGTTGGTGAGAGAATGGTTTTATAACACCAAGGTCAATGGTTTGGATCCCCATACAGGCCAGCCACCAAAAAACATTAATTAATTAATTTAATTAATTCATTATTTTAAAAGATAACAAAAAATAAAAATTTATATGGAGATGCAAAGGACTAGCCTTGCTAAGGAAGTCTCATTAAAGAAGAACAAAATTATAGAACTTATACTAATTTCATGATTTGCTATAAAGCTATGGTAACCACGACAGTGTGGTGTTGGTGTAAGGACAGACAGACTGACCTTCAGTCAGAGACTAGGTTAATCCAATGGAGAAAGAAAAGTGTTAAGTGTGGCTGGGACAGCTGGTTACCTGTATGGAAAAACCGAACCCAGACTCCTGTCTCATTCCACACACACATTAATTCGGGATATAAAACAGACCTCAACGTAAAACCCAGAGCTGCAAAACTTCTACAAGAAAACATAGGAACATATCTTCATGAGTTTGGGGGAGGCATATTTGGATAGCATACAAAAACACTAAACCTTAAAGAAAAAACCTGATAAATTGTGTTTTATTAAAAGACACCAGTAGAAAAGGAAAAGACAAGTGACAGACTAAGAAAAAGTATTCACAGCACATTGACAAAGTACTTTATCCAGAATATATGAAGAACTTCTACAAATCAGCAATAAAGAGAGAAACAACCCAATTTGTTTAAATGGGCAAAACTCAATTGTTAAAAATAAGCAAAACATTTGAACAGACACGTTACAAAAGGAAATAGAGCAACGTCCAGTATGCACATGAAAATGCACTAAACATCATTAGTCATAGGGGACATGCACATTAAAACCACATGAAGACACCATTTCACACACACACTAGGATGGTCACAGTCAAAAGACTGGCCACACTGAACGCCAGGGAGAACGCAGCACAACTGGCAGGGACACGGAGTGCTGTGGCCATTCGGAAGCCTCAGCAGCTCCTCATACAAGTGAACACTCATTTGCCCCGTGATCCAGAAATCCCCTCTCAGTATTTACCCAAGTGAAATGGACGTGTTCACAAACACACATGCACCAGGATGTTCACAGCGACCTCATTCATAATAGTCAAAAGCTGGCTCACTTGGTGCTGACAACACCAAGTCAAGGGTTAAGATCCCCTTACCGGTCATCTTTAAAAAAAAAAAAAGCTGGAAGTAACCCAGACACACATCAGTTGGAGAACAGACGGACAAACCGCAGAGTGATCATGTCCGGAATACTAGGATCACACAGTTAAAACAACCAATACTACAAATCATGCAAAAAATGGATGGACACTATCTGTTTGTAGATCGCATCACAGTATATCAGGGAAACCCTGGAGAATCAATGATAAAATAACTCAAAACTTCAGTAAGAAATTAATGTAGTTACCAACAACCTTTATATACTAGAAAAATAAGCAAATTAGAATACATAATGGTAGGTAAACCCCCATTTACAAAAACATCAAAGAAGCTAAAGCCCTTACAAATAACCCTAAGAACCCACACGGAAACACACCCCTTTATCCTGGACAAGATGACTCAGCATCATAAAGATGCCCACTTTTCCTGAGCAAATTTATCAGAATATTGTAATACTAATAAATACAGCATCAAACTTTTTATGGAGCTACAAAGTTTACACTAAATATGGAAAATAAATATGTAATTGTAGCTACAAAAACAGCAAAAAAAAAAAACCTAGAAAAGGGGATTGTCTTATTCAATATCAGAGCATACAATCAAGCCTCTACAATTAAAAGCTTGGTACTGGTGCATAAACAAACATAAATCAATGGACTAGAATAGGAAGTCCAGAAATAGATCCACGTACAAATGGAAATTTGGTACATGAAAAGGTGTCATCCAAATCACTGGGACAAAAGAGGGCTTTTCAATAAATGGTGCTACATTCAGAGATTTTGTTATTATTGCTTTTTGCTAGTCTGTTTAACCAGAACTGGATAATGTTCCACGAGATGCTTTTTTCCTCCTTCAGGACACTGGGTTGGTAAGTTAATTGGACGGCCATTTCCTGACGCTGGAGAATCACCTTATTCCTGGGCTACCTGTGGCTACTGCGTTTCCTGTGCTCTGGAATGCCTTAAGTAGTTCCCGTGTTTTCCATTTCTTAAAGTTTCCCTAAAATTTGCTTGTAAAAACAGTGGACCTGATACCTGCTCCCCTCCTTTTTGAGACGACTCCCCACATTTCCTCACCAGCACATGACGATTTGGTTGCGAGTAACAGCATGCTTACTTAAAAACATCTCCACACACCCACCTGGGACAATCTGGCCAGAGGCCAGGGCTCAGGAACGCTCTCCTTCCCGATACGGGGGACACCCTGGCCTGCGTCCCTTCACGTTCCCACACAAAATGCAGATAAGAGGCCGCACGTGAAGCAACTGGCTGGCAGAACAGTGGGGCTGGCAGGGCCCCGCACCGGTCCTGAGCCGCCAGCCCTGCAGAACTGGCCCCCGCTGCAAAGTGCTTCTGCCAGGCAATGGCTTGTCTTTTCTGTTTTCTCCCTACTTTTTTTTTTTTTCCCACTTAATTTTGTTGCAGATTTTCTGCCTTCCTCAGTTGGACGTAGAATGCCACTTTTGTGTTCAGACATGTGTGTTTTTCTTACCGGTTGTGGGAAAGGTAGATCTGACCAGGGTTCAGCTCAAACCCGAGGTGTGAATTCTTCCTGAAGATGACACTACACCATGCCTGACTCAGGAGGGACAACCACACACACAAGGATGCAGGCTTGCAGCCTCCAACATACAACCTGCCCCGTCGCGAAGCCATATGTTTTCAGCCATTAAAATATAATTCAAAAAGGAAAAGTCACAGCACTCAGGAAAATATGAAAGAACACTTGTTTCTTTCAAAGATCTAATTCGACTCACCAGCTGATGAGGGAAGCAGTCAGATGTTAAAACCGATGTGAAGAGCCCAGGAGAAGCCAGCTGTCTGCAGGCACTGGGGTAAGATTGCAGGTCAGATGCTACACTCTACCTCCCCAGGTGACCCTTGAGTAGCCTTGCTCCCTCCCACATGACCTTTCTGCCTTGCCTTTTGGATAACTTCTATGACACAGACGTGCAAACACAGTGATGACATCGCAATGGGATTTTAATTTTGTTTGGAGTTGTCTGAGCAAGAAATCCAAGTCTCACAAAGCACCTCCAGCTCGGCTGAGGGGAGGGACCACTGTCCTAAAGCAGTGGACAACACCCATGGCTGGTCTCATGGATGACAAGTGAGGCCGCTTCTCTAAATGGTCTGGAAATGGCCCCATCTAACGGCAAAGCCCATCACCAAACACTCAGCCCTGAGCTCCAGCAAGTTTAGAGAATGGGCATTGACCCATGCAACATCCGCGCCCATCAGGACGTGTCGAGGACTGACCCAACTGTGCTATGTGCACCCCGAACTGCTGTGCGGTTCCAGGAAGAGCGCGGGTGCCACACACACATCTCTGAGCGGAGAACGGGAAGTCTAGTGTGTCTGCCAGGACCTCACCCGAGGCCGACCGCGAGTTTGTGGACTCGCCTGGATCTGCCCCGAGGGCTATTCTTGGATGTACAGTATTTCTTGTGGGAAAACAACTATGGGACATTTGGGATTTGTTTGTTTAGGTCATTGAACAAAAGACCTAATTCACTTCATATGATGATCCACAGACAGGAAATGGCTCTTTTCCTCCCAGTGGCTGGATTAATCACGAGGACCTGAGAGAGATCCGCACGGAGGGTGTGAAAACCTCACCACGGTCTTTCCCAAACGGATTCCTCTCTTCTCAGGCCCCAAAGAGGAACAGCACAGGCAGATCGGCGAGTGCGCAAAATAACCTCTCACCACCTCCTGCGCCACTTCAGGGACGCTTTACCTAAAGATATAAGAACTTCTCACCCAACCTCCACGTCCTGGAGAAATTTTTCTTGGAGGATTTTTCCAAAGTGTCCTTAGTTTCAGCACTTGTGGGACCCTCTGAGGCCCAAAGTCTGTGTCCCTCGTATTACAAAATGATAGTTTATTTTTGACTTTTAAAAGAGTTTATAAAATTGTGATACATAATATAAAATTCCCCATCTTAACCATTTTATATTGCATAATTTGGTGGTATGAAAGCTATCCATCTCCAGAACTCCATTCACAAGGCCAAACTGAAACTGTCCCCATTGAACCCGAACCCCCCACTGCCTCCCCCACCCCCGCCCCCACCCCCGGCACCCACAATTCGACTTTCTGTCTCTGTGACTGGCCTTCTCGAGGAACCGCACATGAGCTGGACCACGCAGCACTTGTCCTTTTGTGTCCAGCTTATTTCACTTGGCATAATGTCCTCAAGGTTCATCCATGTTGTGGCAGGTGGCAGGATTTCCTTCCTTCCTTGCTTTTTTGTCCCTCTCCCCCTCCTCCGTCCCCCGGTGACCACCATTCTGCCCTCCACTTCTGGCTCTTGCAGTAGATCCCACGTACAGGTGAGGGCGTGCAGCACGTCCTTCTGTGTCGGTCTTAGTTCACTCAGCAAAGTGTCTTCCAGACCCATCCATGTTGTCACAGGTGACAGGAGTCCCTTTTTTACGGCCGAGCAGCTTTCCACTATGCACGCACACCACATTTTCTTTATCTGGTCGTCTGCTGGTGCGCACAGCTTGTTTCCACACTTTGGCTGTTGTGAATAATGCTGCAGTAAGATATCTCTTTGAGATTCTTATTTCATTTCCTTTGATATATGCCCAGAAGTGAGATTGCTGGATCATATGGTAGTTCCAGTCTGAATTTTCTGAGGAACTCCGTACTGCTTTCCACGTCTGCGCTAATTTACGTTCCCAGCAGCAGTGTACAAGTCCCCCCGCACTTCTCTCACACCTTTTCGACAGCAGCCAGTCTAACAGGGGCGAGGTGTTATCTCAGTGTGGTTTCGGCTTGCACTTCCCTGATGATTACTGATGTGGAGCACTTCTTCATGTACGTGTTGGCCATTTGTATGTCTCCTTTTGAGAAATGTCTGTTCAGGTCCTTTGCCCATTTTTCTGTCAGGTTGTTTGTTTCCTTGCTATTGAGTTGAGTTGCTCATAGATTTTGAATATTCACCCATTATCAGATGGGTGGTTTGCAGAGACTTTCTCCCATTCTGCAGGTTGTCTCTTCACTGCTGTGCCCTCTGCTGTGCAGAAGCTTTCTAGTCTGATGTAGACCCCTTTGTCTATTTTGCTTTTGTTATTCCTTCCTTTGTAAGGCTGAATGGTGTCCCATGGTGCATGGACCCCACACTTCACCTATCCGTTCATGTGATAGCACACATTTGGGATGCTCTCTTGCATTGGCTTGGTGAATGATGCTGCTATGGACTGGGTGTGCAGGTAAGACAGGCCATCTCCAAGAAGGAGGGTCTCTAAGATAAAGATAAAAATTCATTTTAAGGACACTTTGCTCTTGCCTGAAATCCCTGCCCTGGATGGAAGAAGATTCAGAGCTTACTATGTGCACTCTGCTGCCTCGCAGACCCGGCAGTCTTTTGAGAAGGAAAGACGGTACACAGCTCTCAACCAGCATTTCCTAGCCACTGCCACGTGTGCTGGCTTCAAGTGCTTCACCTCGGAAATCCCTGAGTTCTTGCCCTGCCTGGTTTGATCCAGGTGTGGAATATCCGGGAGTTTGAAAGTATGCTTGTATCCCTGTGTGCCCTGTGCCCATCAGGGTCTGGGCGTGGCGGGGGCAGGTGAGGCCCTAGGCCGGCAACAATGGAAGGTCAGGGGCTTGGGGGCCAAGGCAGGGAGAACAGGCTAATTCCACCCACTTCCCATGTCGTGGCAGCACAGCCGGGAAATCCAGCCCAGCACCTGGCACCCACAGCACACGATGGGCAGGACCACAACCCCCATGGCAGCTCACACCTCAGTCAGGAGCTGGCGGCCCTGTCCCAGAACAGGGAGACCCAAACCCCAGTGCCCTACAGGCTGGCACAAGTTAGCAATTCCTTCAGGCCTCAGCAGCCTCTCTCCCCTGGGATTTAGGCAGATGGAGGGTGATGCTGGGGTACACACCAACAGGCTCTTAGAAAATGAGGCGTCAACCCTGCAGAGACTGCTGCTCCATGCAGCCACAGCAAATTATCATATGAGAACTCAAGGCAATCGGGCCGTGTGGTGCAGGTAAAGCTCCAAGGAGCTGCAGTCAGGCTCCAATCGCCCACGTGTGCGGGGCAGCGGTGGCAGTGAGGGGTCTCGCTTCCATCCCGAGGGCGCGCTGAAGGGCTACAGCCGCTGGTCCTCGCCACCGTGCCCTTCCCGGCGGCTGTGCCTGCAGCTTCCAGCCACAGCTTTTCCCAGTTCCACGGATGCTGCATGCTGATCGTGTCCTACTAAGAATAGCTCAGAGACGAAAGAAATTTTCAAGTCTTGACTGTATAAAAAGTCTTCTTAGAAAAGATTTTATGAGATTAGTCACAACCCAAAACAACCTTAATTTTAACTCATAAGGCAGAAATTAAAAAAAAAAAAACACATGCCATAAAATGCTGTTTGCCGAGTCATATGGATTCAATATCAGACTGACTTTCTGGTCCAGAATCGTCACGCCAAATACTTTTACACACGTGGGACCATCTTTCAAATATGCATCACAAATGTTTGTTTGTTTTCTCCTACTCTCTTTTTAATCCTACAAGAGTTTGGGGTTTTTTTAAACATGGTACATGGAAAATGAGATCACTTTTCCAAGTGGAAAAAATAATTTGGCTCTAAAGTTAAGGCTACATTTTAGGGGAGAAAAAAATCACATCTATGTTCAATTACTGCGAGTCACGAAATGCTGCACCTGCCACTTGAGGGAGAACAACGGCGCCCACGCGGGCAGGGTCCCCGCCGGGCACTACCCACCCGCGGCCCTCTGGCAAACTACTTAAATGTCTTGATCTCCTCCAGTCCCATGGCAGAAAAAAACAGCCGGCAAGTACTTCAAAGATTATTTTTGTCAAGGTCAGGCCAGAAGGGAAAAAAAAAGAGGGAGAGAGGAACAGCCCTAAGCAGCCCTCTCAGGGCTGCTCCCTGGAATAAAGGGAAGTCGGAGCGTTCCGCTCCCCTGAGAGCCGTTGCCGCGGTGACAGGGCAACAGCACGGAGCCAGTCACGCGAGCGAGCGGGCACCGGGCAGGCGTGGGGCCGCTGGCGGGGCCTGCTGGAGCCGGATCAGTGGGCCGGGCCGCGCCATGGGGTTTGCGTGCGTGCAGGCGCGTTCCTGCCTGGGGAGCTGTTTATAGATCCCACAAACAGCACACTCGGCCTTCAGCTGCTTCCACGAAGCAGCCACAGCACTTGAAGCAGTTCTTGAAAGAGGCAGGCGGTTGACTGTGGATGGCCACAGGGGCGGGGGCAGAGGCGGCCTGGCCCCGGGAGAGCCGGCGCCGCCCCGCGCTGCTGTCAGGCCGGTGCCCCCCGCTTCCCTGGCTCACGGAGCACAGCCCAGGAAGGAGCCCACCTCGGGTCTTTCTTTTCCAGGTGGGCGAACCGCACAGCAGCCCCCGAAGCCCTCCCAGCCTCCGCGTGGCTGGCAGGAGTGAGCCCAGAACTGGACAGGGAACGTGAGCACAGGGGCCCGTCAGACACGTGCTGTCCTCCCCTCTGGAACGCCACCCTTTCCCAAACACTGGTGGCATTCAACACCCTCATCACACAGCACTTAAACTTTAGCCAGAAAGCTTCAACTGAGTGCTCACTTTACAGCTGTGTGACCTTGGGCAAGTTCATTACCCTCTCTGGGCCTCGGTTTCCTCATCTGAAAAATGGGCAGGCAGCAGTGACCGCCTTAAGGATTATCCGAGCTGAGGCACCAAGCACCGTCCCACAGAGCAAGTGCAGGATCAACACCCGTCATTAGTATCATTAGAACACAAGCTTCCATGCTCAACACACGATTTAGTATCAGAAGTGCCAAAATTACTTTTTTAGAGAACAAAGCTTAATTTTCAAAAACCGAGATCTACTTTCTGAACGCAAACTCCTCTTTGTGTGAAGCTTATCCATGAAAAGTCCAGTCACAGACAATCAATAAGCAAATGCTGATGTTGCAGGACACACTGGATCTCTGTTTGGAAGAACCAGGCCACCCTGCCGGGGGTCATGGTAGCTGGGGGGCTGCACCCCACGAATCCCTGAAATGCTGGGCTCTGCTATCCTGGACTGGCTGACCCAGCAGCCTCAGCGTCGACAGTCTTCCAGGTCAGGAGGTACTTGGACAAGCTTCTGGGCCTTTCCTCTGCACGTGGCGGCTCTGCACCCAGGACAGCCCAGGGAGGATCCACTTTTTTCCAGCTGCCTCAGAATGGGAGCCCCTGACAGAACATCATGACCACCTGAGAGGAAGCGACAGAGAGGCCGAGCATGGAAGCCTAGTGGCTGCTGGGGTGGCCAACCCAAGCACCGACTAGCGCTGGCGTCCCCACGTGTGAGGGGAGTCTGCGATAGAACAACTGAGGGTCCCACCTCCACTGAGGCTCCCTGAGGGTTGTCTACCTGCTCTCCGGGAATCCAGCACCACCCACGGTGGCCACAGAAGGTCCTCACAGGCGCGAGCTCTTCCCTAACTCACTGAATCATGCTGTGTTTCCCAATGTTCTGCAGGTTTAAAAAGTAAATGAGTGAACGAGATTTGACTTCCCACACGTGGGGCTGAGGCATGGCCCACATGCACGGGCTCCCTCCACGGGGTCCTCCCTCCAGGTGCAGGGCTGGGCCCCTCGCCCCTGCAGAACTTGCCTACCGGGGCCCCCGAGTGATCTCAAGCTCTTTAAGGGCAGGGCCTGGGACACACAAGTCCAAGCTGGCAGAGACCAGAGCAGACCAGGGGCCAAGTGACCACCACTGAGCACCGAGGGTGGAAGATCAGGGGCTAAAGGTGGACAGTCAGTTGGGGCTAGCAGTGGACAGTCAGGGGCCAAGGGTGGACGGCCAAGGGCTAGTGGTGGATGGTCAGGGGCCAAGGATGGATGGCCAAGGGCTAGCGGTGGACAGTCAGGGGCCAAGGGTGGACGGCCAAGCGCTAGCGGTGGACAGTCAGGGGCCAAGGGTGGACGGCCAAGGGCTAGCGGTGGACAGTCAGGGGCCAAGGGTGGACGGCCAAGGGCTAGCGGTGGATGGCCAGGGGGTTAATGGAGGACAGTCCTGGGGGTCTAAAAGCCAGAGAGGGCTGGCCTGGCCCTAAACACCTGAACCGCCCTCTCGGGGGGGTGGGCAGGGGCTGCGAAGCCATGCGCTCTGACTCAGCACGCAGGCTGCTGGACAGCAAAACGGTACAACCTCCCTGGTATGGCGGGATGATGGCCAGGCTGGCCCAGGCTGGGGGACCCTGCTGTAGGTGGGCCTGGGAAGCCCTATGTATTGTCGGGGATCACCCGCCTTTCTGAGCTTGCAGGGTGTGTGGGCCGGTCGAGAGGTGGGGTGGGGGTACATGGGGGAGAGTGAGGCAGGCCTGGGGGGCTGGGGAGCCAGGCCATGTTCACTCACAGGCCAGCCCAGTGCCAGCAATGCCCCTCCCTGGTGAAATCTTTACTTACACATTTATTTATATCTGTTGAACCCCTGAAAGAAAAGCCACTTCAAAGGAGTTTTGGAACAATAGACCCAGCAGTCACAACCAGTGGTGATCGAATGTGGATTTCTCTGAGCAGAAAGGCTGAGAAGCAGCAGGAAACACCGGGCCGGGTGGAGAAGCCTAGTGGATTTCACAGCCTGCTCCTCGGAGAGCCCTGGGTATGGCCAGGCACAGGCTCGGGACGTCAGCGAGCCCTCCAGGACAGCCGGGTGGGTGCCGGGGAGGGTCCCCCCAAAACACAGACCCCAGCCATGCCCGGGAGCCTGCCCTGGGATTCCAGCCTGCAGGGCTTCATCATCCACCCCCATCACCTCAAAAGTCAGACAGAAGAGCCTGTGGGATGTTCCCCCAGCCTGCCATCCCCTACTCTGCCAACCCCGCCAGCCCCCGTGCTGTCACTGAGCCCAAGGGAGCCAAGTCCAGAGTGGATGGCATGAGGGGCCTGGCCAAAAGGACAAGCCCTCGTCCCAGCGCCCAGGGCTCTGTGTCCAGGTCCGCTCCCGCCCTGATGGCTCTGCTCTGCCCTCCCGGGCCACTTGTGCTGTTGCCTTTTCTGCACCTGGACAACCCCGAGTTTTGGTCCCGAGTTCTCTGGGGTCTTATGTCTACTCCTCCTGGCCTCAGTTTCCAGGGGATCCGTGGCCTCCTAATCCATGCACCAAGGACCATTTAGGGACTTTTGGCCCCATCCCAAACTGCTCAGTCCTCTTCCAAAGGTCACACGACATCCCTCAACAGACCTTGGCCACAACGGCCAACCCGTGGGCTTGAGAGGCTGCCGGTGACTTTTTGTCATGTGAAGCCCCAACTGGGAAGGTGCATTTCTGGGTCTTTCTGTAGAAGAGCAACAGCCTAAAGGTGGAGAAAGTCTCCCCACCTGTTCCATTTCAAGTGCTGGACACTTTGGGTCCAGGAACGTCTCGGGAATTTGTGGTGGCTTTTCCAGAAGCCACTCCAGAACTGTCTGCTGAGTAGCTCGGGGCTCCCAGGCGTGCGAGGCTGTCCCACAGCTGTTTCTGTGAGGCCCTGTGGGTGCCACGCAGCACGGGGCAGAGTGGGACCAGGCAGCCCCACGGCTGGTGCCAGCTGGAGTCAGGACCGCCGCCCGGTCCAGCCCCCGAGTTGGGGCACATCCGTTTCAGAGAACTGGTGAAATTCCCCTCATCTGGGCCAGTGAGTCAGCAAATCTTCCTGTTTGTGACCTGCCACCCCCATCCCTCCGCCCCCAGAGGATTTTTATGACCTTAATCTGAGGACCCTGCTGCAGCCTGTGCTCCACAGACTGAATCCCACCAGCAGAGCCTGCACCTCCCCGGGCTGCTTTTATCTTCATTCAGCACCAGCTTCGTTTTTTCAATTAAGTATGGACACAGGGGATCTGATGCAAGGTCCCAAGAAAGGCCGTGGGGACCCTGAGGCCGTCTGGGGTTGGGGCATGGAGGAGTTTGGAGGCTGCAGCCCCAGCAGCAATCAGAGGACGCAGAAGGAATCATTTCAGTGTGCTGCTCCTGCCCCTTCCCTGGTAGTCAAGGGATCCTGAGGGACGTCCCTGCCTGGTGGGAGACAGCAGGATCCTGGGGCTGGGGTCCAGGGGGCAAGACCGGAGGTGCGGGAAGCTGTTGATGGCCGAGCCACCACCTCAGGCACTCACCCCCTCCTCCTCTTCTCATGCCAAACCCCAGGCTGGGGGATGACCCCCCAGCGCCTTCCCCTGCGGAATCCCTCACCACGGAGGCAAAACTGCCCCAGCTGTCCCCTTCCTTCCGAGCCTCCAGGCAGACCAGGGCCAACCCAGGACACAGGCCAGTCACAGCAGCTGATCTGACACCTGCAGGGACACGCACGGGAGCCGCAACAGAACAGACCAGCAAACTAGGGCAAGCACAATTTTAAATAAATATATTTAAGGGGATAAGGAAAGATATTAGCAAAGCGAAATAAGAATGACAAATGATACAAACAAATCAATGGCAATATCACGCATGAAAGTGTTACTGTTAAAGCAAGACAAGGGGGTCTGGAGTGTGGGATAAGGCTGGAGACTAAGCAGCAAGCTGGGACCTCTCGCTCCTGCTGGACAGGGCGACCAGACAGACCTAAGAGAAAAGCCACGAGGCAGGAGGAGAGACGTGGCAGTGCCAGAAGATAAAAAGGATATGCAGAGGAGATGACCTGCAGCAACAGAAATGAAACTTCCAGGACTGAGGCTGAAAGACCTCAGAGGGAAAGAGCTCACAGAAAACCACGCGGGAGAAATAAGACAAAAGACGCATCATAGTGAAATGAGAACATCAAGGCCAAAGGAAAAAACTCCCAAATGCTCTGAGAGAGCAAGTGCACAGGGGACAGCAGGGACTCAGGCCACCTCGGACTTCTCGGCAGCAACAGGGGTGCAGCAGACAGTGGGGGGAGGTTTACACCTTAAGTCCATGATCAGCCAAATTATCCAAACGTAAAGGCATAGCATACTCCAGCTTGCAGTGAGACCCAGGAGGTTTCATGCCAAGACGCAGTGAACCGCTCGGAGGACACACTCAGGAAGAGAAACCAGGCCGTCAGTGCGAGACGTGCCGAGCAAGCGTCCCGACCCGCTCGAGAGGGGTCCTTACAAAAATCTGCGACATCCAGGACTAAACTTCTAGGCAAAACCAGTGTGCCGACGTGGGCGACAGACACGTCTTGTTGGGGGATGTCAACAATGACAAGCCTAAGAAGCCAAAGCACAAATCGACCTGAAAAGGTCTCACTTCAGGCGGTCCCTGTGATAGCCAGAGCGGGATGGGCACCTTCTCAGCTCACACGAGACAGCTTGGCGCACCGGACGGAGCGTTAGAGGAAAGCAGCAGCGGCCAGGACAGCACAGCAGACGGAGACAGCAGACGGCAGGACGCAGTCCTGAGAACCGTGACGAGGAGTGTGAGTAGGTCGGTGGCCCGTGGAAGGGGATGCTTGGCATGGGGAGAACGGACCCTTGATGTACTGCCTGCAAGAGTCACACTGACAGAGATAGAAGCAGAAAACGAAAGGACGAGGGGCGAGCAGCAGGCATCAGGGCACCAAGAACATGTGTGACAGCAGTTGCAGTGTCTGACAAAATGAACTTAATGGGACAAGAAGAGTAAGTTAAATGTGCAAGATTTAAAGAGCCATGGGGTGCCCCAAAGCCTCCAACAAAAATAGCGGCTGTCTCCTGACCACCCTCCCCGCCACGCCATTCCCCGCTGCCGAGCGTGACCGCCGTGAGCTCTTCTCCAGGCCACACGCTTACATAGCAGGGGGTGCTGGGTTTCCCCCGTTCAGACGTCGCCTTTGGGCCGAGTGCACGTCTGCCCCGTGCGCACGACACACACAGTCCCGCCCGCCACCTGGGCTGGCTGTGTCCCCATGTGCTTAGATCCACATCAGAGCTTGTCATGCTCGGTGTGCGCAGACCCTTCCCACCCCCACCACCCACAACAGCTGTGCGTTCGCCTGCACGTAACAAACGCCATGTTGACTTCGTTTTCGGTGCATTTAGCCACTACGCTGTCACTGGCTGACCCCGCCAGTCTCCAAGCTGACTAAGCCCTGTCTCCACAGGCACCCTGTGCACTCCAGCCTGTCCCGCAGCCCAGCCGGCGGCTCCCATCGCTCCCACCTCCTCCGGGCAGGGCCTCCGGCTCCAGGCCCCACACCTGCCTCTTCTGTGCCCAGTTCTGGTGGAGGAACCCTGCAGGGGCTTCCTGAGAAACAATGCACAGGAAGTAAAGCTTAGACCCCAAATGTCTGAAACGCCCTTACTCCACCCCTGACGGAGGGTCTGGGGGTGTGGACTCAGGGTGGGAAGTGGCCTCCCTTCAGCACCGAATGGGCCTTCATCTGCTCATGGACAGTCTTCCGATTCCTGATCCTTCTCATGAAACCTGCTCTTTCTGTCTGGCAGCACTGAGGATCTGCTCCTTGTCCCTGAGGTGTGGGATTTCACGGTGATCCCAGTGGGAACTTCCCCTCCGGAAACTCAAGCCCTCGGTTCTGGGAAGCCTCGGCGCCACTTCCCAACCACTTCCTCCCCTGTGAGCTCTCCGGACTCCAAGGCACAGCCTCTTGGGGTCTGGGGTTTCCTCTATGACTTTCCACCGCCTTGCCCTTTACTCCTGGAGAGACTCTTCCACTCTAACGCCCAGCCCTGCCACTGGATTTCCAGGCCTTGCTCAAGGTGCTTTTAATTTTCAAGCTCTTCTTTGTCTCTGAGTTTCAACCTGTTTCCCTCTGACCCCGCTGTACTTTCCCCTGTCCCGAGGGTCCCGGTGCTGTCTGTTTTGTCTTTCCTTTTGGCTCTCCATTCCGCATATCTTTGCCCCGCAGGCACCTGTCCTCCAGGACTGTGGGTTTCGCTCCTGCCATCCACGTGAGCCTCTTCCCTGGAGGGCCCAGTGGCGCTTGGCCTACACTCGACTTTCGGAGTGTTTGCGGTGTATTCTGGTGACCAAGGCTCCGTGTCCGTCCCTTCAGGCCTTTTTCTAGGCTGTGAGCCTCCCCAAGGGGCCTTGCAGTGGAGGCGGTCAGTGCCGTGAGCCGAAGCAGGGCCAGCCGCTGGGTCAGGACCCCCCAGCCATCCAGGGAGCCCTTTTGCCTCTTCTGCAGAGTGGCAGGGCCTGGGCAGCTGAGGAGCTCCTGGTTGTTTTCTTAACCGTGTTTAACTAGGCTCCAAGACTGTCCACACACCGAGACTGTCGGCATTGTGCCAGCCCATGGGTCCCCTGGTGCCGACTGTCGTTGGACGCGAACCTCTTCGACTCATTTTGAGAATGTGATCGAGCCCAGGGTCCAGGGCCTGGCTGCCCCGGGCCTGACGACTTCCACGGCTCTCTCTCTCTCTCTCTCTCTCTCTCTCTCTCTCTCTCTCTCTCTGGTTTCCAAGGACCTTGTGTAAAATTATGAAGCTATTAGCACTGTCTGAACTCACAGCTTCTTCCTTTAAACTTCACCCCTTTGGCCTGACCTGCTGGCGGCTCCCCTGGTTCTCTGGGCGGCTGACCCCTGCCCCAGACCCAACGTGCTGCCCATGGGCACCTGTGACCCGCAGGAGCGTCCAGCCCCAGCAGTGCCCCCAGAGCGGCCCTCAGTCCACGGTCAGCACAGCCAAGCTTCCCTTTTACACAACCGTCACTAGAGCTCCTTTGCCCTTGGGTTTCTAGCTGGGTTCCATTTCCTCTTCTGTGTGGAAGGCTTGAAGGAAATCCTCTGTGGCCACAGGTTTCGCTGAGAGAACCAGCATCCTTGGGTATCCAGCACCCGCCTGCCAGCTTCCTGTTTCAGTCTGCACAGTGGGAACTGAGGCCTCTGTGACTACGGCCCCAAAGCTGACAGGACTGCCACCAGCCCAGCCTTCCCGGCGGCTTTGAGGTTTGAAACCAAAGGCCCCAAACACTCCGCAGGGCCCAGAGGACTCACAGCACCCATCGCTGCCCTGGGGTGTCACTGATGGTGGGAGTGCTTCTTACACTGCCAGGTCCCACACCAGGCCTGAGTCTGCCCAACGTCAGCTCCCGCCTACCACGGAGCCTCTGGCTGAAGAAGACCAGGCAGTGTAACCCCCACTTTCTCCAGGGTCCCACCGGGAGAGGCCATGGCGAGGGCCAGTTCTGGCTCTGCCCTCCCTAGGGTATGACGGATGCAACCACCCTGTGCCTCAGTTTCCCAATCTGTAAACAAAGTGACTCTGTCCTCCTTGCAGGGTTGTTGAGGGATGAATGAGTCCATGAACTCCATGGTCTTGGGACAGCACCTGGCAGAGTCAGTGCTCAGTTTTGGCTATGGCAGCATTCAAGGCATAGGTTTGGAGGTCGGGGAGGCTGGAGTTTCTGCACCAGCCCTTAGCTGTTCTAAATGAGCTTTTTCTCTCTCCTGTAAAATGCAGTTATGGGGCAGGAAGATCATGCTGGGTTGATAGTGTTCTCCAAAGTTCATGACTGTCCCGAACTTGTGAATGTGACTTATTTGGAAACAGGGTCTTTGCAGATGTGATAAAGTTAAGATGAGGTCACGCTGGAGCAGATGGGCCCTGAATCTAACATGACTAGAGTCTGAGAATGAAATTGGGGCACAGAGGCACAGAGAGACACAAAGACTCACAGGGAAAAATGCTCCCGAAACAGGAGGGGCTGTGGGATACACTTTCCTCTGGAGCCTCCAGACCCCTTACTTTTGGACAACTGACGCTGACTTCAGACTTCTGGCCTCCAGAACCATATGAGTAAATTCCTGTTGTTTAACCACCCAGTTTGCATCAATTTGTTAATACAGCCGAGGACACCCAAGTTCTGGCAGGCACTCCCCGCAGGCCACAGCATCAGAAAGCATGGGCTTCCTCTGCCACCACCACCGCTTGTCCTTCTGCCACGGTGGCTCTTAGAAGCCACAGGAGAGGCTCGGAGAGGTCGGCCTGGCCCTGGGCCCTCTCTGTGGCTAGGGCTGACCTCTGCATGGTTTCATCTACCACCAGATGTGAGTGAGAGGTGGGTTGAGGGACAAGCACATCTGTATCACTGCAGCAGTGATAGTGTGACCCAGCCCTCTGCATGGAGGACCCCGGGGAAGGGTCCCTGCTGCACAAAGCAAGGGCGATCCCTCTTTTCTCTCACCATAGAACCATGGTGGCCATGACGCGAGAGGCAGAGAGTGTAGGGAAAATCCCACAGAGGACACAGCAGGAGACGGGGACCCCATCTTCTGTGTGTGAGCTTCTGTGTTTTGAGGCTCATCCCCAAACTGTGTGTGTGGAACAAACCAGAGGAGCAGAGCAAAGGGCCGAGAGGTGGGCCCTGACAAGACCCCAAGGGCTGCATGTGAGGGACAGACCCACATGGCACGACAAAGGCTTTGACAATTGAACTGGAACTGGAACCTGTGCTCACAGAAGGAGACAGGACCTGCCAGCTGAGCCTCACTGGGCGAGCCATTGCTGAAACAAACAAGAAACAATATGCACTCACGAGATGGTGTTACAGTTGAAATTAGCTTCCTATTGCTGCTACGACAAATCACTACAAACCTAGTGGCTCAGAACAACACAAATATATTTTCTTACAGTTCGTGGGTGAGAAGTCTGAAGTGAGTCTCAGTGGGCTACAATCAAGGCATCAGCAGGGCTGGTTCCTTCTGGAGGCTCCATGCTTTTGCGTGCCTGGCTTCAGAGGCTCCCACGTTCCAGGCTCATGCCTCCTTCCCCCATTTAAAGTCGGCATCGTGGTGTCTCTCTGCCTCTTCTTCTCTTGTCACATCTCCTTCTCTGATCACAGGCAGGAAAGGTTCTCCACTTTGAAGGACTCTCGTAATTACACTGAGCCCACTTGGGTAATCCAGGATCATCTCCCCATCTCGAGATCAGTACCCTTAATCTCATCTGCACAGTCCCTTCTACCAAGCAAAGTAACATGTTCACAGGCTCCGGGAATTAAGATGTGGATGGACAAGTTTGGGGCCTTTATCCTTCCCACCACAAGATCCAGAATCACTGTATATACCAAGGACTAAGGACCAGAATATGGAGTTCATGCTCAAGGAAAAAGACAATAAACAGATGCTAACTCTGAAATGACACAAATCGTGGGATTATCAGATACAAATTTTAAGACAGCAAAGATAACCACACTCTACAAGGTGAACATAAACAATCTTGAAATGAAAATAAGAAAAAAGATAAAAAGCCTCAGCAGAGAGATAAGCAATGTAAAAAAAATAATAATCAAATGGGAATTTTTGAACTGAGAAATGACATATATGAAATAAACATTTCACTGGATGAGCTCAATAGCAGAATGAAGGTGACAAGGAGAAAAATCAGTGAAGTTAAAGATAGCTCAACAGAAATTATTAAATCTGAGAGAAAAAATATTAGGAAAAAATGAACAGAGCCCCAGGGACCTGTGAGTCTATATAAAAAGGTCTAACATTTCTGTCAATTGAGTCCCCGAAATGGAGAAAAAAGAGATGTGCTGTAAAAAATATTTAAAGAGAAATTGCTGAAAAATTCCCAAATTTAGGGCCGACCCGTGGCGCACTTGGGAGAGTGCAGCGCTGGGAGCACAGCGACGCTCCCGCCGTGGGTTCGGATCCTATATAGGGATGGCCGGTGCGCTCACTGGCTGAGTACTGGTCACGAAAAAGACAAAAAAAAAAAAAAAAAAATTCCCAAATTTAGTGAAAGAAATAAATTTATAAGTTCAAGAGGATGAGCAAATCCTAAACAGGAAAATCTCTAATATCCAAGCCCAGACACATCATAATTAAACATCAAAATTAAAATCAAGGATAAGGAAATAGTCCTAAATGTAACCAGAGAAAAATGATACGTTACATACAAGTGAACAATAATTTGAATGACAGTGGATTTCTCATCAGAAACCATGAAAGCCAGAAAAGAGTGGACAAAAGAAAGTGCTGAAAGAAAAAGTGTCTGGCCAGAATCCTATACCCAGCAAAACTATCAATCAAAATGGAGGCAAAAATAGATGTTTTCTGGTAAAAGGATAACTGAAAGAGCTCATCTCCAGCAGACCTGCGGTGTAAGAAGTGCTGAGAAGAGTTCCTCAGGTTGAATAGAAATGATGCCAGGTGAAAATGCAAAACCTTAGGAACCGAGGGAAAGCAATAGACTTGGTAAATATCTGGGAAATTATAATAGACTATTTTTATCTCTTAAGTTTTAAAATTATTCATGACTATTAAAAGCAAAATTATATCATCTGGAGGGCTTAATCTTAACTCTGACTGTTTAAGTGGTATTTGTATATTATAATCCTTAGAGCAACTATTAAAAAAACAATACAATAAAATATACACCCAAAAGGCTATAGATAAACTAAAATCCAAAATGGAATGCTAATAAATAGTCCCATAATCAAAAAGAGAACAGAAAAGATGAAAGAGGGGAACCAAAAAAAAAGAGAAAAATTTATAAAATGGTAGATTTAAATCCAATAATATCAGTAATCACCCTAATATAAATGGCCTGAACACACAAATTAGAAGATGGAAATAATCAGACTGAATTTAAAAAAAAAAAAAAAAAAAAAACAAGGCCCAACTATGTACTGCAAAGAAGAGATTCATTTTAAATGGACTAAAAGTAAAAAGATGGGGCAAGAGGGCCGAGCCCGTGGCGCACTCGGGAGAGTGCGGCACTGGGAGCGCAGCAACGCTCCCGCCGCGGGTTCGGATCCTATATAGGAATGGCTGGTGCACTCACTGGCTGAGTGCCAGTCACGAAAAAGACCAAAAAAAAAAAAAAAAAAAAAAAAAAAAAGGATGGGGAGGATGGGGCAAGAAATGCCAAGCAAACATTAGTCAAAAGCAAGCTGGAGTGGTTATATTAGTACCAAAGTAGACTTCAGAACTAGGAAAATTACCAGGAATAAAAAGGCAGTTAAAATAAAGAGTTAATGCATGAAGAAAATATAATAATATCATAAATGAGTATGCACCCTACAACAGAATTCCAAATTTTTATTCCAGAATAAACAAACAACCAAAGAACTGAAAGTAGAAATATAAAAACCCAAAACTATATTTGAAGATGTCAACACTCATCTCTAAGGTTGAGACTAGATAGGAAATAGACAAGGATAAAAAAGACTTTAACTCTATCAACCAACTTGATGTAGCTGACGTCTACAGAACACCTCGTCCAATGACAGTGTAAATCTTCTTTTTTTCCACTGCATATGAAGCTTCCACCAATACAGACTATATTCTGGGCCATAAAATCATCTTTAACAAATTTAAAAGAATAGAAATCATAAAAAAGTATATTCTCCAACAACAACAAAACTAAATTTGAATCCAATAACATAAAGATACGTGGAAAATCCCCCAATATTTATAAATCAAACAACATGCTTCTAAATAACCCATGAGTTAAAGACAAGGAAAATTAGAAAATATTGAACTAAATGACATAAAAATACATACAATATGGGCCGGCCCGTGGCTCACTCGGGAGAGTGTGGTGCTGATAACACCAAGGCCCCGGGTTTGGATCCCTATACAGGGATGGCTGGTTTGCTCACTTGGGAGAGTGTGGTGCTGACAACACCAAGTCAAGGGTTAAGATCCCCTTACTGGTCAACTTAAAAAAAAAAAAAACACACACAATATATCAAAATTTGTGTAATGCCGTTAAAGTCATGCTTAGAGAAAAACTTACATTAAATGTTTATGTTAAAGAGTAAAAATGGTTTAAAAACAATGATTTAAGCTTCCAACTTAAGAAGCTAGAGAAAAATCAAATAATTAAATCAAAGGACATGGAAAGAAATAAATTACAAATGTAAGAGTGAAAATAAATTAAATAAAAAATGAATAGATGAATTCAATAATCTAAGCTTCCAGCTTAAAAAACTAAAAAAGGGAGAGGAAATTAAATTCAAATCCAGCAAAAGGGAAAAAATAATATAGGTAAGAACAGATGTCAATGAGATTGGAAACAAAGAAAACAATAAAGACATTCAATGAAACCAATAGCTGCTTCTTTGAAAAACAAAAGTAAAATTGATAAACTTCCAAACCAACTGACCAAGAAAGGGTGTGAGAAGACACAAATTACCAACAAAATGAAAGAGGAGACATCACTACAGAACCTACGGACTTTAAAAGATCACCGTGGGAATATCATGAGCAACTGTGCATCTACAAATCCAACAAAATAGATGAAATGGACCAATTCCTTAAAAGACACAAAGCAGTAAAATTCACACAAGATTAAGTAAGTTAAATAGTCCTATATCTATTAAAGAAATTGAATTCACAGTTTAAAAATCTTCTAACAAAGAAAACTCCCAGACCAGAGTGCTTTCACTAGTGAATTCTACCAAACATTTTAGAAGGAAATCATACCAACTCTACACAATCTCTTCCAGAAAACAAAAGAGAAGGAAACAACTTCAACTAATTTTATGAAGCCAGCATTACCATAATACCAAAATCAGAAAAAGACATCACAAGAAAACTACAATAATGTCCTCATGAACATAGACAAAAATTTCCCCCAAATATTAGCAAATTGAATCCAGAAATATATAAATGAGATCTATTCTGGGAACACAAGGTTGGTTCAACATTTGAAAATGAATGTAATTCACAATATTAATAGAAGAAAAACCATGATCCTCTCAATTGATGCAGAAAAAGCGTTGTTGGAGTGAGCAGGACTGAAGCCATGTTGGGACCTAAAATTGTGTGGGTCACAGTCAAATTTTTAAGACAGTTTTTTTTTTTTCCTTAGCACACATTTCTCTGATTTCCCTCTTTTCCCATGGTTATTTGATATTTTGAACCTTTGTTGTGGGGCAAGATGACATTATTTACGTGAACGTAAAGTTGTTTTCCAGTCAGCCTGGAGTTGCAAATTTGCCATGAGACACGTGCTCTCCAGACTCTGAGAAACCAAGGAGACATCAATACATCTATGCTGATTCTGCCCCTGAGATCACAGCAAGGGCCTGCGCCTGGCTCCTTGCACGGAGCCCCCACAGCTCCCATGCCCCTCCTCCTGCTTTTCATTTCCCACGTTCCATTCCCTCAACCCCCTGTTTAAAAACCCCTCAGTAAACCTGGGCTGGGAGATGGCTTTAGTCTGGCCATTCGCTTACAGGTTTACTGGAGAGATGTTAGCCTGACATCTCTCCTCAGGTCACCGGTATTCCTGAGTGAAAGCTGACTTCCATTTTCACCAACATTTCACTTCTGAGTTGTTGGTTTTTGGTTAGGGCAGCCAGCCAGACTTGGGTTCAGTAACAAGGTTTTGGGGAGCCTCAGCCAATAGCTGAGGTAGCAACATTTTACAAAATTTAACATCGGTTCATAAAAAGAACTCTCATAAAACAAGGACTAAAAGGAAAACTTCTTAATATGATATGAGATATCTATAAAAAACCAAACCAAACCAAAAAGCAAAGCTAAGCTGATATATTTAATGTCGACGGACTGAAGTTTTCCCCCTAAGATCAGGAGCGTGGCAAAGACATCCTCCCCCACCACTCCCATCCTACGCCGCGCTGGAAGTTCCAGAAGCGTGACAAGGAAAGAAAAATAAGGGACACAGATTGAAAAAGCAGACATAAAACTGTCTCTATTCTCAGACAACACAATAATCTATGCTTAAAAATATCCCATGGGATTATAAAAAAGCTCCAAGAACTACTGATGATTTAGTAAGGTCACAGGATCCAAAGTCAACCTAGAAAAAAGTTGTATTTCTATATCAGCAACGAACAACTGAAAATTAAAATTAAAAACAATCTCATTTACAATAACAATGAACATAAGACATGTAGGTGTAAATCTAACATAAACATGCAGGATCTGTATGCTGAAAACCGCAAAACGGTGATGAAAACAAAGACCAAAGTAAACAGAAAGACACACTGCATGACTGTGTTTTCTGTTGCTTATAACAGAATACCTGAAACTAGGTAATTTATAAAGACATGAAATTTATTTCTTATAGTTTTGGAGGCTGTGAAGTCCATGGTCCAGGGGGCACATCTGATGAGGGCCTTCTTCTAGGGGGGAGCTCTCTACAGGGCTCCGTGGTGACCAGGGCGTCACGTGGTGAGAATGGCCTGAGCAAGAAGCAGCTGAACTTCTCACTTCCCTCCTTATGCAGCCATCAGACCCACACCCATTACTCCATAATGCATCAGTCCATCCAGAAAGGCACGGCCCTCACAATCTAATCACCTTTTACAGACCCCACCTCTCAAATACCATAACCAGATTTCCAACCCTCTTAACGCTGTTGCAGTGGGAGTCAAGCTTCAATAGGTTTGGGGGGACATTCAATCCGCAGCACGTGCCATGTTCAGGGATGGGGAAAGTCAGTACTGTGAGGACGTCAATTCTACCCAAATTGACTTAATGATGTAACACAATCTTAATCAAAATCCCAGCAGGAATTTTTGTAGATTCCAGTAAGCTAATTCTAAAACTCATATGCAAAAACAAAGGAACTAGAATAGCCAAAACAATTTCAAGAAAGAACAAAATTAGAAGATTCACACTATCTTTTGTCCAAACTTATTTTAAAGCTACAGTAGTTAAGACAGTGTGGTGAAAGGTCAGACATACGGATCAACAAAACAGAATACAGAGTCCAGAAAGAGACCCACAAAGATACAGCCAATTGACTTTTCATAAAAGTGTAAAGGGCATTCATGGGGAAGTACAGTTTTTCTAACAAACGGTGCTGCAGCAGTGGGACGGCCACATGCCGAGACCATAAGTCTTGACCTATGCCTCACACCTACGCTAAACAGATCACAGAACTGAGTATAAAATGAACTACAGAACTCTGGAAGAAAACACAGAAGAAAAATCTTTGTAACCTTAGGTTAGGTAAAGAGTTCTTAGATATGGCATCAAAATCATAATATATAAAAAGAGAAATAAACTAAACGCTTCCACTCTCTGTGGCATCTGTCAAGAGAATGAAAAGATGAGCCACAGACTGGGAGAAAATATTTACAGATTAACAAAGGACATGTATCCGGAATATGTAAGGAACCCTCTAAACGGAACAGTATAAAAGCAGACAACTTCACATCTTTAAATGGACAAAAGATTTGAAAGACACGTGGATGACACAAAAATGACACATGGATGGCAAAGACACACATGACAGAATGCTCGGTATCACTAGTTGCAGGGAAATGCAAATTAAAACTGTCATGAGATTCCAGGACACACCTATTAAAATGGCTTTGAAAAAGAAAACACCAAGTGCAATACCAAGGGTGCTGGGCAGCTGGAGTGGTCCCCGTGGACAACAGACTGGTACTATCTTATATAAAGTTTAAAAACACACTTACTATGTAACACAGCAATCACAATCTCAGGCAATTACACACATGACACAAACACTTATGTCCACAGGAAAACCTGCACATAAATGTTTATTGCAGCTCTAACCATAAACCCCAAACCTGGAAACAAACCTAACCCCCCAGTGGTTGAACACACATGGTGGTATGTCCACACCACGGACGCTGCTCAGCAATAATAGGAAACAATCCAGAGATGCACGCAGCCACATGCATGAACCTCACATGCGTGCTACTGAGTGGAAGAAGCCCGCCCCTGCAGCCACACACATGCGATTCTGTCTATACAGCATTCTGAGAGAGGCATGGGCAAAGGCTGTGGGGACGGAGGACATGACATGGCAAGCGAGGGGAATGGGATTATCTGTACGGACATTTGAAAATACGTGTCAGAGAATGTGCCCTGCAGTTACTGTGCACCTGAACTCCAGCTAGATGTGAGCAGTCAGCCAAGGCATCCTGCCCTCGACAGGCCAGGTGTGTGGTTCTGGGAGCTCACCACATGCCCACACTACACACGACGGCCTGTAGCCCACCCGAAACTAGAAATAAGGACCTCGTAGCTCTGATGTGCAGGGAGCTCACAGCCTGCTCTGCATGCACACCTGATGTATGTATTTCCAGAAATTTTTTGTACCCCCCTTGTTTCCCTTTCCAATCTCCCTCCTCTCCCCTCCTCCAGCAACTGCCCCACCCAGCACCTGTGCCAAGGTGCCAAGAGCCTGATAAACTCAGGACAAAGAAACACTGGGTCTGGCCCCAGCCCCAACAGTGACCCAGAACGAGGCCCTAATGGCTCCAATTTTTGGTTTCTCGATCTTAAAATAACAGACATTAGACCACAGGCACTCTAAAGTCTGTGCCAGCTCTAAGATTTTTATGAATTTAAAATGCCCTGCTACAAACCTCTCCTTTTTCCAGTTTATCTTGAAGAGATGGAAGATTAAAAATAAAAGCTGAGATTTTGTTGTGATTGTTGTTTGATTTGCTTATCTTGCTCTGTTTGAGAATATGTTTAAACTTCAAAAAGAGTCTCTAGCCCCAAAGTTTGAGCATCCTTGCACTGGAAATGCTGCAAACCCTTACCATATAACCTACCCGATTCTAACCAAAGTTAACTTCCAGAAACTTCCATGGGCCACACAGGATGTGACCCAGATGCGGTGGAATGAGACTTCAGGAACTGCTTGATCTCATTCTCTGATACAGCGTGGGGGGGGGGCACTATTCCAGCCTGGCAGTGGGGCTCGCTGCGGGCGGGGTGGGCACCAGGAGAGCACACAGTGCCTGGAGCCGACGGGCAGCTGACCCTGAGCCCAGCCTCGGAAAGTCACACCCAGAGGGTAGCTCCAAAAACATCCACACGTTGTGGGGCACAGGACTTGGACACTCAACAGCAGGTAACGGGGAGGCCCACCCAGCACTGTCCGCTTCCAGGGTGCGGGGGCCCAGGGCTCAGGGGAGCTGCTCGGGAGCAGACTGTCAGGCCAGGGCTACCTCAGGGGAGTCAGAGAACAGGCCTGTTGGGCAGAGACGTCAGGACAGCCCACGTGGCCACAGCAGCCACCTCTGGGGACAGGGACGGTCTGCCAGGTGCTACAGTGTCACATGACGCCGGTCTGTGGGGGAGAAGCCCCCACCTCCAGGCAGGGGCGGCAGGAGGGTTCACAGGCCGGGCATGGGTGAAACAGCCCGCGGAGGCCTGGGCACCGTGCACATGCTTCTGCGTTTTATAGCTCAGCAGGAAAGTGTAAAAAGGATTTTACGGTTCTAATTTTGAACAGGTCTAAGGAAAAGAGCAATGCCAATTATCTTCTTCTGCCAAGAATAAACACTGGCACAGGTTCTTCAGCTCTGATTTTACTGGCGCTGAGAGAAAGAACGATTTTAAAGGGAAAATATAGAATTAGCTTTCTCCGATATCGTGGTAAGTAATGAAGTATGGAAGCATTTTCTCCACTATAAGTACATGTCCAAAAGGACACCGTGTGACAGCCACTCTGTTCCAGGCTGAACTGGAAAGACACCTGAAGCTGCTTGAAGAACAGGAAGCATTAGGGATAAACACAACTGTGTTTCTGAGTGGGAGCCCTGGACACCCCCGATCCTGAGAGTTTTTGTGGGAATTAAACACGACCCCAGTAAGCTGCAAGAACACCATTCCTCACAGTTTTACTTTTTTAAGAAGGACATGATTTATAAGTTTACTGATCCTCACCAGAGCCCAAATCCCTCGACAAAGGCAGAGGCCTCAGAGAATCTGCCCTCCTGTCCCCCACCTGAGTCCCAGCCCCTCGCCCGTACTGGGCCCCTCTGTGCTCTGGGCACCCACCCAGGTGCTGCAGGGAAACTGAGGAGCAGAAGCGATGCCAGGAGCTCACAGCGAGGCTGATGCAGAGCAGAGCAGAACAGCACTCACGGGGGCAGAGGGCTCCCACCCCACCATGCACAGAATGACGGGAAGATGCACAGCAAGCAAGGGGGACATTGGAGGGCCAAGAGAGGCACAGCACGGGCTGGGGAGGGGGCCCGGGCTGGGAGAGCAGTGGGAAAAAGGCTGAATTGTAATTAGGTTTTCTCTCATTGACAAGTGAGCCAGAGAACACAGGACGAGGAGGATTGTTGGACTGTAGCACATGGAGCCGTGCAGCTGGCGGTTCTCTCTGTTCCAACCTGGGACCTCACACCGAGGCGCTGACACGGACTCCTGGGATGCTACCTAACGCCGTCTCCTGGGACGGTCTTGGACCACGCTCTTGAACACAGTTTGACCCTTATGGCATCTTGTTCATTATCAACGGTCAACCTAAGGGCCTCCCAGGTGAGAGCCTGGACACGCATGACGCTGTGTGATCCAGGCATGCGACACTCACCTCCAGCAGCAGCCTTCCCTCCAGCACGGCGGACCCGCCGAGTGCACGAGCGTCTCCAGGTGAGGGGGCCCCGGCCGCCGGCTGCCGCGAGCACTTCTCCTGCACGACTGCCAAGAAGAACAGACAGGTCAGCCCTTCCGAGAGCCCTGGCCCAGCCACGGCTTTCCTTACGTTTTCTGTTTCCCCAACTCTCACCCACGGTTCTAGCCGGACGTCCAGCCTGGACTGTGCTGTCTTGGTGCAGACCTGTGGTCCAACGGTGGGGACAGGAGGAGGACAGGACGAGCTGGGACCCAGGCCGCCCAGGTCAGCCGGGGGTGGGGGCACCAGAACATCGGGCTGAGCCTACCCCACCCCAGCTCTGCTCCCGAGAAACCTCTCATCTCCCTCCTGCCCAAACCCCTCAGGGCTTCTGCCCAGTGTTGGGACAAAGCCCAGCTTCCCACCAGGTCCCTCCACAACCAAGTCCCCAGGGTCCCCGCAGTTCCTCTCTGCGCTGTTGATCTGCACAACACTGACTTGTGCTTTGAGGAAAGACCCCCCCCCCCATTGTCCTCTAAAGGGCTGGGTCGAGGGCCCCTGCATCCACCCAAGTCAACCCGGCCGTGCACACCTGGCCACTCCACCCTCCTGGAGCACACCCACGGCCCCTGGTGTGGAGCAGACTGAACTCCACGGGTGCTCACCAGAATCACCCACTCTACCCTGCAACTGTGGGCAGCCCCTGAGACACTTGCCCTTCCCCCAAACCCCAGACAGCCCCCAAAATGCCCACCCTTCTCCAAGGTCCCTGAGGTCAGTCACCTCCTCCCTCAAGGACAGCACAGTTTCCTTGTGCCTCCCCCATCCTCACCCCCCACCCCAGTCTATCCTGGTCTTCATTTGGGGGTGAAGAGCTCAGAGGTACAGACAGACATCGTTCATATCCCAGCTGGCAGGTGCTGATGTTGGGACCCCACTGGGGTGTCTAACTCTACACTCATTGTCCTCATCAGCACACAAGAATTATGAGAGGGGCTCCTCCCCAGCTTCTGAGAGGACAGATGGGGTGGGGGATCCGGGCCAGGAGCTGGCCCCGGTGTCTCCGGGGAAGGACGGCAGGGAAGCGCCTGAGGTTTCTTTCCCTCTTTTCTTGGATTTGCAAACCAGAGCTAAGGTGAAGTGATTAGCAACTCCCCTTCAAAGGGCCCTGTCCACTCGGCAAGATGTGGCCTTACCACTTGTTCTGACCTTGAGTAAATATAAACTAGTATGTTACGTGCGGCACCTAAAGCACCAGCATTTTCTTCTTTCCAAACGGGCAAGTCACACAGAACTTCTCATCCAAGGCAGGCTGGTCCTTGAGAGGGTTACCGCATCCAGGTGGCTTCACTTCTGTGGACTTGGCCTGCTTACATTTGTCTGGGAGACCACAGAGCTCTGCCTCCAAAGCAGCACCCCCAACACCCCCACTTCCCCACTGATAGTGGGACCACGGGAGTGCTCCACGCTGACTCCACCCCAGTCTCGGGGGGCCAGACCCAGACAATGAGTGGGTGAGGGCCACGACGCTGCTGAAAGGTGCTCAGCATTGTCCAGTTATAGCCCAATATGCTCCCCAAATCAGGTGAGGCTGCTGGGCACTTCATTCAGAAATGTAATTACTGCACGAATAAGAGTCTACCATCACATCTCACTCAAGCTGGGCTGGACCTTCTCCCAATTTCCAGAACAAGTGGAGTTTGGTCACTTGGGGGAGCGTTCTGAAATGCTGCAGTCTTGAGTCTGCAGCCCACCCCCCACTCCTGAGACGCCCCCTGGCCTTCTGCAAACTCGTCCACATGAAATTTAAAATTATTTGCGCCCTTCCTGGAGCTGTCATCACCCTGCCGTCCACAGGCCAGCAGCACCGGAATTGCCAGGAGCTCTCTAGAAACAAGAATCCCAGGCCCCCAGGACCCGCGTCTGCATTTTATGGAGGCTCTGGTGGGCACGGGTGGGGGGGGGCCCACAACTCTGCCTAACCCCCTCCTCATCAGACCTGGGCCTGCCCCTCCAGGGTGGGCAAGGGACCACTGTGGACAGAGACACCCGACCCTCACCCTGAAACTGGCCACTCCCTGGGGAGGCCACCTGGGGCCGGATGTTTAACCCTCTGGTGCCAGGTGCAGGGTGTTGACACGCTGAGTACCATGGGCCGAGGGCTCGGGGCAGGAAGGTGGCCCCCCCACAGGAGAGCCCCATGACGGTGAGCCCCTGTGGCCTTTAGTGTCCGGCCTCTCTGAACTCCCACAGCTAACGAGCCCTGGATTTATGCTCCTGCACTAAGCACAACAAGAAACGGCCCATTTCCTCTGCCATAAACCAGGTCTATTCCAGGAAGCACCGACGGTCCACCTGGGGGTCCCCAACCCGGCTGGCGCTGCAGACTCCCGCCCCTTCCCCGCCGGAAGCCGCGCCGGCCACCAGGCCTCCCCCGCGGAGGGCAGTGCCAGGCCGCGCCCTGAGGGGTGTCGGGGTCAGGGGACTCCAGAGCCGCTCACTTCCGTGCCGAACCCTTTGTGCGTCCCTTCGCCACTCAACGTTCGCGCTCAGACTCTGGGGCACTTGGAGCACCACGTGGCGGGGTCGCGAGCTCCGTCCTCCCCCAGGGCACGCTCTGGTCTCCAGGCGCCAGGGACAGACCCGAGGGCGGCCCCGTGCACGGAGCCCTTCAGTCTGACAAGGCCCCTGACGGGGTCCCCGGCCCCGCGCTGCACTGCCGTCCCACAGGGTGCCGCGGAGGCCGGGGAGGGTTTCCCGGCACGCCCAGAGGGTCCGGGCTCCCCTCCCAAGCCCGCTCCAGGGGTGCTGCGCCCCTGCCCGGCCCGGGCCTCCCTGCGGCGGGGCCCGCGTCACAGCCCGCGCCTGGGTCACCGTCCCCCGGGCCACCACGGCCGCGGGCACAGCCCAGCCCAGCCCGGGGTCGCCCCCGCCCGCCTCGATACGTTCTGTTGGGTGAGGTGGGGGGAGGGGAGGCTTGGGGTCGGGATCGCGCAGCCCCGGGGTGCGGGGGATGCTGACATCAGGGCCCCAGGCTGGGACGTCACCCCCTGGGCGGGACCGCACGCCCCGCCCCCGCCTCGCGTGCCCCCCGCGGACGCCCGCCCACTTCCCTCCTGCGCTCGCTGTGGCTGTCACGCGATGGGGCCCGGCCAGACCTCGCGTGCGAGCGCAGCCGCCGCCCGCCCGCCGCCCCCGCGGCGCAGGGACCCGCGCGCCCCACACGCGTCCGGCGCTGGCCCCAGAGCGCGGCGCGGAGACGGTCCAGCTGCGGCAGGAGCCCCGGGGGACACAGCGCGGGACCCCGGCCCGGACCCCCGCTCTGGCCCGAGGCCTCTGCAGCAGACCAGTCCCTGCCCCGGGCTCCCCCTGGCGAGTTCCACCTCTCCCTGCCTCAGTCTCCCTATCTGAGATGTGGGAAAACCCCAGCACCGAGGTTCCTGGTGCCAGCCCCTCCCTCCAGCCTGCCCTAAGTCGCCCCTGTTGAGGGGTCAGGGAGAAAGGCCAGTGGGAGCCTGTGCCTGCTGGGAGCCCCGTGGCCTTCCTGGGAGTCCGTAAAAGATATGGAGGAAAAAGAGTCACTGGAGGCCACAACGAGGCACAGCTTGGAGAGGGGCGGTGAGGGAGTACATTCCAGGGGGAAGAGGTGCCCCAAAGACCCCCAGCGTGAGGAGTTCCCTGCAGCAGCAGAGGCCAGCCCATGGCCACGCACCCTGGGGACCCTCTGCCCCCACCCACCCTCCTGCACTGTCTGCAGAAATGAGCCAGCGCCACGTCCCAGCTTGGAACACGGGGCAGGAGGAGGGCACAGGCCAGGACTGCACACTCAGAAACGAGCAGGCTCCTGCTCGCAGCCAAGCACAGCTCAGCCTGCATCCCAGGTCTGGAAGCCTGGGTGTCAGTGCTCTCTGCCAGCGCTGCCCCGGCGCCGCCTCCCCACACTGACATGCACTGGAGGGAGATCTGCCAACAACCCCAGGACTTCAGCCACACTTGAGAGTCTGTGGCCGTTCCGAGCTATCCCCCAGCTGCTGCAGAACTAACTGGAGCCAACGCTCCTCAGCTCATTCACCCTTCGTGTCCCTGAAGAGGTCCACTGGGACAGAGAAGTCCAAGGGTTGTCATGGCGATCCTGTGAGATGCTATGCACAGCAACATAGGACTGGGCTGGGTGTTGTGAGTGGAAGAGTCGCTTCCCTTTGAGGCTAAGACTGGGGCTGAGGGCACCCTGTTGGCTTCCAACCCAGCACCCCCACCTCAGAGGAGACTCAGAGCAAGGTGTCACCCCAGGCAGGACCACGTGCCACAGTCCCCCCTCCAGCGGATGTTTAGGGGGCATGTGCCTCAGTCTGCCCAAGTGTTCCTGGTGAAGAAGCCAGAAGACTGCTCCATCTCTGCCCCTGGTTGGTGCTGTGACGCCTGGAGAGTGGCAGCCACTTTGCTCCAATTCCTCGGTAGGAGGTGGGGGTGGCATCGCTGAGCACAGGGTCAGCCAGCCCTGAGGCTGCCTTCCCAGGGACTTGCTGTCGTCAGAGATAACGCTGTGCAAGCCAGCTGGAGCAGAGTTGTTCTGTGACTGTTTACAGGGCTAAGGAAAGTTTATTCTAGATCTTCAATGCTAGAGAGAGGTGGGCTCTAGGTGAAGCTGGGGCAACTGAAAAGAGGGACAGGAAAGACAGAAGCAAAGGGAGGGAAACAGACTTAGAACCAGGAGGAGTGGGGGAGGGGGAGAGAAGAGATGCCTCTTTGCCCAAGCCACAGCCTGGACTCTCTCTCCAGGCAGCCACCTTCTCTGGACTGTCCCTGGAGCAGAGAGCATGGCCTGGCTCCAATTTTGGCAGGTGACAGCCTGCAAGGAGTCCCAGCGCCTCAGCCAGAAAGGAGAGGCCTCTACCCAGGCTCCAGCCCAAAGCCACACAGTCCCCTCTATGCAGAAAGCCCAGAGGAGCAGTGTCCACAGCAGAGGGGTGGCCCAGCAGGGGGTGACCCCACCACTGTGGTCCTGGGGAACAAGGGAAGCCGCCCAGGGGACAGGGCTGTGCACCCAAGATGACCCACTGCTTCTAATCTGGGCCAGCCCAAAACTGCTGCACCTCGTGTGTGGGAGGGTGGAGAAGGCAGTGAGGAACAGCACGACAGGCACATCACAAGGGCCACATGGGCACAGCTGCCCAGGCCTCTGCAGGACCCACAGCAGTGCCCGAAGGAGAAAGCAGCCAAATGCGAGGAAAAGCCTGAGATCCCCATTTCTTCATTATTTCCACCCTGTCCTCAGCAGGCACATCAATGCTGCAGACACGGGACGTGAGGAATGAAGACGCAGATGCGTCCAGCAGGCAGACACCACTTCTTCCAAGAAAGCTCCCCAAATAAAGGTGCCCAGCGATCTGCAGGCTCCCTGGAACAGTTCCGAGCAGACAGGACCTCCACAGTGACAGTGGGGGCTGGTTCCGCAGTCTTGGAAGGACAGTCAGAGCACCTTGTGGGTCCAGGCAGGTGAGCCCCAGAGAAGTGGGTCCAAGACAGGTGAGTTTAGGACTTGACAGGTGGGTCCAGGACAGGACACTCAGTCCCACTGAATGGGGGATGGGACACAGGATTCCTGTACCTGGGGTCTTATAACTTCAGAGAGAAGTCAGAGGCCCCAAGGGGTGGCTGGACTGATAGCCCGATCCTGACTGACTGCAGTTGTTGGAGTCAACAAGTCCATGTCCACAGACTGCCCCTACTTTGATGAGGACGTGGGTCCAGAGTGGTGGTTGATTTTATGTCACTTTGATACCATGTGGTTCCCAGATTACTACTTCTGGGTACATCCTCGAGGGCGCTTCCAGATGAGATTAGCATTGCTCACTTGAAGTGGTGGACTCAGTAAAGCAGATTGTACTCCCCAGTGTGGGTGGGCCTCATCTGAGCCGTTGAGGGCCTGAAGAGAGCAAAATGTAGAGAAAGGACGAATTCGTCCCTTTTTTCCTGACTCACTGCTCGAGCTGGGACAGCTCATCTCATCTGGTCCAGCCCTTGGGCTGGGACCTACACCATCCACTCCCCTGGGTCTCAGGCCTTCAGACGTGGACTGAGTAACACCACTGGCTTTCCTGGGTCTCCAGCCTGCAGACAGCAGACCATGAGACTTCGCAGCCTCCATAACTGCATGAACCAATTCCTCATAAATCTCCCTTTATCTGTCTGCCATCCATCTATCTGTCTCTTCTTGGTTCTGTTTCTCTAGAGAACCCTAATAAACCCAGCAAAGCCTGGCCCAAGGTGAAACTCCAGCATTTCAGCATCGAAATACTGCAGGGACCCAGGCCCCCCCACTGTGTCCCGACACCCCCTCAACCCCCGCTCCGGGTGGCAGCACAGCAGGTATCCTCTGGGTCATTTCCCTCCAGCCATCAGGGAGGCTGGATGAGCATCAGGGGATGTGCCACACCCACTGTGAGACTCTGAGGGTCCGGGAGGTGCGGCAACCATGGTGAAAGTTCCTCTGATTTAACCTGATTCCACCACCCCTGCTCCACCATGGGCTCCTTTCCGGGTGATCCTTGGTGCTCCTCCTGTGCAGGTGCTCCTCCAAGTTGGATGGGACACCCTGGGGAGCCTGGGCTCACCTCTCCTGGACACCCGCTCTCCCCAGTAGCTGCCAGGCATGATTGTGGATCTCATGAAATGTGTGGCAACCACACCAGGGGCAGGCGGGGTGGAGCAATGTTCGTCCGCCGTGAGTGCTCCACTCGGACCCCTGCACCCCATCCCGACCTTTTCTACAAACAAACCCCTCTGCGTTTTTAACATCAAATTAAAGGACACAACCTCACAGTTTTCAAATGTTCAAACTCTCCCTTTGCTTTTCAAGAACTAAAAGATAAAGTCCAGGTTCTGCCTTCCAAAGATAAACTGTGAAACATACATTCTGGAAGGAAGTGCCACTTAGTGATTCTTGACGGCTTCAAACCGTTTGCAGCTACCTTCTGACAGGTGCTTCTGCGTCTGGCGCACAGCACTGATTCATGGCTGTGCTCTCCACGCACAGCCAGCAGACACCGGGTGAAACACCTGCGGCTGTCACCCAAAGGCCATCCGTGCAGGAGACCGCAGACAAGCTCAGCCATTCCCCAGCCACCCAGAAGGCGGTTCCAGAGAGATAAGTCAGGAACGCCCAGATGGGTGACAGAAAACCTGCAGACAGGGCCATCGAACAGAGGCTGAGAGTGAAGAGAAAAGAGCACCCACGGTTCTGGGGAGGTCCAGGCAGCTTGGAGACGGCGGGATCTGAGGCCTGGTGGTGTGCGGCATGCTCAGCCATGTAGAGCTGGCACATCCAGCACGTGAGGGGCACGGGGAAGGGACCCCTGGCCCTCCCAGAAAACACCAGGCGCCAGCTGAGCAGGAGCAAAAGTTCAGACCCGGCCCTGCGCGAGCCAGGGGCTCGGGATGGGGCCCCCTCTTCTCCGTCCACAGGACTGCTGTCCTCATCCTGGGAGGGTGGGCCTCTCTGCGCCGGGAAGTAGGGGACATGTGTGTCTGCATACTCCAAGAAGGGCTGAGTTATTCCTTTTCCACCTCCCTCCGATGCTCCATGGGGACCTCGACCACCCCCCACACAGAGTGCATCCACCCAGGCTGCCCTTTGCAGCTCGGACCACCTGCTCCAAGTTTGCCGGCAGAAGGCGTGCAGGGAGTTTCTGGAGGAGGCTCAGCGCTGCTCTCTTAAGGCCCATTTCACCGGCCAGTGCCCCCTGGCTGCCTCAGCTCCTGCTGCCCAGCCTGCCGAGACCCCCAGAGAGGTGTGGGGGGCGAGGCCAGGATGCACCACCCTCCCCGCTCCCCACGCCCAGCCATCCCCGCCCTCCCCAGGCAGTGCCCCCAGTCCTGTGAGCCGCAGGGACAATCGGTATCAATGACACACGGGGCGTGTGTGACAGCATGAGGTGGCGTCCAGCACATGGACACTGCGCAAGTACGTGTCCTTCCAAATCCCAGGTACAGCAGGGGGGACAGAGGCGGTTAAAAATGCTGCCTGAGGCCCCAAACCCCTTTAGGCGAGAAAAACCACCAGGAGCACAAACATGATATTTAGAAAATCGGAGCTCATTTCACACAAACACAATATTTACAACATCGGAGCATACTCCAAGTCGCATGAAGGTGCTGCGTTTTCTGTAGAAAGGATTTCCAGAGCTTTCGCACGTCCTCACACCTCAAAAAGCACCAAAGAGGAACACGAGTCGTCAGAGCCGGCGAGCCCGGGCTTGGCCCACGCGTGTCTCTCATCCCGATGAGCCACTTCCAACCACTTGCCGATGCAGCAGGTGCAGGCTCCAGGCTCATCCAGGGCACCCTGCACAGACGCACCTGCCGTTAAACCCATGTCATCGTGGGAGACGCCACCAAAATATGCTCCCTGGGGAAAACGTGTTATTTGTACACGTGCGCAGCCCTGTTCTCTTCACGATGTGACGCATCTGGTCTGAGTGGCGTATCAGAGGAAGGCAACAACCTTGCCAAACCAGGGTTCAAGAAATGTTTTGTAAAACAGAACCAAAAAAAAAAAAGTGCTGGTGCTTTTAAAAATCAAATATTTATTCATCGATGCGTGGTACACAGGCGTAGAGATAACCAGCATGAGACACTGTGCAGGACCTACCAGACTGACACAGCTGCACTGTCGGAGAACCATCCCAGTCTTCGTGTTCAAACCGAAACACTGCAGGCCACGTGCCCAGATGCGTCCTCACTAGTCACCAGCCGGTCCAACTGTTGCTTACTCTTTGCAGGAGAGGGTGCTCAGCCGTCCACCTACAGATGCAGACGCTGCTCTGCTTGTGAACTTTCATGTCAGAGTAAGCAGCTGAGCCGTCAGAGTATCCTATTTGTTTACAAATAATGAATTTATAAGAAAATCTATAAACTCATGGCTACAAAACTGTGAATTCGCAAATGACACCAACTTGGAATTGGCTTGTCAATTACCACCTTCAATTTCTTCACACAAATCGATCACAGACACTACAGGCAATTGGCTCCTGCCAGAGTCTTGCAATATTCACCATCAGCAGATACAGACTGAACGAGTAAAAAGTCTTAGTGTCCTAATGTCCAGGTGCCTGGGTCCTCAGCACCCCTGCTAATCCCTGTCCTGGGATACAACAGAGAACAAGATGGTCAAAGCCCAGTAGCACATGAGCAGAGCGCTAAGAATAGGCCAGGAGCGGGAGGGGGTCCTCTCAGGGCTGGGGTGGGGAAGGCCTCCTGGGGGTGACAAGTGAAGACACGTGGTGGGACCCCGGCTTTAAGAGAATGACAGGTGTGCTGTGTTATCAGAGTAGCACCGGATCGAGGCCCAGGGAGATCTCCCTACAGCACCCATCCGAGTCCACGGGTCCACACTTCCACCTCTGACCACCTGCTGCTGCTGACTCTGTGAGATGGGTCATCTTCATGAGGCCTGTGAGGAAAGTGTCAGCTACTCTGATATTTCTCTTCACAAAAGCACTGGGTGCGGGAAAATGCCAAGCGCTCCTACAAGAGTTAACATCGACTTGCCTCCCAAACACGCGTGTGCTCACCATGACCCCTGGAGCACAACCCCCGGCCCCAGCCCCTGCACTCTGGCTCTTCCCCCAGCTCTTCCCGGCTGGGAGCCCACCACAGACCCCCTCCTCAGAGCTCATGTACCCCCTCTTTGCAACTTTTCAGTTCTAGTTTTCGTTGTTCCTTCTGTTTGTTTTATTTTGAGACAATGTCAAACACAAAAGTTATAAGAATAGTACAAAGCACCCCAATACCCTTTGTCCAGAGACACCACTGGAGTTTCACCAGCTATCCCAGTAACATCCTTCTAGCCAAGGGTCTGCTCCCCGCGGCCCCTCCATCCCTCCTTCCAGCCTGTCCTTTAAGACCCCGGGCAAGTCACTTCGTGGACTGCCCCTCAGTTTGTGTTTGTCTCGTGTTTCCTCAATGTCCATTCATCCTCAGCCGGAATAGCACCAAAGGGACGCATGTTCTGCTCCCACATCCTGGGCTGTGGCGCACATGCTAATTTGCTCCACTATTGCAGGGCTGAATTTGATCACTTAGGACAGTGAATTCTGGGTCTCTCTACTCTAAGAGCTTTCCCTTTTGTTATTAATAGGTAGTTTGTTTGAGACTACAAAAACCTCATTTCTCACCCCACTTTCACCACTAATTTTAGCATTCATTGATGTTTCTTGCTTGAGCTAATTATTACTGTGACGGTTACTGAATGATTTTATTATCCACCTCTGCTACCTATAGTCATCTCTATCTTATTAGTTAGCGGTCTCTTGCAAGGAATAACTTTCTCTTATTTATTTATTCATTAAATTTATTTATATCAGTGTAGACTTGTGGAATCCTATTTTATTCACTGTGTTATAATCCATTACTCAGTCATCAGTATTCATTTTAATGATGAAATTATCCCAGCCTTGGCCAGCAGGAGCCCCTTCAGGATGGCTTCTGCACTATGACAAGTCTCCAGCCCTCTGAGCACTGCCTTGTTTTCTGGCATGGGATGTTCCAAGCTCACCTCGGACTTTCCCTGCTTCAGCTCTGGAAGGAGCCCAAAAGCCCTTATTCCTTTTAATAGTGAACAGTGTTTAGAAACTAAGATCTGATTGTTAGGTGTGCTTGTTGCTACCAGGGTATATTAGTCTGTTTCCGTTGCTTATAACAAAATACCTGGAAGTGGGTGATTTGTAAGAAAACAAATTCATTGCTTACAGTTTCTGAGGCTTGAAAGTCCAAAGTCCAGGAAACACATCTGGTGAGGGCCTTCTTTGGTGGGGGCTTTACAGCAACGCAGGGGTCTCACATGGCAGAAAATGGTGGAGCTGAGAGAGACTCTCACATGCTCTCCTTTTAAAGCCCTCAGAACCATGCCCATGACCACCATTAAACCATAAACGTAATCACCTCTCCAAGGCCCCACCTTTCAATTACCATACAGGATTTCCCATCCTCTCAGCACTGTCCTAGTAGGGGCCAAGTTTCCAATACCTGGAACTCTGGGGGATACAATTTAAGCTTCAGTGAGTTTGGGAGGACATTCAATCCATAGCATGGGGTGTCATTGCTCTACCTCAGTGGGTAGAGCTTGTGTGTGTTATATGTATACATATTTTACATATATATTCATGTTTCTGTCTTCATAGATTGAAAACCATGAGTTCACACGAGTACCTCCAATTTCAATTCAACATCACAGGATTCAGTACAGAGTGGAATTATTTTTTCTTTAATATTTGGCAGAAATTGCTTTAAAACTATCTGGGCCTAGATTTTCTCTGTGAGAAGATTTTAAACTACTGACTGCATTTCTTTAATGGTCATATGACTACAGGTATTCCATTTCTTCTAGACTCAGTTTTAATAAACTTTATTTTCTGGGAATTTATGTTTTCAAACTTCTAATTTATTGGCATTAATTTGTTCATATCGGCCTCAAATTATCTTTTAAATATCTGCAACATCTATAATTGTGTTGCCTTTATAGTCCTTAGACTGTTTAATCTTTTTACCTTGATCATTCACCAGATCTTGGCAAAGTTCATTATTTAAAAAAAAAAAATCTATTGTATGTTTCCTCTTTGTTTTGTCAATATCTTCTTTTATTTCCTTTCTTTGATTTTTTGTTTGTTTTACTATTTTTTATCAAAACTACTTAATTGAATGCTTAGCTCATTAATTTTCATACTTTCTCTTTTTATACATAAGTATTACTTATTTATTTATAAGTATTACTTTGTCTATATCCCACACATTTTGATTTGTAAATATTTCTAAATTCCATCATGTTTTCTTCTTTGACCTATGAGTTATGTACAAGTGTTTTTATTCCAAATATAAGATTTTTAAGTTATCTTTTTATTATTGATTTCCAGCTAATTTACATTTAGGTCCCACAATTAGTTCTTCATAATTTTGTCTTTTGAAATTTATTGAGACTTGCTTTATTGAATATATTCACAAGTTCCACATGGGCTTCAAAAGATGTGTATTCTGTAGTTTGGGGGTATAGTGCTTTATGTGTGTCCATTAGATTAACTTTTTTTTTTTTTTGCATTGTTCAAATCTTCTGTAATCTTTACTGACTTTTATTTATTCATTCTATTAAATACTGAGTTATTTAAAATCCTTCTCTCTGATGATGAATTTATATATTTCTCCTTAAGGTTCTTTCAATATTTGTTTTACAGATTTTGATGTTAACTTACTAGAAGCATACAAACCTAAGGTTATTTTATCTGTTTGATGAAAGAAATTGTTCAATCATTATGTAAGAACTCTATCTCCAGTCAGTAATGCTTTTTACCCCAAAATTAATTTTTCACATTAATACAGATTCACTAGATTTCTTTAGGTTAGTATTTCCCCAGTATATCTTTTCCCATCCTTTTACTTTCACCTTTTCTGTACCCTTAGAGTTTAGATATGTTCTTTGAAAACAGCATATAGTAGAACGCCTTTATCTGTAGGAGATAAGTTCCAAGACTCCCAGTGGATGCCTGAAACTATGGACAGTACCAAACCCTATATATATTATGTTTTTCCCTATAATATCACATTGCACAGGATGGGTAACATATACGGCATAAATATACTGGACAAAGGGGGATTCACATCTCAGGTGGGAAGGAGCAGGATGGCATGAGATTTCATCACAGTACCTAGGCAAAAATTAAAAACTTATGAATTGTTTATTTCTGGAACTTTCCATTTAATACTTTTGGATCACAGTTGACCATAGGAAACCACAGAAAGTGAAACCACAGATAAGGGGGGACTAATGTACAATAATCCATTCTAATAATCATTATCTTTTAATTGGTATGTTTAGTCCATTTACATTTATTGTAATTACTGATATATTTGAACTTCTGGGCTATTTTTTCCATCCTTTTTGTGTTTTTTCCCCTCCTTTCTTGTCCTTTTCTTTTGATTGATTACATTTTCTCATTCTACTGTTTTCTTTCCTTTAGTCTGAAAGTTAAACCCCATTTCTATTGTCTTGGTGATTATCTTGGACATTTTATTATAAATTAGTTAATCAACCTCCAAAGTCAATACAAGAAACTTAGTACTCTTTAACGCAAATAACCCTCCTTCAAATGTATATGCTTTTATGACTATGCATTTATTTCCCTTTTTTGTTCTTACAACATATTATCATTATTGCTTTATATGATCAATGTTTGATTTGATTTACCCATATAGTCACCACCTTTCTGTTCTTCATTCTTTCTTGCATCTCAAATCTTTCATCTGGAATTCCCTTCCTTTGGCATGAAGAACATCCTTTAATAATTTCCTTTAATAAGGTTATCTCTGGGTTCTCAGCTTCACTTAGTTTTTGGTCTCTGAGTATTTCTTAATTTCCTGCCAGCTCATCAATGTATTTTTGAAGGTTTAAAATATTTTCTCTTGTAGTTTTTGCTGTTAGTTTTTGTTGAAAAGGAACAGTTGGTTATCTACTGTGCATGGAAGACACTGTGTATTTCCTGGCAGATATTCCCCACTAAACTCTAAGTGCCATGACAACAGGGACCGTCTCTTTTTTATCTGCATTCTAACAGGATGTTAACATGGAACGCTTTCAGTCTGAATTTTTAGTCTGAATATTAGACTGAGTCCCCAAGACAATATTTGCCAACTGTAGTCATGTCCCAAAGTGAAATTCTGGGTAAACTAGGCAGAGGAGGTGTTAGAGATGAAAAAAGGTCAGGGTTGATAGGAGGATTTCCTTGGAGGGGGCTGTGCTCTGTGTCCCTCCTCCACCCCACCTGCACCATGAAAAAGATGGGGGGCTTTCTCCTTACCTTATCCCAGTGAAAGGGGCTTCACGAGGACCTCTGTGAGGGCCTGCTGTGTGCCTTCGGGGATGGTGGGGGGCACCGAAGGCTGGTGTCCCTCTTACACTTGAGAAAGCTAAAGGGCACAAGTAGGCAACTAGGCTGTGTGTGGATATAACTGCCAACCCAGTAGGTCAAAGGTACACATTTCCTATGGGCCAGGTGAGGCCACACTGCCTGAACACCACCTGGGGATATCTTAAATCCTGCCCAGAAGGGTGCCTGGAGATGTGAGAACAGACAGCGGCAAAGGAGACTAGAGGTACCATCTGCCAACTATAACTAAAGAAGAAAGTGTAAGGGTCAGATGTAGAGCGTGAAGCTCCTGTGTTGGCCACTGTGACAGAGATACCCCCAGGTTATGGTGGTTTCTCAAGAAAACATGAGAATACCCCAAGAGCCCCCTTGGGTCCACTGCCAGCTTCATGTGCCACCTCATGACCATGCCAGCCACGTCCCTCACCTCTTCTCCCTTCTGTTGCTGCAACCAGGACCAAGAAGGTCAGAAGCACAGCTACCAGTGGTGGGGGACACAAGGGAGACGCATCCAACCTGACTCCCTGAACCTCCCACCTGCCACAGCCCCAGATGAGGTAGGAAGTTCACATTTGAAAGACATTCAGAGCTTTAACTGTTTCACTAGACTTGTACTAAATAACAAGCCCAACTTGCGTGGGGGCCACGTGAATGGAAGGCTTTGCAGAGAAAAGTCCTGAAGCTGTTCCAGTTTCTTCCAGGGGCAGAGGGAGCCCAGCCCACAGAGAGGTTTGCTTGGGCAGACGTGGAAAAAAAACCCAAGTTTTCTGTCGACCCTCGGTCTGGCTCCTGCCTGTGTCCTGGAAGGACCCAAGCACCCGCAGGGAGTTAGGGAGGGAATGAACAAGTCCCTGCTCTTCTTGGCCAGATGTATCTTTTGGAAGCAATTTTGAAAGGTAGGAAAAGTAGAATTAGCTCATAAAATAATCAAGAGTGATCTTTTCATGCAACCACAACAGCGCTTGGAGAAACCTTTCTTCACGGGCCCAGGATTGGGGACGAAGTGGCTGCACAGCACAGGTCAGGGCCACTCTGTCCTCTCCTGGCCCTCAAGCACATGGGAATACCCTGAAATGATTTGAAACAAGTGTATCTTTGCTGGAAATGTCCCCCAAGAGGAGGCCACTTTCCAGAAAGTATCAGTGATGCGAGGGACAGGTTTGGGAAGGACTCTGAGCAGCAGCCTGAAGAGAAAGCTGCAAGGCAAATGCTGCAGTGCCCACATCCATGGCAGGAGTGCGCCCACCGGATGTGCCACAAGCAGGAGAGGCAATGATCTTAAACCTCCTGCCATGCCAAAGAGACCTGTCTTAGTCTGCAGGGCTGCTATTCCAAAATGACTTAAACAGCAGAAACCTATTTTCTCACAATTCTGAGGCTAGACTAAGTTCATGATTGAGGTGCCACCAGGTGCAGTTCCTGATGAGGGCTCTTCCTGGCTTGTAGACAGCTGCCTTCTCGCTGTGTACACACATGGCCTTTCTTCTGTGCTCACAGACAGAGTAAGCTCTCTGATGTCTCTTCTTAGAAGTACGCCACCCCTATCAGATCAGAGCCCCACCCTATGACCTCATTTAACTTAATAACCTGCTTAGAGGCCCCATTCTCCAAAAGACCCAAACAGGGTTAGGGCTTCAACATATGAATTTGAGGGGGACAGAAACATTCAATCCATAGCATTCTACCCTTGGCTCCCCAAAATGCAAGTCCTCACATGCAACATGCATTCATTCCATCCCAACAGTCCAAAAGTCTTAACTTGTTCCAGCATCAACCCTAAAGTCTACCAAAAGTCTCATCTAAATATCATTCAAATCAGGTATGGGTGAGACTCCAGGTATGATACATCCTGAGGCAAAATTCCCCTCCAGCTGCAAACTCATAAATCCAGGCAAGTTCTGAGCTTCTAAAATACAATAGTGGGCAGGCATAGGATGGACTTTCCCATCCCTAAAAGGAAAGCTCAGAAGGAAGAAAGGTGTGATAGGTCCACACAAGTCTAAAACCTTGCAAGGCAAATCCCACGAGATCTTGAGGTTTGTGAATAACTCTCTTTGGCTCAATGCTCTGCCCTCAGGCCCACTGGGGGCAGCATCACCCCCAAAGCTCTTTGTGGTGCTGCCTGGCTCCACCCTCTGAAACAAAGGAGGAAGCAGCCTTGTCCCTGGGCCTGTGGTGCAAGTGGCAGCCCTGAGGGTCTCCTGAAGGATGAGTCCTGTGGAAGACTGAGAAGCACCATCGTCCCCACCAGCCCCCTTTAGTACAAGCCAGCAGGGTCTCTGCTGCTGCAGTCCCATAGCTATTCCTCACTTCCGTATAGGCAGCTAATTAAATTTGTGTTTCAGTGGTTCACACCCACACAGTCTCTTTAACAAATGGTTGTTCAGCCACATCCTTAGTGTTCTGTCCAGAAAACAATTTCTCATATTTTGCAACAGGGGTAGGCTGAGAATTTTCCAAATCTTCAAGAATAGTTCCTTTTCTCTTAAGAATTCCTTCCATTTATCTCTCTCCTCTAGCATTTTACTATAAGCAGAAAGGAGAAGCAAGGGTACACTTTGACATTTTGCTTAGGAATCTATTCAGCTAAATAGCCAAGTTGATCCCTCACAGGTTTTACCTTCCACAAAACACTAGAACATAGTTAAGCAAGTTCTTTGCCGCTTTTTAAGAAGGATCACCTTTCCTCCAGTTTCCAATAACATGCTCCTCATTTCCACCTGAGTCCTCACCCTGACACCTTTAATGTTCATATTTCACCAACATTCTGTCCATGACAATACAGTCATGTGCTACATAATGACACTTCAGTCAATGACGGACCACATGTATAATAGCAGTAGGAACAGTAGGCTCTGTCATAGAGCCCAGATGTGTAGTAGGCTGTACAATCTAGGTTTGTGTAAGTACATGCTATGATGTTTGCACAATGACAAAATCACCTAACGACTCATTTCTCAGTATGTATCCCCACTGTTGAGAGACACACAACTGTATACATATTCTCTAAGACAATAGAAGCTTTCTCTGTAACTCTCCTTTTTTCTTTTTGAGACCTTAACAGATTGCCTTTAACATCCATATTTCTACCAATGGTCCCTCACAACGAAATAGGCATTTTCTAACAGGCACTTTAAAACGTCTCCAGCTTCTATCCATTACTTGGTTTCAAAGTTGCTTCCACATTTTTAGGTATTTGTTATCCAGCATCCCACTTCTTAGTACTAAGGTCTTAGTCTGCTCAGGCTGCTTCTAACAAAATACCACAGACCAGGTGGTTTTAACAACAGGAATTTTTTTTTTTTTTGTCTTTTTCGTGACCAGCACTCAGCCAGTGAGTGCACCGGCCAGTCCTATATAGGATCCAAACCCGCGGTGGGAGCTTCGCCGCGCTCCCAGCGCTGCACTCTCCCGAGTGCGCCACGGGCTCGGCCCTTAACAACAGGAATTTATTTTCTCACAGTTCTGGAGACTAGAAGTCCATGATCAAGGTGCTGGCTGATTTGGGTTCTGGTGAGAGCTCTCTTTCTAATTCGTAGACATCTGCCTTCTTGCTGTGTCCTCATATGGCCCCTTTGGTGCATGCTCAGAGAGAGCGAGCTTCTCTGTCTCCTCCTACGAGGCACTAATCCTATCAGATCAGGGCCCCACCCATATGAGTTTACTTCACGTTCTTCCTTACAGGCTCCATCTCCAAATACAACCACACTTTAAGGTTTCAACATATGGATTTTGAGGGACACAAGCATTCAGCCCATAACAAGGATCCCCACGAGAGGGATAAATCTCTAGTAAAAGCTGAAAATCGGTACAATTTAGCTTAATAATTTTATAGACTTCAGTCCTGGGTTTACAAAATCATTCACAGACTCGAAGAGCACTTAATTTTGGATATGCTAATGAACACGGTATTCCCAAGTTCGAGATCCCAGGATACACTCTGTAATGTTGTGGGACTTCTGTACTTGTCCCACAGTGGGGGAGAAGCAGACATACCCACTGAGCCCAGATGGGCATGAGACAGACATGCCCCACCCAGCCCAGTGGGCATGGGAACCAGTACAGACCCTGGTTGGGGGCCCAAGATGGTCACAGGAGTGTGTGGAATCAGGTCCCATGGGCTGTACCCAGAGAACATAAAAGAGCAGAAGGGCCCAGATACCACGCTGGGGCAAGAACAGAACAGAGCAGCATCACCTCCTTATGAATGGCCTCCATGTCTTCACAGCAAGTCGAGGCTGTGCATTTCCTTCTCTCCCTTCTTACTCTGCTTGTTTCTTAGGCAGCCCCCAACTCCCTCGCACTTCTCAGCAAAAATGCACATCTGCTTGCCCCATCAATGCTTCCCACATTGCTGGGTGGACAGAGTGCTCATGCCAGGTCTGGGTGGCCATGGCCCTTCCTCAGTCCTGTCCTGCTGACCGCAAGGAGTCCACAGAGAGGCAGGCGCCTCCAGCGAGCCAAAGCTGCAAGTGCTTTTGTCCTGAGAGGGTGACCTGACCCACAGCTGGAGTCCAGTAAGGGGGACTGTGGCTTCTCTGACCCTCCTTGGTCTGACCTGGGCTGAGCCTGGAGGGAGCCCCCACTCCACTCCCCGTCCCTCAGCAGGGCCACAGTGCAGCCCAGGCCTGGCCCTGCCACATCCTTGGTGCTTCTTGGGACCCAGTGACCACCTCCTACATGCCACCTCCCCTCTGTTCTCTTTTAACCCCGAATTCCCCTTTTGTGAATAGCACAACTGACAAGAGTTGAAAATCCCGACCTTAACCCTCACCCACAGAAGAGGGTACAAACAGAGGGTTTTATAACTTAAAACACTGCTCTAGACAAAAACCAAATAAAAATAAAATAAACCCCACTGCCTTTTAAAAATCCATGAAAGTCAACACTGAAGTAAACGTTGCAAGCAAATCTTCAGGCCATTATCACCCTCTGAGGTTAGAACTTTCCAGTCCATGTCCTTCCCAAAGGTGACTTTTTATGGAAGTTTTAATGAAATTAGCTCATCCATTTCTGAGTTAAGAAGCATCGATTAAGATCCAAGTTTTATAGCTTGACTTTTTTCTAACTATACAATGGAAATGAAATTCTGGAGAGTCATTAGGATTCTCTCTAAGTTGTACGGCTTGAGGGGACACAACATTTGGAACCCTTGGTAGAAGACGTGTGATAGTAAAATCAAGCAGTTCATTATTTTACATAACTGCAGAAGTTACAACACTCTCATGACGTCTGTGGATTACTGAGCTGCACTTTATCTGCAGCTCACGCGTGGCCTTTACACGGCACAGCGAGTGGGACGGACAGGAAGGGTGCCCTGCCTGCACCAGCAGGTGGTCCAGCAATTCACACCGCCAAGGGCTGCAGTCAGAGGGAAGATGGGAAAAGCACCCTGCTTGCAGGTAGGAAGTGCTAGGCATCAGGTGGAACTCCCTAGAAACAGCAGAATTGGAGCATTTCTGAGGCCATCAAGCCCAGCTGGTTGGGTCCAGATAGACCCATCCAGAGAGATAAAGACCCTAGCCTCCTTCCCAAGCTCCAGGCCAGGAGGTCAGGGCTATGTGCTGTCAGTGGGAGGAAGGTGGGCTGACCACATCTCCAGCGCAGGACAGCACCTCTCCACTAGGGACAGCCCTGAACCCAGCCCTGGCTGTCCTCACATGAAACCCACTCCTCCACCCTCAGGTTTAAACAGTTACTGTGGAGCTGGGGTGATCTTTGCCCACACCACCTCATCTGTAAAAGGGGACTTCCCAGAAGGTGGGTCTGGAAGGCCGTGCCCACGATTCTGTCCTGGCAGCCCATGCAGGGGTGAGTTCAGGAAGAGACTCAGCCATGTCTTGTACCTCCGTCTCTTCCTCTCCATCACATCTCAGCCCTCCTGGAAGCACAAACTGTCCTGCAGGTGTGGCAGCAGCTGGGTCTCGGAGACAAACTGTGCTAACACCATTGGAGATGGGAACGACCACCCTAACCCTAACCCCAACCCGGCAGGGGATAGAGGTAAATGTATACAATTAATGCGTTTTCAGTATGAAATTGGAAAGCCTGGAAGGTAAAACTAAGATTTGCTGTGACCTCGCCAATCAGAGATAAGCACTGCCAACATTTTATGGTATTAGATTCCAGTGGAGAGCTTGACTGGCCAGATCCTGGGGAGAGGTCCAGGGAAGGCCCTGTGCAGGGTCGCGGCACCGCAGGACTATGTGTGTGATGCTGAGTGCTAGCCTGCCTTTTCTCCACACAGCATGGGGAGGGGTTTCTGAGGACACATGGAGACTGGCAGAGGTCCCACGCCCCATCCGCTAAAGGGCCACAAGGAGAGGCTTGGGAGCCCTGTGCAGCCTCCAACCTGAGTCAGAACACCGGCCACACCGAGCCCACCGCCAACCTGGAAGAGCCACTGGACCCACACCTGGGGGTCCCACAGGGGTGGGGGCTAGATTTTTAATTTAAAAAGTGATGTAATTGGAACTGCTTTAGGCATGAGAACACAGAAGCTAGCGTGGCTCCTCTCCCAGCCCCCAGCCCCTTCACAGGCCTGTAGTCTGCAAGTCTGCATGTCTCCTCAAGCCCCCCAGAGATCTCAGGTCCCAGGGCATCCAATAACCAGGAATCCAAGGAAGCATGCGCTTCTGAGGACACCAGCCAGACACCACGGACTGGCAAGAAGAATTCAGGTAAAATTCTGACTATGGGCTAGTGAGAGAACGCAGACCCTTGGTGGACAGAGAGATGGGACCCACCTCTCCAGGGACCTCTCTGGGGTCACAGAAAAAATGGGGGCAGGGCCAGAGCCTGGTATAGGCCTGAGGGTGGGCACCTGGCCCCACTCAAACTTTCTCCCCAGCAAGCTGGCAGAAGGCAGCAAACCCTGTCACCTCGAGGGTACCAGTGCCAAAAAATCCCTCCACCCCTGGTGAGGGGCCGACTCACAGCCAGGATGCAGGAGCTCCCCAGGGTGCCTGGTCCCACCAATGGGCAGCAGTAGCCAGCAACAGTGGTTACTGGTGGGGTGGCCTGGCCTCAGGTGCGGGCAGCAGGTGGCACCAAAGGCAGAGGGTAGGTGCTCTGGCACCCAGGGCACCCAGGGCACCCAAGGGCAGCAAGGTGAACTGCAGACACTCAGCCTCCAGGCCGACCCATCCCGGTCATCCACAAAGCAGACTCCCATCTTCCCCTGGAATCTGGGCTATGGGGGGGCCCTGAGAAGCCGAGCAGGGGGAGGGCTGGCCCTAGCTCCCCAACCAGAGCTGTGCTGGTTCCTCAGCCTCCAGCAAACCCAGGACCAGAGGCACAAACTGGCTCATCTCGGCAAAGTGGGGTCGAGGACTCCTGACCCGAGGGTGTTGGAAAACAGCCAGGCTGCTGCCAGAACTTGAGCCAGAGAAAGTCCAGAGCCCCATCAATCCACAGCCAGGCTGGGTCATCCAGGTGAGTCCAGCTTGGGAGGGGTGGGGGGAGAAGGGGCTGTGCATCACACAGCCCACCAGGTGCATGTCACCTGACCACAGCTGGACTCAGGTGAGACCCACCAGGTGAGACTCAGCTGGACCCAGCTGGACCCAGGTGAGACCCAGCTGGACACAGGTGAGACCCAGCTGGACACAGGTGAGACCCAGCTGGACACAGATCAGACCCAGGTGAGACCCAGCTGGACACAGGTGAGACTCAGCTGGACACAGGTGAGACCCAGCTGGACACAGATGAGACCCAGTTGAGACCCAGCTGAACACAGGTGAGACCCAGCTGGACACAAATGAGACCCAGCTGGACACAGGTGAGACCCAGCTGGACACAGATGAGACCCAGGTGAGACCCAGCTGAACACAGGTGAGACCCAGCTGGACACAAGTGAGACCCAGCTGGACACAGGTGAGACCCAGGTGAGACCCAGCCGAACCATAGTGAGACCCAGCTGGACCCAGGTGAGACTCAGCTGGACTCAGGTGAAAGTCCTACCTTGGAAGAAGCTCTTCACCCTGAGGTAGCTGACGCTGAGGCGCAGGACGGACAGCTTGTCGAGCTTCGATGTGACATCGGGTGGAAGTGGCAGGAGGCTGGCCAGGTGGTCCAGCTCTGCGTTGAGGCGGTCCCGGTGCCGCTTGGAGGGGTTTGACTTCTCAGCCCCAACGGTGGGCCTCCTGTGGGAAATGACCATGGTCAGACGGCCTTCACCAGGAACCACTGCCCCACAGCAGAAACCTGCTCTCTGTAATAACCACACTGGGAGCATTCGAGCTGCCACCAAGACAAAAAGTGCTGAAAAGGACTAAAACCCACCCATTCCTGGAAATGCACATTTTAAGACACTGAAAATGCACATCAGTTAAGTATGGCTCAGTATTTGGAGGGAACGCACAGAGAAATAAACAGCAAACTAGCAGGAGAACAGAGCCTCAGGGCAGGAGGGCGTGGTGCCTGGCTGTGTGACGCCTGCTCCTTTCCTGACCTCTCTGTTCCCTGAGGTGGGAGGACACCACCCCAGGCTGTCTGGGCAAGAGTGTGCGTGGAAAATGCGCATTCACTCAGCCTCCTTCAGGGTCTCCACAGTGCCTAAACAAAACCGAACATTCCAGGAAAAATAAATGCTCAGAGCTTGTGACCCATGGCCTGGACTCTGCATCTGAGCAGTCCAGGCAAGTGTGCAGGGCCCGTGGCTTCAGCCTACGCCGCGAGGAGCGAGTGGCCCCTCTGAGCCTCAGTTCATCCTCTGCAGTGTGGCTGGGAAGGGCTGAGGGGGTTAAGAGAGGGCCTTGGGGCCCTCAGACCTGGGCTGTGTCCAACATGGGGCGGCAGGACCCTCCTTCAATTCTCCCCCTACCCCTGCAGACCTGCTCCACCCACAGAGGTGCACCTCCCCCACTTCCTGTCTACCTTCACTGACCAGCTGGACCCAGACCTCAACTTCCCACTTTCTGCTATTTCTTTTTAACGTGGCACCCACACCCAATCACTCACGCTGCAAGCCAAAACTTAATGGGTGGGAGAACCTAGGGGCAAACTGGACCAGCTCCATGCACAGCCTTCCGTGCCACAGGAGAGGCACCCACGGTCTCCCCAGAGAGGGGGAGATGCTAGGGAGGGGGTGAGATGGAGGGAGGGCAGATAGACGCAGAACGGCCTGCACCAGCAGTGCTGTCAGGGACCAGCTGTGGCCCAGGCAGCGCCTCCACTGGGGGAGGGTCCACTGGGGCTTGGCCTCAGAGGTCACATCTGTCCTCCTTGCTTCACCTGCCCCCACACAGACCCCCCCCTTCCCTCACCCTCTCCTCCTGTGCTGTCCGCACACGGGCGGGGCCTCTCTGCGAGTCATGAGCCCTGGCTGGGCCCAAATCTCACCTGTCCAGAGCTAGGGGGGAAGCACTCACTTGCTCCCCACATGGGTGGTGCCTGCAGATAAGCTAAGCTGTGGCCGTTCTTGGCTCCTCCCACCCCAGGCTTCCCGCATGGGCACCAGGGTAGAGACCATCGCCTGGTAGAGAGGTGGGTGTCCAAAGAGCTCAGCAGACACGGCAGGGTGGGTGGAGACCAGGGGTCAGTCAGGGCCACATGGACAGCAGCACGTGGAAGACGCTCAGGTTCACTCCAGGGAGAGAAGACCTGCCAGAGGTGATGGACACGGGGCTCCAACCCGACACCCCACAAGCTCAGCACAGGGACAGCAGCAGCAGCCTCCAGCTCAGGCAGCACCAAAAACAAGACACCCATTAATAAATCCAACAAAAGACACCCAAGGCACCTAAACAGAACTATAAAGTATTGCTGAGTCAAATTTTAAAACCCTAAATAAACAGAAAGATATTTACGTTCTTGGAATGGAAGACTCGGTATTGTTAAGATGGCGATCCTCTCTCAAACGGAGCAGGCAAGAGCTTTCTAATCACAAGGTAAAATGAATTAGCCACCAGGGAAAAGACTGATAAATTCAACTCAATAAAAGTTAAATTTCTCTTCATGGCAAAGAACACCATAAGTAAAATCAAAGCTTGGGTCAAGTATATGAAACCCATTCAAGAGTTAATTTGCCTCAAAGACAACAAGCTCTAGCACATCAAGAAGCACAAAATCATAGATAACCCAACAGAGAAAGCAGAAGACGTCCGCATGGTTCACGGAAAAGGAAATACAAGTAACTTTTCAACCCCACTGATGATGAGAGACTGTGAATCAAAATCCCCAAAGTCAGAAGCACACTATGCCAGGGCATGGGCAGGGGGCACCAGCGAAGGGACGTTAAACTGGCACAGCCTTGGACACTGGGCGGTCTGGGGTCTGATTTCACCCTTCCTGCAAGCTGGTCACCTGTCACTGCTTCACAGAGGTGGGTGAAGATGCAAAGCCCCCAAGTCAGAGATGAAAGACTCATGTCACAGCATAGCAGGCAGCATGAGTGGCAGCATGTTGGTGTCACCCTGTGAACCCAAGTCCTGTGGGGTGTAGGTCCAGACTGAGGCTGTGACAGGGGATGCATGCTCAGCCAAGGAACACTGAGTGCAGAGTGCAGGGAATGACCACTCGACAGTAGACAGTAAACAAGACTCTGTCCCCAAGGGAGACATTCCCTTATCCGTCAAAGTTCCACTGCAAATGCGTCCCGGGAGATGGCCCAGGTACAGAGCAGCCAGAGCCCGCACTTGTGGTGTGCTCTGTGCTTGGCATCCGGCGGGCTGCCTCTCCCAGCAGCAGGCACGTGTGCAGAACGATGCGCAGCTTATCCACGCACGACAGACTGAAGCCATCAAAAAAGGCGCGACAGAGGGTGGCAGAAACACGGCAGGCACATCCCTATACAGGCAGCCAGGAACAGACCCGCCAGTGTGCGGCAGTCTCTGAGGGGCACGACAGTGTGTGCAAACACTGTGACTCGTACCCACGGGGAGGAAACACACACCGCACGTCCACACTTGATTCATAAAGCATGTCAAGCAGCATTCACGAGAAACTGTTGATCAGATGCCGCCAGGCAGGGCAGCGGATAAGCAGCCATCTGCCCAAAGCATCCACAAACAAAACGCAAATGCCCGATGCTGCAAAACTCACCCCCTCAGGCCTCTGCGTGGGAATAAAAACATAAGGAACTTAGCTCTGGTTCTTCCCTGGACGGGCCACCAGAGACCACTGCATTTGCAGCCATGTGGCAGAGCTATTTTCTTTCCTTATTTAATGTGACAAATGTCACCAAAACAGATCTCTGTCAAATGCACACACTCAGGAGACATTTCCACCACGCTCCCCTCCACGGACCCACTGTGGGAACGCCTCAGCCCTTCTCGGGCCACTGCCACGTGCACCCAGCCCAGAGTGCAGCCCCCAACCTGCCACCACAGCCGCGCCCGTGTCCCACCGGCTTTGTCTCTAGCCTGCGGTGCCCAGGCTGCCCCCACATGACCGACTCAGGCAGACAGACCCTTCCCAGTGCCCAGCCTCGCAGGTCAGCCTCAGCTTCACGCAACTGTCGGCCAGTGGCGCTGGCATTGTGATGACCTGCTCAGGACCCTGCACCATGAGAGGCTGGAAGGGCAGCCTCAGCCCCACACACAGACCCATGCATGGACACTGCACATGCACACCCCACACGGCCTCACATACACACCCCACACGGCCTCACACACACACCCCACACAGTCTCACACATGGCCTCACACACACACCCCACAAGGCCTCGCACACACACCCCACACGGCCTCACACACACACCCCACACAGTCTCACACATGGCCTCACACACACACCCCACAAGGCCTCGCACACACACCCCACACGGCCTCACACACACACCCCACACGGCCTCACACACACACCCCACACAGTCTCACACATGGCCTCACACACACACCCCACACGGCCTCGCACACACACCCCACACAGCCTCACACATGGCCTCACACACACACCCCACACAGCCTCACACACACACCCCACACAGTCTCACACATGGCCTCACACACACCCCCCACACGGCCTCACACACACACCCCACACGGCCTCACACACACACCCCACATGGCCTCACACACACACCCCACACAGTCTCACACATGGCGTCACACACACACCCCACACGGCCTCGCACACACACCCCACACGGCCTCACACACACACCCCACACAGTCTCACACACACACCCCACACAGCCTCACACATGGCCTCACACACACACCCCACACGGCCTTGCACACACACCCCACACAGCCTCACACACACACCCCACACAGTCTCACACATGGCCTCACACACACACCCCACATGGCCTCGCACACACACCCCCCACAGCCTCACACATGGCCTCACACACACACCCCACACAGCCTCACACACACACCCCACACGGCCTCACACACACTCCCCACACAGTCTCACACATGGCCTCACACACACACCCCACACGGCCTCACACACACACCCCACACAGCCTCACACATGGCCTCACACACACACCCCACACAGCCTCACACACACACCCCACACAGTCTCACACATGGCCTCACACACACCCCCCACACAGCCTCACACATGGCCTCACACACACACCCCACACGGCCTCACACACACTCCCCACACAGTCTCACACATGGCCTCACACACACACCCCGCACGGCCTCACACACACACCCCACACGGCCTCACACACACACCCCACACAGTCTCACACATGGCCTCACACACACACCCCACACGGCCTCGCACACACACCCCACACAGCCTCACACATGGCCTCACACACACACCCCACACAGTCTCACACATGGCCTCACACACACCCCCCACACAGCCTCACACATGGCCTCACACACACACCCCACACGGCCTCACACACACTCCCCACACAGTCTCACACATGGCCTCACACACACACCCCACACGGCCTCACACACACACCCCACACGGCCTCACACACACACCCCACACAGTCTCACACATGGCCTCACACACACACCCCACACGGCCTCGCACACACACCCCACACAGCCTCACACATGGCCTCACACACACACCCCACACAGCCTCACACATGGCCTCACACACACACCCCACACAGCCTCACACATGGCTTCATACACACCCCCCACACAGCCTCACACATGGCCTCACACACACACCCCACACGGCCTCACACACACACCACACACAGTCTCACACATGGCCTCACACACACACCCCACACAGCCTCACACACACACCCCACACAGTCTCACACACACACCCCACACGGCCTCACACACACACCCCACACGGCCGCACACACACACCACACACAGTCTCACACATGGCCTCACACACACACCCCACACAGCCTCACACACACACCCCACACAGTCTCACACACACACCCCACACGGCCTCACACACACACCCCACACAGCCTCACACACGGCCTCACACACACACCCCACACAGTCTCACACATGGCCTCACACACACACCCCACACAGCCTCACACATGGCCTCACACACACACCACACACAGTCTCACACACACACACCCCACACAGTCTCACACATGGCCTCACACACACACCCCACACAGCCTCACACACACACCCCACACAGTCTCACACACACACCCCACACGGCCTCACACATGGCCTCACACACACACCCCACACGGCCTCACACACACACCCCACACAGCCTCACACATGGCCTCACACACACACCCCACACAGCCTCACACACATACCCCACACAGTCTCATACACACACCCCACACAGCCTCACACATGGCCTCACACACACACCCCACACGGCCTCACATACACACCCCACACGGCCTCACACATGGCCTCACACGCACACCCACACGGCCTCACATACACATCACACACAGCCTCACACACACACCCCACACAGTCTCACACATGGCCTCACACACACACCCCACACGGCCTCACACACACCCCCCACACGGCCTCACACATGGCCTCACACGCATACCCCACACAGCCTCACACATGGCCTCACACACACACCCCACACGGCCTCGCACACACACCCCACACAGCCTCACACATGGCCTCACACACACACCCCAGACAGTCTCACACATGGCCTCACACACACCCCCCACACAGCCTCACACATGGCCTCACACACACACCCCACACGGCCTCACACACACACCCCACACAGTCTCACACATGGCCTCACACACACACCCCACACGGCCTCACATACACACCACACACAGCCTCACACACACACCCCACACGGCCTTACACACACACCCCACACAGTCTCACACATGGCCTCACACACACACCCCACACAGCCTCACACATGGCTTCACACGCACACCCCACACAGCCTCACACATGGCCTCATACACACACCCCACACACACACCTCACACAGCCTCACACATGGCCCTCACACACACACCCCACACAGCCTCACACACGGCCTCACACACACACCCCACACGGCCTCACACACACACCCCACACAGTCTCACACATGGCCTCACATACACACCACACACAGCCTCACACACACACCCCACACATCCTCACACACGGCCTCGCACACACAACCCACACAGCCTCACACACAACACATGGCCTCACACACACGGCATCACACACACGTGGCCTTGCACACACAGCCACACACACAGCCTCCCACATGCAGGCCCTCACAGCCTTGCACACAGACAGCTTCTCACACACAGCCTCACACATGCAGGCCCTCACAGCCTTGTACACACACAGCTTCTCACACACAGCCTCACACATGGCCACACACAGCCTCATACACAACACACAGCCTCGCACACAGGTGTATAACACTCACATACATGGACCACACACACAGCTTTATTGCACCTGCAATGGTGTATCTCACACACACGTAGCATGCCCAGCTGATGGTGGATGCATCCCCAGGGCTCCAGGAGGAGCAGTGGCAGCCCGTGGCCCCCTGCAGATGCCCCTCCTCTGCTGACCTCCTGGCAGGTGGGTCTATAACCCTGTGGTTGCTGCCACCACCCACACCTCCAGCCTTGGGGTCCCCGGGTTCCACATGGTCTGACCATGGGCACCAGAGGGGCCATGTGCCGCGGGCATGGCGGGGTCCTGGGCTCCAGGTTCCCCCCCATTCTCCAGCTACACTGACCAGAGGCCCCGCAACAGGGAGGACCAGCCTGGACGGAGTCTCTGCTCGTCTGTGGTGAGGCTCACAACGCAGCTCGGGGAGGTGTCCCTGAAAGGGGGTCTTGGGGCAAAGGGTGGTTGGGGTGTTGAAGGACAGCGAAGCTTCCAAAGATCCATGTCAGCTTCTGGCCAAACTAAGCCTGGCTCAACCCTGACCTCTCCTTTCACCACCAGCCGTGTAAAGTGGCCCAGGGCAAGTCCCCCCTGCAGTTTGTGTCCCTCTAAAGAAAGCCAGCGGCAGGTTGTAACTTAACGCCGGAAAGAGGCGGCGCCTATCCAGCCCCTCAGCCTGTACGGTCGGCAGCCCGCGCCCCCCTCCGGCCCTCGACACCCCCCAGCCCTCGACGACACCCCCCCAGGCACTCGACCCCCCCTCCACCCTCGACACCCCGCGGCCCTCGACGACGCCCCCCTCCACCCTCGACACCCCCCGGCCCTCGACGACGCCCCCCCAGGCCCTCGACCCCCCCCTCCACCCTCGACTCCCCCCAGCCCTCGATGACACCCCCCAGGCCCTCGGCCCCCTCCTCCACCCTCGACGCCCCCCAGCCCTCGACGACACCCCCCAGGCCCTCGACCCCCCTCCACCCTCGACGCCCCCCAGCCCTCGACGACGCCCCCCAGGCCCTCGACCCCCCCCTCCACACTCGACACCCCCCGGCCCTCGACCCCCCCCTCCACCCTCGACACCCCCTGGCCCTCGACACCCCCCAGGCCCTCGACCCCCCTCCACCCTCGACGCCCCCCAGCCCTCGACGACACCCCCCAGACCCTCGACCCCCCCCACCCTCAACACCCCCCGGCCCTCGGCCCCCCCTCCACCCTCGACACCCCCCGGCCCTCGACGACGCCCCCCCGGCCCTCGACCCCCCCCCTCCACACTCGACACCCCCCGGCCCTCGACACCCCCCTCCACCCTCGACACCCCCCGGCCCTCGACACCCCCCGGCCCTCGACACCCCCCTCCACCCTCGACACCCCCCGGCCCTCGACACCCCCCTCCACCCTCGACACCCCCCTCCACCCTCGACACCCTCCGGCCCTCGACCCCCCCCTCCACCCTCGACACCCCCTGGCCCTCGACACCCCCCTCCACCCTCGACACCCCCCGGCCCTCGACCCCCCCCACACCCTCGACACTCCCCGGCCCTCGACCCCCCCCTCCACCCTCGACACCCCCCGGCCCTTGACCCCCCCCTCCACCCTCGACACCCCCCAGCCCTCGACGACGCCCCCCCAGCCCTCGATCCCCCGGCCGTCACTCCGCCATATCCACGTCCCTCTCAGCAGCCCCAGGAAGGCTCGCTGAAATCGTGCTTTCTGTGCCAATGTTCACTTTTTTCAAAGAAAACACAAACACCTCCCTTCCCCATCAAAACAATCAGCACGCTCAGAAGACATGATACTTTACTGTTTCTGAATGGGTTTCCTTCTTTTCCTTCCCGCGTACATGCAGTCCCCTGGCGGAATCATCCTCCTTGGCCCTAAAAAAGAAAGGGAGCATCAAGTTGGGCCCATCCCCAGGGCCATCAAAGGCAGGAACATCAGCCAAGACCACCTGCCCTGGTGGTGGGGGGCGGGCAACCCTGCCCCGACTGCCCCAACACAGGCTGGCTGATGGGGGGGGGGAGCAGGTGGCCATCTGAGCAAGGCCACCTGCCTGTGGGAACCACTCGCACTGGTCTGCCCGAGCAGGAAGATGCTGGAAGGACCCAGTGAGGCTGCTTGACCTCCAGCAGTGACTCCTGCACTCAAAGCCACAGGGCCAAGTGGTGAGTACAGAACAGGCCATGCTCACATCCTCTGCAGCTTGGCCTCTCCAGTGACACTGCCCTTTGGCAGGTAGTGTTAGGTCCCAGCCTGGGCCATAGGGCCCAGTGTCCACCCACTCCTGCAGAGAAACAGCCCTCTGCTCCAGAGCCCGGCTCAGTCACTGAGGTGATGAGGATTGGATGGAGTCATAAGGGTGGAGCCCTGGTCCCATGGAACTGGGGCCCTTATAAGAAGAGGAAGAGACACCAGAGCTCGCTCTCTCTCCACTATGTGAGGTCACAGCAAGAAGGCAGCCACCTGCAAGCCAGGAGGAGCCTCACCAGAAACCAAAGCAGCACCTTGATCTTGGACTTCCCAGCCTCCAGAACTGAGAGAAATACATTCCCTTTGCTTATCCACCCAGTCTATGGTATTTCATTAGAGTAGCCCAAGCAAAATAAGACAAATATTATCCCTATAAATTCAGCAACTTAGATAAAATGAAAGAGTTCCTTGAAATACACAAAGTACCAAATTTCACACAGGAAAAAATAGATAATCTGGATAGTCCTATATCTATTCCAACAAAGAAAACTCCAGGCCCAGATGATTTCACTGGTATATTCTACCAATTTATTTTTTATTTTTATTTTGTGGCTTGCCAGTATAGGGATATTCTACCAATTTAAAGAAGAAACAATACCAATTTATGGAATCTCAGGCAGAAAACTGAAGAAAAAAATTTAAATTGGCAACTCATTTATGAGCTCAGCATTACTCTGACACCAAACCAAAGACCTTACAAGAAAAGAAAACTATAGACCAACATTCCTCATGAGCATAGACACAAAAATCCTCAATTAAAGATTAGCAAATGGAATCCAGTAATATATAAAGAGGATAACACATCACAACCAAGCAGGATTTACCCAAGGAATTCAGGGCTGCTTCAATATCCATCAATCACTGTCATTCTCTATATTAATTAGCTAAAGAAGAAAATATATATGATCATCACAATACATGCAAAAAAAGGACTGGACAAAATCCAAATCCATTTATGATAATTTTTAAAAAAAACCTCTTGTCAAACTTAATTAACTTGATAAAGAGAATCTACAAAAAGCCTACAGCCAACATCACACCCCACACTGAAAGATGGAAAGCTTCCCCTGAGACCACAATCAAGGCATCAGCACTCCCATTAAACATTTCATTTGTGTACTAGCCAAGGCAATAAGTTAAGAAAAATAAATAAAGGTCATAAAACTGGGAAAGGAAGAAATAATACTCTACCTGTTCACAGACAACATAATTGTACATGTGGAAAATTCCAAAATTTTTACTGAAACTAATCTCCTATGACTAATTACCCAGTTCATAAGGTCACAGGGTAAAAGGACAATATACGAAAGACACTTGCATTTCTATATACTAGCAATAAACAATTGGGATTCAGGTTTTTAAAAACCAGTACCATTTATAATAGCACCCAATTAAAAATGAAATACTTAAGTATTTCAAGAGGCATAACATGTGTGTAACTGAGCCCTAAAGAATAGGATGGGAAAGTGGATGACAGAAAAAAATTTAAGAAACAATAGCAAAATTTTTTTCCAAACATAATGAAAAGTGTAAACCTACAGATCCAAGAAGTCCCATGAACCCCAAGCACAAGAAACATGGGGAAAATTATGCCAAGGCATATCATAATCCAATTGCTCATAACCAGTGATAATACAATAATTGTAAAAGCCAGAGAAAATAGACACTGGGTACAGAGAAACAAAAATAAGGATGACAGTAGATTCCTCATCAGAAACGGTGCAAGTGAGAAGACAGTGGAACATCTTTAAGGCATTGAAAAAAACGAAACCTAGAATTCTACATACTGTGAAAACACCTTTCAAAAATGAAGGCAAGATAAAGAGTTTCCTGATACACAAAAGCTGAAGGAATTCATTGCCAGCTGACCCACACTCTAAAAAACGCTAGTATCCAGGCCAAAGGAATGTGATGCCAGAGCTACAAGTGGGACAGAAAGCACAGCAAATGGCAACTACATCAGTAAATATGCAAGATTTTTTTCTTATTACTTAAATATCTTTAAGAGATAACAACAACAATGTACTGTGGGGTTTACAGCCCGTGTGGACACTGAGTGTGTGGCACCCACAGCACAAAGGAAGTAGTAGAACAGCACTGGAAGCTGTGCCAGTCGTCCACCTACCACCTCGAGGCTCCACGTTCACCATCTTGCCTGCTCTGTGCCAGTCGGTTGGACCCTTAAGCATTTCTTCTCTTAAGCACAATCTCACACTTGCCAGTGAAGGGCACTACAGGGCCCTCGTGGGAGGAAGGGCCTCTCCTCCTGGTTCCAGCACTTCTGATGTTTTGTCAGTGCTGTTCCTGCCCACCACTGCCAGAGGCTGGGGAGCTCAGCAAACTGCTCCACCATCCAGGGGATGAACTGCACCTTCTCCAATGAGGCCTGAACCCCAGCTCTGAGGACGGAGCCCCTTTCCAGGTGTGTTCCTTAGGAACTCTCCCTCAGCCCTAGGGTGCCCTCCAGAGTTGTCTCACCACCTTTTTGGTTACTCCACTGTTGTGGTTAACACTTGTTCATGTTAAAGTTTCCCAATTCAAGTAAAAAATTAAGTTAAAAATATAAAAAGCTGATTTTTTAAAGTCTACATGTTTTAGAGATACACAGTGAAACACATATGAAAGAAATGGCATGTTAGGGATTTGCATCTACATAACCCACGGAGGACAGATGAGTCTAAATGGTCTGGGGTTGGCTGAGTGGGGTTTAAATGAAACTAGATCTGCCCATACTGACAGCCGACAATCTATTCTGGCTGATGAATAAACTGGGCTCATTATAAATTCTCTACTTTTGTAAAAGATTTAAAAATTTCCATAATAAAAAGTTGTTTTGGGTTTTTTTTTTTTTAGATGACCGGTAAGGGGATCTTAACCCTTGGCCTTGGTGTTGTCAGCACCACGCTCTCCCAAGTGAGCCATGGGCTGGCCCCTTGGGCGTTTTTTTTAATTGATTTTTTTTTTTTAAGCATTAAAGAGAGATAAAAGACAGCATACGAAGAGATGTACTATGGTCAGTTGATTTTCAATAAGGGTGCCAAGGTCCTCAATGGGGAAAGAACATTCTCTCCAACAAATGTGCTAAAACAGCTGGACCTTTACTTCACACCATACAAAATTTAACCCAAAACTGATTAAAGACCTAAATATAAGAGCTAAACTATAACACACCCAAAGAAAACATAGGGATAAATCCCCATGACTTCAGATTTGCCAGTGACCTTAAATTTGGCAATGGATTCTTAGATATGTCACAATAAGCACAAGTAACAAAGGAAAAAATAAACAAATAAATAGATAAGTTGAACTTCATCAAAATTAAAAACTTCTGCTTCAAAGGACACTATCAAGAAATTGAAAAGACAACCCACAGAATGGGAGAAAACATTTGCAAATCATATGTGAATATCTGATAAGGGTCGAGTATATTGAGAATATGCAAAGAACTCTTACAATTCGACAGGACAACCCAATTAAAAAATGGGCAAGGAATTGAATAGACATCTCTCCAGAAAGATGCGCAAATGGCCAACATGTGAAAAGAGACTCAGCACCATAGACCATTAGGGAAATGCAAATCAAATCCACAATGAGATACTGCATCACACCATTTTAAAAATGGGACACAATAATTGTGGAGATGTGGAGAAACTGGAACCCTTGTGCCTTGCTGGTGGGAACCTAAGAGGTGCAATCGCTATGGAAAGCAGTGTGATGTTTCCTCAAAACGTTGTACACAGAACTGGTACATGACTGGCAATGCCACTGCTAGGTGTATACCCAAGAGAACTGAAAGCACACGTTGAAACAGAATCTTGCACACAGATGTTCATCATTATTCACAATAGCCAAAAAACGTAAGCAACCCAATCAATGTCCATCAACTGATGAACAGATAAACAAGATGTGGTCCATCCATACAATGAAATGTTACTCAACCATGAAAAGGAACGAAGCACTGACACATGCTGCAACGTGGATGAATCCTGAAAACATTATGCTTGGTGACAGAAGCCACACACAAAAGGACATGAATTGATTCCATTTACATGATATACCCAGAATGGGCAAATTCATATACAGAAAGATTAGTGGTTGCCAGGGTCTGGAAAAGGGGTAAGCACTGTTTGGGGTGAGGAAATGTTTTGGAACTAGGTAGAGGTGATGGGTCGCACAACTTTGTCAATATACTAAATGCCACTGAACTGTTCACTTTTAAAGGGTAATTTTGTTATGTGAATTTTACCTCTATAAAAAAGTACAGAACACAAATTTACATATAAGTACAAATAAAATTTCTGGAGTGTTAAGAAAGACAGTGAATGGCAGGAGAGAAATTGGTGCAATGAGCACAGACATGTCTGCAGGCAGGTCTGCGGAGAGGGCAGCAGGGAATGGTCGTAGCTGCAGGAGCCTGTGGTCGAAAGAGGGTCTTTAAGCTGGTGGGGATGGTCCAGCGGAGCAGGGGGGAGAGCAGGAGCACTCTGGATGAGGGCTGGGCAGGGGAACGCTGATGGGGTCGTGGTGGCTGCAGGCTGGAGCAGGGACAGATGCCAGTGGGTAGAGGAGGTGGAACAGGGGCTTCAAGAGGGCCCAGCCCTGTGGTGGTGTTCGAAGCCCCCCACCCCACCATGTCATGGCCATGTGCCTGCTGGGTGCACTTCATCAAGAAATCAGGTTGGGCACTCGGTGGCTAGAGGCTAGCGTGCAAGGCCATCCCATCTGAGCTGCAAGGCCTTTCGACTCAAACAGGAAACTCCCGAGCCGCACCCAGGCCTGGTCCCAGCCAGGGGGGAGGACAGGCCAGGGACGTTTCCCAGCACCCCGAGAGAGGGGCCAGGCACACAGCAGACCCACTCAAACCCCCTCAAGGTCAAAGAAGGTCAAAGAGATGGGGTCATCCTACACCAGCCCCAGAAGACCACTGTCCCCGGCACCAGTGGCCTGACCAACCCTCATCCCCCAAAGAGCCCAAGGTGCAGAACAGGAACGGCCTGGGGCCAGGAGGGTGAAGGAGGGAGCAGGGGACTCTGGGGGAGGCCAGTGTGGATCCCCCTCCTTCTGCTACATCTGAAACTCCCTTCCGAGCAGCAGGAACTGAGGCCTGAGATCTCTGTGGTGTGACCCACTCCCAGCCTTACACACCAGCCACTCACAGGGACCATCCGCTGCCTGGGACGTTCTCCTGGGTGTCTCCAGCTCAGTGCCAAGAGAAGGTGAATACTCTGGAGATATTCCCCTCCTTGCGGGGAGGGTGTGTGTGGACTAAGTCAAAGGAGCCGCCGGCTGTTCCCCTCCCCACAGCCACGGTCTACCCCGAATGACCAGCCTCAGGGTTCAAGGTGTGCCTTGTTTCCTGCCCAATGTACCCCAGAAATAGGAGGTGGGTATTACTGAGATAGGTTGTTCCATTTCACTAAGTACTTATGTATGCTCCTCAGAAAGAAAGAACCTCCATCAAATTGGACCGAACCCCCCAGAAATGCTGTCCAGTGGCAGGACGTAGTGTCCCTGGCACACTGACCGCAGTTTTCCATCTCTGCCTCAGATGCGGGTCAAAGACGCCTTGTACACGGGGCTGTCCCCACTGGACTCTTTATGGCCTGAGCCAGGGTCCCTCCTGCGGCCAGAGGCTGAGCCCGGGCCATGGGTGGGGCCTCGCCGGACACCTGGTGCCGCTCATAGGTAAGCCCCACACCGCATGACAGAGTCTGCCCAGATGGTCTGTGGGCTTCCCACCGGCTAGGCTGTGAGCTGACTGCATTTCTCCAAGAAATCTGATTTCTTGTAAAAAACTTTCTCCTGTGAAGTAATATCTGTTCAGTTCAGAAAATGCAGAAAGGGCCGGCCTGTGGCTCACTTGGGAGAGTATGGTGCTGACAACACCAAGTCAAGAGTTAAGATCCCCTTACTGGTCATCTTTAAAAAAAAAAAAGCAGATAAGCAAAGAACAAGAATAAAAACCACTCCCCAGGCAGCAGCATCTACCTGCTGTCCACATCAGGGGACATCCTTCTAGCCTTGTTCCTACTCCTGCGTTTTTCAATGACTCTGGGACCACATGGAGTCACTGCTGCGTGCAGGATGGAAATGATGCACTCGGCTGGAGTCCAAACTCCACTGGCCACTTGCTATAAGATGATGATGTCTTCATCTGCAAAATGGGTGGTAACTGCCAACCCAGGGCTGCTGCGAGGCCTGGGCTAGGTGGCACAGCCCTGCAGGCTCAGAGGCTGGACCTGGCCACCCACCTGCCCACGGGGGGTGTCACAGGCAAGGGGCAGAAAGTCTCTGTGCATCGCTGCAGGATCTCTGGCCAATGGCAGGCCATGGTCCTTAGACCCCCATGTGACACAGAAGCAAGGCTCGAGACCTCACTGCATACATCAGCAGAAAGGCAGACCAGGCTCAGGAGCTGGCCTCTGACAGAGGCTGCCTGGAGAGTCCCCGAATGCGGGTCAGGCCTCTGAAGAGACCAGGGGAAGAAAGCCGGTTACACTGTCAAGTACCCAGAGCTCTGGGGGACAGATACGCAGGGGCACTCACACACACACCCTTCTGCAAGCCCCTCACGGACCAGAGCCTGTGGCTGGTCACAGAGAGGTGCTGGAGGTGAGCCCCTCGGTCCTCATGACAGCACCTGGGGCGGCCACAGCTGGACAGGCCGCTGGATGCCTGCAGAGTCGAGATGTCTCCAGGTCCCTCCAGTTCCAGCCTCGAACCAGCCGGGAAACAGAGGCCTTCGAGAAGGAACCGTAGGCAGGAGCTGCCCAAGGCCTCTGACCGCCCAGATACAGGGGTCAGGGGTGGGGGCTGGGGTGGCACCGGCCACTCACCTGTCCCGGGGCAACACCCTCCCCAATACGGATCACAGCAGCAACACCCAGGCGGCCAGGGGTCTGCGCCACTCAGACTTCCAACAGCACTGGGTTCCGCGTGCCCCTCTCAAGTGTCCACGGTCTGGAATTTGGGGGAGGTGTCACTAAGTGAAACGGAGCGCCTTCCCGGAACTAGGGCCCTCCGCGGCGCCGGGAGGGCTCGGGGCGTCGGAAGCTCCTGCCGGCATCTGCCCAGACGCTTCTGGAGGAAACCGGGCCTAGGGCAAAGGGCAGTCAGCCCAGGTCCCCAGCGCGGCACGGGGTGCCACCCACACGGCGGGAACGGGGCACACGGGACGCGGAGACTGGGGACCGGGGACCGACGACCTCGCGGTCGCAAGGACGAAGCAGGCGGACCAGCCTCCCCGGGTCCTGTTTCTAAGTGAAAAGCCTCCAGTCGGACCCCGGGGCCCGGCCACGAGAGCACGGGTGGAAGAAGGGTCCCGCCCCGGGGGCGCCCACCGCGCGCGGCACGAGGCGCGGGAGCCGGCGGAGCCCGCCAAGGGCACTTACCCAGGGCCGGCGGGGCGCGGAGGCTCTGCCCGCCCGAGCCAGCAGCTGCGCGGCGCGGCCGCCGGCGCCCGCATCTCGGGGACCCGCGGCGGGGCGGGCGCGGAAAGACGGCCCCACCCCGGCACGAGCCCGCCGCGCCCGCCCCGCCCCGCCCCGCCCGGCCCGGCCAGACCCGACCCGACAGGGAGGCTGCAGGGGGCGCCCGCGCGCATCCTCGACCCGCGGCCCTCGGGCCTCCCCGGGGTCGTGCGCGCCGGGCTGGGGTCGCCCCTCGGGCCTCCCGGGGTCGTGCGCGCCGGGCTGGGGTCGCCCCTCGGGCCTCCCGGGGTCTGTGCGCGCCGGGCTGGGGTCGCCCCGCGCTCCTCTAGGCCCCAGTGCCCCGGATCGGAGCCTCAGACTCTGCTCTCTCCCCTACACCTGCACTGCGGACGGCGACCGACGCGACCCTATGGGGACTGTGGGATACGTGTCCCCTCCTGCTCCACAGGGTCGTTCCGAGATTCAAAAGGACTAAAAGCTGTTACAAACTGAAACATTAATGTTACTTTTTGACCCTGACCTTCTCAGGAACTAGAAGTGCGCAGGCACCGCAGGGTCGCTGGGGAGACGTCCCCGGTCAGGGACATCGCAGGGGCACCCGGACCCCGCGTGGCCCTCCCCTCGCCCTCGTCCCCGGGCCCCGAGCGCTCGCGCCGGTCCCCTCCGACCCCTCGGGCTGCACTTTCTCCTCTCCCCCTCCCCCGTGGGCCTCGGCCCCTCCTCTCTGTCCGATCCTGACTTTGCAGGATCACCCTCGGGGACCTCCGCCCCCCACTCTCCTGACAGCCCCGATCCTGGCCTCACATCCTGAGTCTCAGACCAATGTCCAGGGCCCCCCAGACCCTGGCCCGTAGGGCCGCGGGTCCCCACACCCCGTTCCCGGTGGGTGGTCCCCGGGGATGCTCTGTCGGGCTCCAGCGCCAGCTCCCACCCTCACAGCCAAGGCCTCACTCCCGTCCCCTCTCCCCGACGACCCTCTCACACCCTCCTCCCCGGGTCCTTGGAGTCGGGCCTTGGCACTGGCTTCCCCAGAGACTCACGGGGCCCGCGCCCCGTCCCTGGGTCCCTGGATCAAAGGCATGTCCTTACTGCTTGTGGGTCCAGCAGGTGAAGTCGTGGGGTCCACCCTGTTCCCTTCGCGGTCCTCCGCAGAGGCTCAGAACTGTTGGTTGAGCAAATGGTTTTCTACTATTTTTTTTACTACATTGCTGTATTAAAAAAAATCATTAGTTATATCTTGATCCAATTTTTGAAAAGTGAATTGTACACAGAAAATGTTTGGTTGGATAACTGAGTTACGGGTGAGCTTTTATTCTTTTTACTTTTTAGAATGTTCATAATTCCTGCACATTTTTGCAAGAAGCATACAGCACTTTTGTGATCTGTTAAAGAAAATAAGTAATCATGGGTGTAATGTGGCAGTGGCGGTGGGTACTTGGAGTGGCAGAGGTGAGGTGGGTCTCTGCATCAAGGCCAGGCCTATTGAGGGAACCTCAGACCCGGCGATGTGGACAGGCAGGCATACCTGGGTGGTGCCCTGAGCATGTGGGCTCTGCAGACCCTCCTTGAACACTTAGAGCGTTCTAGGAAGAACCAGCAGTCCCCCTGCATGGGAAGACAGCACCACAAATATCTCCGGGCAGGCACGAGTCCCACCCTGCCCACCCCATCCCACCAGAACCAACTGGAAAGAGAAGCCTCCTCACTGCTATTTCCCAGGATGCCACAAGGGCAGGTGAAGCTGCCCTACCCAAGGTACAGAAGGAAACTGAAGTGTCACCTGCCCCTCCTTCCCTCCAACTGCCCTTGATGGCCGCAGGCCAACCCACGGTCCCCCCCGCCCAGCTGTCTCCTGTGCTTGTCCCTGAGGTCTCAGGTCTCTGCTGACCTTTGGGCAGCCAGTTGGACTGAACAGAAACAGGACGACCTGTCCTAAGGAGGCACCACCCGTAAAGTCCCAGGGACTCAGCCAGCAGAGCCCTGGTGTGGGGAGTCGTAGAGTCCCCAAATCCCACCAGAAGGAAGGTTACCCCTGCCTCCCAGGCAGTGTCCCATGAGCTCGCAGTTCATCTGCCCCTGCTGCATCCTGTTCAGACAGGGTGTCCGGGTGACCCTGTGTCTCCCCCACCACCACGACCACAAAGGTGCAAGCGCAGCTGCTCAGGAGGCCTCGTCCCCAGCACCCTCTCACCTGCTCTCTCCCTCCATGTCAGGACCCTGGAAACAGAGGTGCCATGCCACTCCCACCCAAGCTTCCCTTTTCTCCTGGGGTCACTTGTCCTCCCAGGACCCTGCATGTGAGGAGGCCAGCACCTGGCAAGGATGACAGTTTGGGAAGGACAGAAAACCCCCCGAGGCGCCACACCCAGCCCTGGACACACCCACACCTGTGTCCCGGATGTGGTCCTGGCCACTCCACAGCCACAGGAGCTGTGACTCAGCTCACAAAGGACAGACACGCAGGAGGTGCTCAAGGCTGTTGCAATGACGGCCACTCCCAAAGTGCGGAGGGCAAAGCTGCTCTTCACAGCCAGAGGGGCAGTGACCCCCACTGCTCCCGGCTCTGCCTCCCATGCCGCCCCCTCCATGCCCTTCCCTTCACCAGGCAGGCTGGGCGCTGCCTGGTCCCCATCCTCAGAGGCAGACGGGTGGCACGCTGACCCCTCTGGGGCAGGCCATGACCAACAGCAGGGCCTGATGCTCTCTGAAGCTCACAGGCAGTTATCCGTTCAATGACTGTTTTCTTTCTCCCACCACCACAACCCCTGACAGCACCCCCACCCCACCCACAACCTGACACCATCCCCACCCCACGACCTCTGACTCCTCCCCACCCACCTTACAACTCCCCTAACCCACTCATGACCTTTGACACCACCCCCTCTCCATGCTTGACCTCTGATACCATTCCCACCCCAGTCATTTCCTGACACCCAGAGAAAGAGGGTTCAGGAGATGAAGGACCAGGGGAGAGGGGACCAGTGGATGAGGAGAGAGCCGGGGCAGACACAGCATTCCAGGGCTGCTTCTCTGGGAGCCTCCTCCTTCCTGCACTGGCCCATCCCACCCAGTGCGGCTCGATTGCAGAGCAAGCCACGTCTAAGGCCACCGCTGCTGCCCTGGCGTCCCTCTGGGGCGTGACCACACTGCCTCCATGTGGCCAGAGCCCGGGGTCGCCGGTTTGTCTGGGCATTTCCCTGCAGGACCTCCTTACCCCCCTCTGCCATCCTGGGGAAGCATCGGCTGCCCCCCTACACAGCCTGAGCACAGGGGTCTGCGCTGGGCAGCGTGGGTGGCTGGGGACAGGGAGCCCCACTTCCCTTTGTGTTGGAACTGGCCTCCCCAGCAAACCCCCCCCCCCACCTTGTAAGCCCACCTGCCATCCCAGCCCCTCCAGAGAGCTGAAGTCCCCACTTCATGCCCGTGGCCCTGGAGCCCACTTCCCCATCTGTCTCCACTGGGACAAGACCCTTGACTCCCGAATTCCTGAGAGAATCGTCTGTCCTCAAAGTCAGTCCATACCTTGTTCCAGCCCAACTCACATCATGAGTCCAAGCACAGTCCTTCCTCAGTGACCAACTTCTTTCATCAGTAGTTACAGCTCTGAATGTTAAGCCTTACAGTCTCACTGCTACTCCACACTCAGGTGTGTACTCTCAGGTGTGAGGTACAGGTACACTCAGGTGTGAGGTATAGACACTGGTATGTGGTACAGACACACTGATGTGTGGCGTACATATTCTCAAGCATGTCCTAGACATACTCTCAGGTATAAGGTGCAGATACACTCAGGTGTGAGGTATAGGCACACTCTGGTGTGTGGTACAGACACAATGATGTGTGGTATAGATACTCTCAAGCATGTCCTAGACATACTCTCAGGTACAAGGTGCAGATACACTCAGGAGTTGAAGCATGAGTCTGAGGTGAGGAAGCCAACCTTGCTGGAGTAGGAACATGGGGTCATCTGCTGGTTGAGCGGCGAGTGTGTCGCTATCCAGAAGGCACCCAGCACAGATAAGAGTGGAAATCCTCAGCAACTCCTGGGTACCCTCATGAGCGAGGTCATAACACAGTCCAAGCTCCACATACCCCTTGGCTAGTGACATCTGGGACCCAACTCCACCACCTCGGCCCCTTGATGAGGACCCCACAGCCCTCCACCAGTGACATCCTGAGCTCTCTGGCCACGGACTCCAGAGATAAGAGCCCACAGCCCCAGGCCCATCTGCCAGCACAGCCTCAGATGACCCCACGTACACTCAAATTTCTGATCACTGACACGCACCAGAACCCAAATGTCCTCACGTCCCCCACCCCCTACAAATCTGAATACACCACCCACCTATTTCACACACAATCTGGTTTCAGCTGGTTCTGGTGGGGGGTGCGCGTGTGGGGTCGTAACAGCACAGTGACGAGGGAGGGGCCATGATGGACACAGGCCAGCGGGGACCAGCGGACAGAGCACGTGATGGTGCGTAAGGCTGCCCAGGCCCTGACAGACAGGACGTGGACACCATGGAGGAAAGCACATGGTGGGCCCAGCTCCCGAGGAGGGGTCGGCACTGGCTGACATCATGAGTGAATGGCTGGAACCCCCAGTCCCATCTCCCTCCTTCTGCCCCCAGGGAACCTGGAGTCCATTTTCTGGAGGATCCACATCAAGAGGGCACCAATCAGAGAGCAGGTGCACAGGGGTTCAGTCCAGGATGCAAGTGCAGCCAGACCCCACCAGCACACCTATGCCCTTGCACACAGACTGGGGGCTTTCCCCAGAAAAATGGCCCTCTCCCAGCCCCATCACTCCATGGCAGACTCCCCCACACAGAGCAGGGGTCTCAATAGGCCCGACCTCCCCAGGAGAGACCATAGCTAGCAGAGACAGGAATGTGGGGAACAGCCTGGAGGGGCCAGCACTAGAAAGGCACCCTGAGACAAGATGCTGCAACCTCGGAACCAGAACACTCACCTGGGAAAGGAAGAGCGCAGAGCAGAGAGCTCAGGAGAATAAAGCTAGGAAGGCTAAGCAGAAACTGTTCCGACCACGTGGGCGAGCTGAATGCAGCCACAGAGAGGGGCCGGCAGACGGACGGGCAGCACCTGCAGGATGAGGGGCCGCAGCACCCGTCCTCTGGCCGGCGTGTCCAGTGTGTCTGGTGCTGGTGTATGGGGCCTGCAGACTTCCCTGAACAGCAGACTCCCTCTCCCAGGGGGATGATGAGATTTAACTACTATAACAGAGGACGGGATGCGCTCTCTGCATTTTCATAAGCAAAAGTTATGCAGACCAGGCTGCAGGAGAACATTCCAGAAGGGGGAGCTCAAGGGTGAGTGCACCTGAGATGACTGAAAGCCACCTAGGGCAGCGGGGAGAGGGGCACATTTCTCCAGCACGTTGGATTTGAAAAGCTGAAAGGAGACGAGTCGGTACCATTTCCTTTATTGCTCCTGTTGCATATTCCAACGAATACAATAAACTCCTTTTAAAAAAGTAAGGCACATAGAAAGCCTTCTGTGCAAGTGCCATATTATTTTAAAATTCCTTTTGGATAAGAAAAGCATTTCCACTATATAGAATTGGAGATATCTAGGAAAGCACGTGATGCATTTTCTGCAAGCATAACACCAGAAACATCATCACATTTTACCTCATGGCACAATTAAACAGTCACCAAATCCAATGGTTGTGTTATCATGATATAGCTACTGTTACAATTGCAAAACATTGATCAGCATATCCACATATGTACAGCCAGGTCCCCAAACAGTAATTACATAAAATCAAAGAAGAACAGCACTGTTAACTGCATCCACATTCTGTTTCATCAAAGTGAAAGATTTGGCATTTTCTGTCTTTTTTCTGTGTGTTGCCACTCACAAAAGGCCAGAGTCATACGATACTGAAGACCATGGAAAGATACTGTTCATAAGACACCTGAATCCAGCCGTCCTGATCCGTATCATAGCGTCTGAATATATCCGTCAACCTCTGGGAAAAAAAAGGCATTTAGCTCGTGACATTTATTAAACAGAAGAACAAAACGTATTAGGTAAAGAGACATTTAGGAAACCAATTCCAGAAGCATGTGAATTTCCTCATCTCCTCATGGGACTCCAGCACAGGGAGGTGCAGTGGGACATCCCTGGCCACCCCCATAAGTCAGGGCTGTCCCCCATGAAGACACTGGAGCCTGTGGATGTGGGATGTGGAGGGTGGGGAGAGAAGATGGGCTGCAGGCCCAGCTCAGCTACAGACCTCAGCCCTCCTTCCCACTCCAGAACTGTCCTTGTGGAAGGCTCCTGTCCTAATGTCTCACCTCTGCTGTGGTGAGGCTCTGGGCCACAGGAGCTCAGGACACAGGAAACCTGCCCCCACTCAGTCTCCTCCCCTGGAACCTACTGGAGCCGCAGAGGCAGCACAGAGTGGTGGATAAACATCCACAGGCTGGGGCCGGGTCTACAGGCCAGGGGGACCCCCTCCTGCTCGGTCTACCTTCCCCTCTATCAGCCTGAGGATCCAGGCCAGGTTAGAAGCAGAAAGGGGAGACCACCCACACCTCTACAACAGGGATGGTTAAGTAGGTGCCACTTTGAGATGATGGAGTCAGGGCAACCATAAAATGCTTTGAAGACTTTTAATGACAAGGAAAGGCAGGCACAATGCGATTCTATGTGACAACAGAAGAAAACAACAGCTGACACACATGGAGACCTGCAGAGCTGCCAGCTCCGCCCCCGACTCCTGGACCCAGCAGGCACCCAGCAGGGACCGTGCAGATGCTGCACCATTGAAATGCTCTGAAATGCGCTAGCGCAAAACAAGATACGAAAACAAAAAACAGCACAGCAGCTGAAGTTAACTCTGTAGTTAACTCTGGCTTAAAGAACAATAACTAATTTTTCTCTCTTTATACTTTATTTGTATTTTTCCAAGATTTTTATGGTGTTCTATAAAAATAATTTTCGAAAAGCCTTTTTCTTTTTGGAGAAAAGGGGATGAAAGAAGACATCTTTGAGGAAATTTTTACTTGTGGCCTGCAGCTTTTCCTTCAGACTCTCCACCTTTGTCTGGCGTTTAGGGTCATTCTGCAAGAGTGGGGGAGGACCAGGAACCGGTTTTTCCTGGGGTGAGGCTCCCTCCATTTTAGAGGTTTGAGGCTTCAATGTTAATAAATCTGGTTCTCCAACAAATCACCTTGGAACAGGAAATGATGTTTCCAGATTCATTCTTAAAGGAATCATGAAGTGTTGCACTTAGCAGACCAAGTCAGTAAAAATACACTTTTTTTTTGTGACTGGTAAGGGGATCGCAACCCTTGGCTTGGTGTCATCCGCACCGCACTCAGCCAGTGAGCGCACCGGCCATTCCTATATAGGATCCGAACCCGCAGCGGGAGCGCCACTGCGCTCCCAGCGCCTCACTCTCCCGAGTGAGTCACAGGGTCGGCTCAGTAAAAATACACTTTTAATGACTGATCTATTGCCTTAACTGAAAAAAAAGTCTAAGAATGTTTTCCAAACTTCCACATTACACACAAAAACCTCTTGCTATTCACATCTCTCAACAACTGCCAAAGCTGACAAGATGTGCCCTCAACTTGAATTCAAATTTTAAGGACTTACTTTTCAGAGTCAGGTTCTACCGAAGTATTTATGGAAAAAACATGTGCTTTCCATAAAATTGAGTTTGCTGCAGAATAATGGGGGCAGGGGGCATGGAGGTATATGGAGGGATTACAGGTAACTGGCCATGAGTTAATAATTCCCAGTTCATTTTGTTGTCTCTATTGTTTTTGTTTGAAATTTGTCATAATAAAAATTTTGAAAGATACATAAAGGCTTGTCAACCCACTGCATTTCTGAAGCTTAAATCTATGGAGCCTGGATCTCCACCTAGAAACAGCAGCAGGGGCCTGCAGGAACCACTGGGCAGGACCCCTCAGTCCTGCTCCCATCTTAAGTGTGTCCCTTAAGCTCTCTGCAAGCAGGATGGACATCACAGAACCACTGTAGGGAACCAAGACACTCTGGGCACAGCCTGCTGCAGGGCTAGCATGAATTACGAGCTCTGCCAGACACTGGCATGCACAGGAATGGCTCTCAGGCCTCAGCAAGGGAGGTCCCGTGTACCTGGGCTCCATAGCTAACCTCATACCTGAAGGCAAGACACAGTGACAATCACAATAGAAAACTTGCCATTTTCTCAGAGTAAAAGTTTTTTGTAAAAATACAATACACCACACTATATGGGTAAACAACCCACTAGAGACTGAAAAGAACAATCTAATCTATTCCAGACAGACTGCTCTGTATTTCTGAGGCAAGAAAAAACAGCACTACTACACTTCTATTACCAGAACTGGTTAATTCTCCAAAGACTAACTTTTATAAGCCCTCAAACTACTTCAACAGATGCCTGATTCTTTAGATTGAAGGTCAGGCACATGGACGTGATGGCTGCCCCCCTCCTGCCCCACCTTGGCCTCCGTGGCCCACAGTGAACCCACACGAGGCCATTTGGTCACCTGCAGAACGATGCAGCCCTGGATGAAGTCGTCAAATGCGATCTGCCCCCGTCCTTGTCTGTCAAACTTGCGAATGAGGATGTCATGGAACTGGTCAGAGAGCCGGTAGCCTTGAAGAAGAAAAACTGGAGTTAGTAGAGGGTGGCCAGGAGAGGTGGAAGGTCTTTGTCAACGCTCAAATCCTCCCTCCCAAGACCCCACAGCCTCATGACACCATATGATGGTGGGAATAAAAATGCAAATTCATTCAAATGCACACTGAGAACTAAGAAATGCCCCCTAGATAAATTTATTCTATGATAAATTTTTATCTCCAGATGAAGTGACCTACTTCAAGACCAGTGCCACCTCCTGGAAGGCTGAGGAGTGACCTGGGAGCTTCAGCTGTCCCGGAGGCTGAAGGTCATCTTCATGGGTGTGTTCACTTGTGCTAATTAACTACTCACTCCAGCACTGCACCCACAAAAACCACCCCACTAGGCAGCCAAGCTCAGCGTCTGAACCCAGTAGAGTGATCATTTTAAAAACGCTCTTCGTTGACTCTCAGTTATTAATCTGTCCTAGGTTACTCACTACCAGAGAATGCTTTGAAAGCTACAGTATCACAGGAGGCTGCAGTTAAACAAAATGTCAGTGAAGGACACAGGAGGTTACTGACAGACACTTGCCCACATAAAGCAGTTCATCTGACATTAGGGAACGCAAGCGCACGGGAGGAAGCTGGTCTCCCAAGTCAGAATCACTAACAGGCCACCAAGTGTAAGGGATCCATTTCCAATTCACGGCGTGTTTTGAAAAGGTCTCTGGCTGTGCCTCAGATATCCCTGGCAGCCACTCTGAGTGAGGACACACCCCGCCTGCTTCCATCCCTTCCCTCGCAGCCCCACTGCTTGTGATCGTGGTATCCTCACTGATTCAGGAGGCAAGATCCAGGTGCCAAAATATTCTTACTGGTTTTCAGTCTTGGAATCTTTGCAATAGTACATAACTTATTGTCCAAGTGAATTTCACAGTTATTAACCTGTATGAACACTCAATCCTTTGACTGATAAAGATTCAAACACACAAACATGTACATAGTACCTTCCAGAGTGGTCATGGCATTCTGCAACTTAAGTTCAGGGCCTATACATGTGACAGCAGAGTCGCTGACACCCCCTTCCCTGCAAGCTGAGCTGAAGATAGGACCCCCAATTTGAGTCAGAAAAAGAAAGCAGGGCCATGAAGGCTCCTCACGCCCAACACCTGTGCCCAGCACCTACGGCAGGTTAGGCAGCAGCTTAGGTTGAGTCCTTGAGCTGCTGAGGACAGAACTTGGGACACAGCCACAGGGGCACCGCCCATCCAGAGCATGGGTGGGGGACGACAGCCATCACTGGTCTGCCGAGACCGGGCAAGGACAGGTGAGAGGGAAAGAAAGACAGAGGATTTCCACAGTCTGTACAGGCAATGGAAGTAACTCCATTGCTCCTGATTGCCTTGAACTTCCTTGGTCATCAGTACTATTGTAGGAAAAACAAAAATACATTAAGACTAGTAAAATGAATGATGAATACGCTAAGTATAAAAAGATGTTTATCTGAGAGGCCAAAACCTGCAGTAAACTGTTCTCTAAGTAATTCCTTTAATGAAAATTCACATAAGAGAAATGCCACCATCAGAACTAAGAGGCGCTCTCTGTGCACGGCCCCGTGGTTCCAGTCGGGACTGGCCAGCGAGCCACAGCAGTGGAGACTGCCCATCAGATCCAACGTACCTGGCGAGCACCTTTCTATGGTCACTGCCCTCTTTTGGACAAAAGCCCTGACTGGAAATATCATTAGTGAGCCAAGCAGAGCCTCTATGTAAGCCATCTAGCCCACCTCCAAGGAAAAACAAGCTGAGGCCCCCAAACAGGATGTGGCCACTTTGGGGGCCCTTCCCAGCCCTGGGGGACCTGGAGCAATAGCAGGACCACAGCTCCAGACCGCACAGGGCTGCACTGCCCCCTCTGGGTAGTCTCGACCCTCTCTTGGCCTGCTCCTCTTTGAAACAGAGACCAAAGGACAGAGCAGGGCTATGCAGGGTCAGAGTGAGGCGGAGTTGGGACGCTCTCAACCCTGCATCTGTCAAGCACGATCTTCTCAAGACCCCACCCCACCCTGTGACAGTGGCATCCTTAAGTGAGAACAGGAGTAGCCTCTGCCATGTCTGTACTTCCAGGAACCAAACAGCTCTTGCTGATGGAGCAGTCCCTCTCTGCCTGGGAACCAGCATGCAGGAGGTGCCACCCCCAGATAATCACCCTGCCGACAGCACCACGTCAGGCTGCGTGGCCACTGGGGACAGTCAGTTCCAGGCTGTGCACCCCAACCTCCACCACACCCAGCACATCCCACCTGTGTGTCCATGTGTCGCACAACACGCAGCAGCAGCACGGCCTGGGAACAGGCTGAATGTCACATGCGGGTGAGCACACCAGGCAGGGCACCAACCCTGAGGTCTCCAAACAGCCAATGGCATGAAAAAGGGGTGGGGGCTGCTCATGGACTTGCTTGGACCCCACTTTAGGCAAAACAGTCACAAAAAGGGGCTAGCCGTGTAGCTCAGTCAGTTGGAGTGTGGTGCTGACAACACCCAGGTCTGGGGTTCAATCCTTGTACACAGTTAAGCCCAAAATAAACAAAGTATATTTCTGAAGAAAAAAAAGACACTCTGTCATCACTGCAAAGTGAGTCAACGGCACTGATTTCACACGCAAACGTCTACATGCTCCACAGGCGCTGAACAAAAGGCGCTGGGGTGACATGGTGTGAGCCTTGCACCTGTTTAAAATGCTTCAGCCACAAAAAAAGGGCCAGCAAATGCAGCACAAAGACGGAAAACGGCTGAAACTGTGAGATGGGTAAATGGAGGCCCACTGCATGTTCACGAACTTCTCCCTTTAAAAAGCTACACTGGCAGGGGCTGCAGAGACCAGGTGGAGGGTGTGGCAGTTTCAGGGAGGTGGAGGTGTTCTCTGCCCGACCGCCTCTGAGCTGCGTGTGTGTGACCCAAGCTCCAGGCATCTCCCACGCTGTGCCTACTGTGTCTTTGCCCTTCTCCTCATTCCAGGTCTCTGTTAATAAAGGTTTTAAAAACGTGGCTGGCTGGTGAGCTCATGTGGAAGCAGGTGGTGCTGGTGACACCTAGGTCAAGGGTCAAGGGTTCGGATCCCCTTCCCTGCTAGCTGCCAACCCCCCCTCCAAAAAAATAATGGATGGATCATATAACCTACCATGTGGCCCTATCCAAGCCACACTGTGTCACCAGGATGGCCTGGAACACCCAAGGTGAAATCTTGCAGGCTCACGCCAGCTGCTGAGGGGAAGGCACGGCCTCCCTGTTGAGCAGAACACCTACTCTTAGAAGTCAAAACACAACAGGCATTTTTGCTTCTAAGGCCGATGTCCTAACAGTTACTACCGAAAATCTTTCAAGATAATTAATATGCAAAAAGGATGGCAATGCTCCTCTCTCAGAAGATAAGGGGAGATGACCCTGGGAAACCAAGAACTAAACACAGGGAGAAACTCCAGGAGAATCACAGAAACGCTGCAACAGAACATTTACTTTCTCCAGAAAAAGCTCCGGAAGTCAGGAAGGGTTTCGTCCCACCCTGGGCTCCTGCGAGGAAGCACCACCTGCCCAGTGCGCTGCCACCAGGTTCCTGGTCTGACCAGGACGCAGAGGGCTTGGGAGGCCGGGAAGCATCATCCATGTCAATGTTTTCACTGTGAGTTCCAAGGACTGAGGGCCATTGGTACTGAGCAAAAAGCGTTCCAGGGCCTGACAAGTTCAGAACATGATGATGTCCTGTGGCAATCGAGGACACTTGTCTGGAAAGAACTCTCAGGGCTCCGATTCATCCCGGCAGCACCGGGCTCCTAGGCCACTCTCTGTGGAGGGCTGCACCCTCCCCCAGCCCTCCTTGGACCTGACCCAGGGAAGAGAAACCAGCCAGGGTCACCCCAGTCCTCCCACCTAAGGGCTCAGTGGGTCAGCAGCATTCCAAGTTCCTGTTCAGAGGCAGCTTGCCCAAATCCTAGCCCACAGCTGGTGAGCTCAGAACACAACTTCCTGTGGAGACCCAGGGCCTCTAACTGGCCCTAGGATGAGTTTATAAGGTAAGAAGGTAAAGAAAGAAAGAGAAGACAGCCATAAAGAATGTGCTGGAAAGAAAAACTGAAAGAAGGACAGACGCCATGTTAACAGTCACAAGAAATAACGCACCTTAGATCAGGAAGACTCAAGATGTTTAGAGTATATTAGGTTATAATCTAATTTTCCTTATTTTTTCTAGAAGGTACTGATAAGCAGCCTGTAAGTAAAGCACAGAAGGGGTTTTGTGATCCAGGCTAGATGAACAGAGGACTGAGTGAGACCGTCCCAGACAGACCAGAACCTTGGTGTAAGCAGTGCAAGTCTAAGACTGGTCCCAAACATTTTGGTTCTTCTCTTGTAAATAAAAAGCCCAGCTTCCTGTTAGACCCAAGCAGCATCAGGAAGCCCTGGGATATACTCTGGAAAGGTACTATGAACACTGCAGAAAAGCACTGCACGCCATCACACGTCCAAGCCTGGCACGGGTGTCCGTGTCAGTGCACGTGCTAAGCACACACATGCTGAGCACACTTGAGAATGGGCACACACTCGCACTCGCTGACTCTCCACCTGAGGCACACGATGTGGACAGACTGAGAGTTAGACCTAACAACTGCAGAGTCATTTTTTAGGGTTATTTATCATCTTTTTCATGTATTTCGATGTATCATGAAATGGAAGCTGTCCCTCACTGTTTCATTTTCACTTATCCACTTTAAACTGTTAAAAGCCACATTCTCAGTTTTGCTCATGAAACCATCCCATTTCACAAGGGACGAGCAACTCGCACAGCCCTTATCTCATTGTGGGTGAAAAACTGCATCATCAAAGTCTCCATGTCACATACAAGCTTTCATGACATAAATAACATCAAAATATGAACCTGTAAGATGCAAACAAAAATTTTACATGTAATGGGTTAAAAAATCAGTAAGGCTCCAAAATTAAACACGCCACACCACCGAGACAAGTGAATTACCGAAACCTGAGAGTGCTTGCTTGAGCTCGTTCTTGTCGATCATCCCAGAGTTGTCTCTGTCGTAGGTGCGGAAGACGTTCTGCCAGTCCGTGATGTACTTCCACACACCCGTGAACTCGGTGAAGTTCACGCCGGCCTTGTTCTCTCGGTCAAACATAGCTGAGACAAAAAGCAACACAGTAATGCACCTCAAGTGTAACCGCCATGTTAAACAGCAGGAAACTCAACTGCAGCAAAACCATTCCAAAGCTCCCACCAGACCGCAGTCCCTTGGGGTCCTAGCATGGTGCTGACCACCAAGTGTTGGTCAAAAAATGCTTGTTTGCTGAACAGCAGCTAAATCCCCAAACGTCTTGTGACCTCTATCCAGGGTGGGGGTGTGGGGGACTGTTGCCCAGTCCCTACATCACATTAGGCAAAATGCACACCCACAGCTGTGAGGCAGGCTGGGTAAAGGAGAGTACAGGCACAACACTCTGGGGTAGAGCCACAGTGAAAAGAGACCACCACCTGACCCTGAGACAGGTTACAGCAAGCATGAGCACTGGAGGGCACTCTCACTTTACCAGGAAGAAGCCAAGGTGCAGAGAAGTTACGTGGCCTGCCTAACTCTCCTAGAGCCTAGTTCTGGGCCTAGAACATGGATCCAATCCCTAGAGCCAACCCTCCCACATCTACTGGTGGAGACTCAGAATAGTCCTCCTATGTCAAGGGAAGCCTATTTTAATTAGGAAAAAAGAGCTCAGCCTACTGTCCTATCAGCTTTAGATTTTCTTTTAAAAAGACCTGACTTTCATTTTTTTTTTTTTAAGATGACCAGTAAGGGGATCTTAACCCTTGACTTGGTGTTGTCAGCACCATGCTCTCCCAAGTGAGCAAACCGGCCATCCCTATATAGGGATCCGAACCCTCAGCCTTGGTCTTATCAGCACCACACTCTCCCAAGTGAGCCACGGGCCAGCCCCAACTTTCATTTTTAAAAAGTCAGTCAAATTCCAGTTCCCGGTACAAAAGAACTTATAACTACATTTACTGCAAAAGGGCTGAAATATATATAAAAACTCAGTCTGAATCACCGCTGCAGAGAAAATAAATCATTCAGTCTCTTCTCAGGTATAGAGGTTAATGTAAAACTGTAATATGAGAGCTCTTGGTTTGGTCAGAAGAACACTGAAGTTCATCAAAATTTCACATTAATGAAAAATCATGTGAGAACCGAGCATCGACATTTCCTCCAGTCAACAACCAACAACCATGTTTGTAATCGTGGGCTGCGCCTCACATACTATTCCAAGATATGGACTGCACGTGGAACATGCGGTGTACAGAACATGCTGGTGGGGGCAGCCCAGGGAGGTGAAAGATCTTTTCTGGCGCTCAAGACCAAGCCCCCAGAGACAATTCTTCTCCATCTGCATGATGCAGTGACATGTACACCAGCAAAGGAACTCCACCAAACACAGTTTGCATACACAGCTGAGTTCACAGGAAAGGGGAATCCTCAAAAGACTAAAAAATATTCTGGGATGGGAGGTGAGGGAATGAATGGCATTCTGCTCTGGGAAACACAAATTGGTGGGGGGGACATAATCAATCTTTCTTGAGAATGTACAGCTGCCAGCACTGAAGCCCCTGCTACCTGCAGCCAGGGAGACCCCAACCTGAGAAACCCACACCCTGGCCCCGCAGAAATAATGCAAATCCTTCCTGAAGGAGGAAGCCTGAACTCAGGCCCTGGTTTACACACTAAGTTCGACCAATCTCACAAAACAAAAATGCAAATACATTAAGGAAATGAGCCACCCTGGATAAGCTGCAGCAGGAACGATCATCAGATACAGACCATCTTCCTGAGGACCACATAGTTATCAGCAACACACTGTAAAGTAGCTGTATTTATATATTCTTCTTCAATAAAAAGTTATATAAAATTTAAGAGTATCATATAAAATATTTGAAAAAATAAAAGATGGAAACACCAAAAATGAACAAGCAATGAAACACTACCAAAAATAATCACATAAGACTTGAAAATAACTACATAATAGTTTTGAAATTTTATATAGTTGGCTCTTCTTATTCATGGAGATTCAACCATCTGCGAATCGAAAATATTTAGGTGGGAAAAAAACAACATTAAAAAAAATACAAATTAAAGGGCCAAGCCCATGGCGCACTCCGGAGAGTGCGGTGCCGGGAGCGCTGTGATGCTCCCGCCGCGGGTTCGGATCCTATATAGGAATGGCCGGTGCACTCACTAGCTGAGTGCCGGTCATGATAAAGACAAAAAAAAAAAAAAAAAAAAAATACAAATTAAAAAAAGCAGTACAGTGTAACAATGACTTACACTGTATCAGGTATTATAAGTAATCTAGAGATGACTTAAGTACACGGAAGGATATACGTAGCTTAGAAGCAAATACTACAGCATTTTTTTTTATAAAGGACTGAGTATCTGTGGATTTTGGTATCCTTGGGGGTCCTGGTGCATACTGAAGGACGACTGAATATATATACATATGTAAAATCTTCAGAATTAGAAACTGAAAGGATGGTTCAAACAGTGAATTAAAAATAAAGAATTAGTGAAAGCAAACATACACAGAGAGATGAGAAGAGATGCAGAGGAGAAAGGGTAGAATGAAAGGGTCCAACACCCTCCGACTGATATGACCAAAAGGAAAGAAAAAGAAGCCACAGACAAAAGGAGGGCAGGCAGCACAAAGAGCAGCTCCCCTGTGTCTGCAGACACTTACATATAATCGACCGGACAGTCACTGGATTGAAGGGAGTCCACGTGCCTGAAAACAAACAAGCAACAGGAATTAATCTAAAAGAAAATCGTTTTCCTAGGACACAAAAGTTCCTCACCTATAACCAGAGGCACAATGGAAGCCACCTGCTCTAGCACAGTGGTTCTCATGAGGCACTGCTCCCAGGGACAAGCCAAGACTCCGGGGGGTCAGGGTCCGGTCCTGCAACATGCAGGAGCGCTTCATGTCCCGCCAGACATTCAAGCTGTTTATGAGGATCTGAGGCTACAAGCTCACTCCTGTTCAGTGCACAACCAGGAAATAGCTTTCTATTAATTATTGTAATACACACTGAATTTCCTAGGAGTGCAGCCAGCAGGTAAGTTGAGAAGGTCGCACTTAGTTATATTAGGATCACTGCTAATTACCATTTCAGAAAATCCCATCACCAAGACCAGCACTGCACAGAGCACGGCACTGCCCAGAGCGCAGCACTGCATGCTGCACTCACACAATTCCAGATGGGTGTGAGCACCTGATTGCTTCCTTATGCCTTCCTTCAGCAATCAGTCCACCAAAGCACACTGAAAAACCTACTATGAAGCCATACTTCAAAAACTTTGGCTGGTTAGCTCAGTTGGTTAGAGCATGAAGTTGATAACACCAAAGTCCAAGGTTTGATCCCTGTACTGGCCAGGAAAAAAAGATAAAATTCTGAAATCACATTCTGGGCATTATATTAATTTCCTTGAAACTGAGAACAGGTAAGCTACGCTCTTCTCTAATTTACTGTTGAATCTGATAAGCTGGTCAACTGTGGTGATGGAAAGCTCACCAAAACCTTTATGATCAAGAACCTGTTTCCAGAGTGATTTGTACCTTCTATTAATTTTTTACACTAAAAACAAAATTTTTTAAAAAAATTTTAAGCGTGGGGAGAAATCAGTGGCTCTCCCCATCCCCCAGGTGTATACAAACACCATTTTCTTCTGTTACTGTTTTAGCTCTGGTGGCACAGAGACAGCCCCCCCCCCCATCTCACCTAGAGCAACACTGTTATGCTCACAGCCCACGGTCAGCAATGTCACAGCTGCGTCCCTTATGCCTCACACCCCCTCCCTCTCTCCCCTCTGGGCTCATGAGGCTCCTCCCAACTGCTGTGCCTGCTTGACTATGGGCTTTTTCTCAGCCAAAAGTGTGCTCCCTCTTCAGGGAGCTTTCCCTGATGGTCCCACGTTCCCCCAGCCAAGATGCTACCCCCATTTGCTCTACCCATGCACATTACTCACCCTGCCCACCTGCATTTACTCAGCAAGGGCTCAGTCTTCCCACCATGGCAGGGCACACTCGTCCCCCTGTCCAGCACACACCAGTGATAAGCAAGCATTTGCTAAACTGAATAGACTTACAGTGTGCATTAGTATCTCTATGCAGACTTTACAAATATTTGGGGAAAGAATGGACAGGAGTATGTACATAAAAGTATTAGGGAAAATCAGTATTAGTGACCACTAGTATTACAAAAAGAAAGATGCTACAGAGAAGCCATAAGGCACTGCAAGAGGACAATTCTAAACACAGAGGACTCATTTCCTTGTCCAGTTCTCTCTGATCCTCCCTCTCTTATTCTCAGCTGTTGCACATTTACACGCAAAGATAAATAAGAGGCCCTTGGAGCCAAGTCCTGGTTCGCCGCTCTTGTTTTCCTGACCACCTTCTTTTCCTTTGTCTCCCGCAGAGAAGAGTCTGAACCTGCTTGCTGACCTAGTCTGAAGGCTGCACCTTCAGTTTGTCCCGACTGTAAGAAGACGCGTATTTGGGCCATCTCAGTAAATAACATGGCTGAACAAGTTTTAAACCAAAGTGATACAGGTAAGATGATAAATAATGCTGCCCTGCAGGCAGAGAGGGTGGTCAGGTACCACCTGCACAGGCACAAGTGGAGTGCACACAGATGGTGCATTCCTCAGCTGTGGCCAGGAAGGAACCAGACACTGCACAGGAATTTTCTGAAATATTCTGAGGGTTGCAGGGAGGGTGGGAGGCTCAGGAGAGGAAAGACATGTGCTGGGCTGAGTCCAGGATTAGGAAGTAGCCACCCCTCTGCAGGAAGGCGGAAGCAAGGCACAAACATGGTCCTGGAAGGTATCTCGTGACATCTCCATGGAAACCAGTGAAAACAGCAGCAGCCAACACTTAATTGGCTCTTCACTGTATGAGGGTTCCCAGACTAACATCAATGCTTAATGCTTAATGACCGGGGGCTGGCCAGACAGCTTGTGGTGCTGGTAACACCAAGGTCCAGGTTTCGATCCCATACAGGCCAACCTATGAAAAAAAACAAAAACAGGGCATACAACTCCTAAAATTCTTGGAATCTGAAGTGGTGGTGTCTTTGTATGCTAATGAATTGACTAAGGGCTGGCAGCCCCCAGGTAGCTTCAGCCTGGGGGCAGTCACCTAAGACCAGGCACCTCCAGGGAGGGCAGAGGGGCTGACGTTAAGTTAGGTTGATCACCAGTGGCCAGTGATTTGATCAATCATGCCTGTGTAATGAAGACTGTTCAGAAACACAGAAAGAGGGTCTGGAGAGCTTGTGGACAGCTGAACACACGGGTGCTTCCAGGAAGGCAAGAACGCACCCATGTGCCAGAAGGGTGGTATAGCCCAGCGCCACAGGGACAGGAGCTCCTGCTCCAGGGACCTTTCCACTCTCTGTATCTCTTCATCTGGCTGTTTATTTGTAGGAGGGTACTTCAAAAAGTTCCTGGAAAGATTCCCATTGCCTTTTAATTCTATTTTTCCACAAGCTTTTTGAAGTATCCTCGTATTCTTTAAAATGCCCTTTGTAATAAAATGGTAAATGTGTTTCCCTGAGTTCTGTGATTCACTCTAGCAAATCAATTGACCCCAAGGAAGGGGCTGTGGGAACCCCAAATTATAGCCGTCAGAGCACTGGGGCTTGCAAGTGGCATCAGAAGTGGAGCGCAGTCTAGTGGGATCTGGTGCCATCTCCAGATAGATGTCAGAACTGAAATGAATTAGAGGACACCCAGGCGGCATCTGCTGCAGGACTACTGGTGTGTGGGGAAAAACCCCACACACACCTGGTCTCAGCAGTGTCCTGTGTTGTGAGTACAGAAGGACAAACTAAGTGTGTTTTTCCTATATCCTCTCAGGGCACAACACTGGTATTTAATGCATGAGATTTGCCAGGTCTTTGGTGCCTCTTCAGGTTCAGCCAAATGCCGTATTTCACCAGTACGTACCTGCAATGATGAGTTCAAACAGCCACAGCTGGAACTATGGCCTTTCTGAAAAGCAATCTGAACAGTATTGACCCACAGCATTATAATGCCTATGCCCTCTGCTCTGATCAATCCCACTTCTGGAAACATGTTCTATGAAATGATGGAACAGTCACCACAATGCTTACATTAATGACAATTAGAAACCATCTTAGTGTCCAACAGCAGAACACTGTGAACCAAAATTTGGTAGACATGGACTCTGTCTTCCCAGTTCTGCACCAGGCCCAAGTCCGAGGGAAAGAATAGTAGGATCTGGGGGAGACAGGCTTGGCCCAAGGACAGAAAAGGGATCTAAACTTCCAGTCATCCTTTTACACTGGAAGAAACTGAGGCCAGAGATGCTATGATCTGCCCAAGGTCAGCAAAGCCAGGTCCACCAAATCCCAACGCTTCCTGCTTCTCTCTGAGGTTCTGGCCAGGTGAGTTTCTGGGGAGGGCAGACATGACAGGCTGTATTGGAGTCCCTGAGACCACCCTAAGGCTTGATGACTCACTAGAACTCACAGCATGCATGGTTAAGGTTTATCACAGCGAAAGGATGCCAAGTAAAATCAGCAAAGAGAGAAGACAGTGGGGCACCAGGCATGCACTTCCTGCATCTTCTCCCCGTGGAGTCACACAGGCCTCCCTTCCTTCCTCAGCAACAGTGACCTGTGTGAAGTGCTGCCAACTGGGGAGTCTCCCCTGAACCTGTAGTCCAGGGTTTTCCTTGGGGGTCAGTCACTGAAGGGAAGGCAGTATTTGGTGTAAGTCACACTGCCGGTATCCAGGCAAAGCTGTCCAACGTGTCTTCAGGCCCTCATTGGGCAAAACACTCTTATTAGTCAGGAAGTTCCAAGAACTCAGCTACCAGGAGCCAGCCAAGGCCAGTCAGGCAAACACCTGCAATAAACTGAGCCTGCATGAGGGAAGGATAGTCATGGGACTGGATAAATACTCTATACAATTGTCCTGCATATACAGTCTGATTTCTCTCAGCTCTTTTAAATATGGGATCCCCTAGAGAATTAAAACTCTATTTTATAAAAATACCTTCAAAAATATATATAATTATTTTTTTAAAGCACAGCTAAAAAATGCTCCCTCAAAATACATTGGTATGTTATGTTAAGGAAAACCTACTTCAGAAGCACAAAAAAAGAGGCTTCAGCAAAATTAACTTCTCGTAATTCCAAAAAATGATGTGAAAATTTAAAAAAAGGTTACCAAACTCAAGATAGTTGGTGACATGTTATTCCAAAAAGAAGGCAAGAGAACAGTCCTCCTCTGTTTGACTTCATAAATGAGAGCAGCCAGCCTTAGGAGCTCTCCTGAGGAAACAAGCCTCATAGAGCACCCCCTGTGCAGCCCCACAAATGCCTCCTCAGAACTGTGCCACCTAGACTTCAACAGAGAGCACTCAGAAGCACAGACCTAACTGAAGTGAGAAACTACACTACTCTGTAACTCCAGTACTCCTGCCAGTAATACATTAATTAATTTTCCAAAAGAGCCTAATTATCTAGGTCTAATATCAAAACAGAAGCCCAATCTTGGGAGAACAATTAGAAGTTAAAATAACTTCAATTCTATTAGTATAGAGATCCAAAGAGGAGAGCAAAGAGAACTGCTGTGCATCCACTGGGTGACAGCGGCTGGTGCCTTCTGCACAATGCACTGTGAACCTTCCTCTGTGAAGCTTACCGTACAGCAGCAAGAGAGTGCCACAAAAATGATGAAACCACCAAATGACCAGAAAGGGAGCATCAGAGAAAGAAGAATGCTGTGGGGTGCAGAGGCAGGAGCCGCGCACATCCACCTCGAGGAGGAAAGGATCTCAGTGCATCCTGAAGGACAGGCAGTCTTTGGTTGGTGACTCAAAGCAGAAGGAAGCATGCCCCCTGCAGAGCACCAAGGCTCGGCTGAGGCACTCATGAGGCTCTCATGCCCACACCTGAGGAGCAAAACTCACGAGGAGCCCAAGAGGCACTGTGGTGTATCACAGACATACACCTGGGTTCAAATCCTGGCTCCGCAACTTGACAGGTAACTCAGCCGGCAAAGCATCAATAATACTATCACCTATGCATGAGGTGGTGAGAGGACCAGAAAGTTGTACTTACTAATAACCTGCCTTATTCCAGAAAGAACTTAAGAAATATTTAGACATTTGTGGTGAAACAGTCAATTTTAATTATGTTGGCTGAGAGGAAAAAAGTAAGGAGTCTAAGACTAGGTCAGAAAATTTACCTCTTTAAAATTCTACACTCTTATTACAGGCAAGCCAAAAATTTCACTTCAAATTTTTTAGCAGCTAATTTTAAGAGGGAAATGTAATCAGTTAACAGACTCAGGGTTTATAAAACACACAAAAAAAAACAAAACAGCCAGCAAAGCTGCTGGAACACAAGCAGTACCACACCTCCATGAAAAGTGGGACAGCCATTTCTCTGGGCTCTGAGTGATCATGGGCTTCCTTGGGCCAGTTCTCGCATGCTCCCAATACCTGCACAGGCTGAAGGAATCCCACAGGGCAATCCAAGCAAAGTGACTCCACAGCGGCCACTGTGAGATGGCCAGCCTCAAACACACTTACTGCTTGGATCAAGCCAGTCATTGATTTCAAAGTATCTCAGGGATGGGGGACTCAGCGTCCTTTGGGCAATTTTGTTAAAATTATCTCTCTCAAGCAGGCTCCTGGTGGATATTTAGCAGCAGCTGAGATCAAGACTGCTTCTGACAGACACTTGCTGATGATTAAGTAAAGAGCCAAATGCTCTAACAACCAGCGGAACGAAGAGGCAGCACTGAGCTCTGGTGAAAACAGGCCCTGAACACACAGGTCAAGACAGGAGGCCTCCACCCACCCCACCCACAACCACACCCACACCCCCGGGGCTCAAACAGCACCGCTGACTGTGACTGTGGGATAAGGTTGGTTGTCGAGAGCCTGCAAAGCACCACCACTACCATCAGGAAGTGGAAAACCATAATGACAGCTCACAACTGCTGACCACCTGCTGGGTGCCAGGCAGCTCACGAAGCTCTCTGTGTTTCCTTAACTTTCCCTCCCAGTAGCGATGAGGACACTGAGACCCAGAAAGGCCAAGTCCTTGACCAAGCTCACACTACTAAAACTGGTGGAGCCAAGGACTGAAGTCCAGGCAGGCTAGCCCCAAAGTCCCCATGAGGGCCCTCCACAGAGGACAGGCTGTCATGTTAACCATCTGAAGGATTTGACCATGACTCCCAGCTGAGAAAGAAAACCTAAACCTCAAAAATTCAAGCAAATGAACAGAAAGGAGACTGTTCAAATGTATCACAAATCTTTCATCACTCACTGGAAATCCACTCGAAATGGATGTCTCTAAAGCATGACCTTTAGAGGGCACTCCACATGGCCCCTATTGCTATGGTGACTGACCATGTCAACCGGGTGGACACCTGACCATGCTTACATATGATGTGACAAAAGTATCCATTTTGGTCGATATTTGGACTTGCCAAATTGCAGCCTGCTGGACTGCAGGTTCTCTAGACCTCTTTCTAGGAACCCTGTTTTGCACTCCCGAGTATAACTCAAGCACTGGAGAAGCAGATAAAAAATAAAAAGCGTTTAATGATGATCAGACGAAAGAAAAATGAAGACAACACAACTGTCAGGGCAGAGATGATGGAATTCCTTAATTTCCTAAAACAATGTATATAAATGCACGTGAAATATACACAGTATCTGTAGCCCACATGCTACATACTGGGAAACGAAGTCAATGGTAGCTTCCAGACTCTAAGGTAAGTGTGTTACTCTGAAAATCCAAATCCTCGGCTTAACACAAATCACTACAAATTAACGCTGAGTGCCAAGTATGCCGCGCCTGTGGCGAGGCATCCTCCTGTGACCCTCACCACAGCACTGTGAGGCAGCGTCCAGCAGCTTCAGTGTGGCCCACTCCCTAGTCCAGTCTCCTACATCAAACTGCTTCCCATTAAAAGATGAGCCTTTCAACATTTTCATAACATCTTAAAATTGACCCCTTTTCTAGCTTAAATGGCACACCTCTGGAGAGGCAAGCTACAGGTGTAACAGTAAGAAAAGATGACTGCAGCTGAGGGATTACATAAAGGGCAACACAGTCAGGTGTACCATGAGGTGAAATGTCTCCAGCAGTGCTACTGTGGATGAACCACACTGAAACCGGCAAGGTCCATCCACGATCCTGCAATCCCCTGCCTGGACGCCTAGTATTCTTTACACTGATAACAACACCTCCCCCCATATCCCACTGCCAATGCCTCCAATATCCCTAATCATTTCTCCAGGAATTTAGCCTTAGAGTTTCAGGAGTTCGTATAGCAACTATATTCCCACAAAAGTGCTACATGGACCTTCTCTAAACCCTTCCACAATTCTCAGTGTCACCTGACAAGTCCTCAATGATTCTCTCCAGAGGAGTAACAAAATACTCAGTTACCTAAGAAATTTAAGGACCTTCCATATACCTGAAGGATTTCTGCCGTACATAGCTAAACTTTCTATCCTTCTAAAACCTACCCCCTAGCTTCTATTTCCTAAGAGCATTTTCCTATGTTCACACATGCAGCTATTCGGCAGGCAGCAATAACCATGATAACTAGGAAGCCACTCGACAAAATAAGTCAGAAGCACCTCTGCCATGTACCACAAATAACAATTTGATCATAATTACTCCTCTGTACTCGGAAAATAAACTCCAGAAAGGAAGTAATTTACTGCAAGTGGATCAGGCTTGCAATCTGTTAGTTCTGATAGCCAGATCCAACTGGCCCACTCACCATTGGATAGTGCCTGCTGAAGCTCGTTGTCCGATATCACTCCACTCCTGTCTTTGTCAACCCTACAAAATCAGAAAGTCTAGTTAAGCTAATGATTAAAAGTGTACGAAAAGCAAAACATGCCAAAAACAAACGTTGAACTTGTCTGTCGATCCTACACTAACACTGAAATGTTCCCACCAGTAGATCGTTCATTTTGTTCTACTAGAATGTCATGCTCCCCCACTCCACTGGGGAATAAGGAAATGCCCAGTGCAGAAATCCAGGTCTGATCTTTCCCTGAGAGACCGAATCATTGTCTCATTTCCGGTCTCGAGCTGTCCTCTCCTTTCTCCCCGGCCTGTCCTGGCCTGTCCTGGCCTGTCTGAGTTCCACCTGCACCATTTTCTCTTTTTCACAAACAGGAAAAGACACTCTCAGACAATTAAGTCATTCCCTAGCCATGAGTCACTCAAGTTTCCGCCATCCATTCACTGGAAGGACGACCAGGGATAGAAGGCGCTGAGGTAACGGTCACCTGCCCTGAGCAAACCCCAGGTCTCTCCTTCCTTCTTGGCTACTGTCACTTTAACGCTGGAGCAGACTGTTTTCCTAAAGCAAGCATCCCAGGAGATGCTCCAGGAGCGGCAGGAACCACCCCTCAACCCTCAGCACTGGGCGGTTCTGGGCACGGGGAGGAGGCGGGGAGGGAGGACGAGCCTCGGGGCTTCTCGGAGGGGGAGTAAGGGGCCGAAGGCCTGAGGCAGAAGACGGGGTGGACAGGCTGGGGCAGGAAGCACGCGGGAGGGGTCCGGGGACAGGAGACGGGGTGAGGGGACCGGTGGCAGGAGACTGCGGGGGGGGGACACAGGAGACGGGGTGAGGGGACCGGTAGCAGGAGACCTGGGGGGCGGGCAGGAGACTGGGTGTGAGGAGACCGGTGGCAGGAGACCGCGGGGGGTGGCAGGAGACTGGGGTTGAGGGGACCGGTGGCAGGAGACCTGGGCGGGGGGGGCAGGAGACTGGGGATGACGGGACAGGTGGCAGGAGGCTCGTGGTGGGGGGCCGGGGGCAGGACACGGGGGGTGAGGGGACCGGTGGCAGGAGACCGCGGGGTCTCGGCCGTGGAGCCCGGGGCGGCGCCGGCCTCACCTCTGGAAGACGTTCCACAGGAAGCTCTGGTCCGGCAGCGCGGCGCCCGCGGCGGGGCCGGGGCCCGGGCGGTAGGGGTAGGCAGCCATGGGCCGAGGGCGGCGGTCCGATGCGGCGACGCGAGGGCCTGCGCGAGGCGACGCGAGGCGCTGTGTGCGGCTCCGCTTCCGCCTCCGCGGGGCGGGTCCGGTCCCGTCACTTCCGGGGGCGCATGGGCCCGGCCGCATCACTTCCGGGGGCGCAGGAAGTGGTGCGGCCGGTGGGCGCAGCTGTTGCCTAGCGACGCCGAGGGCTCTGGGGTCCGGCTCCGGCTCCGGCTGTGGGGCGCTCGGGTGAGGGCTGCGCCCGGTACCCCGGAGCCCGCCTTGGACACGCTCCGGCGGCAGGCGGCCCGCCCGCATCGAGGACGACGTTCTGTGCGCCTCATCTTGCACGAGTTGCACGTTTCTAGCCCCGTCCCCCCGCCGCCCCGCGGGCTGCCCCGGCTCCCGGTCCCCGCCACGCCGTCCCCGCCCGCGGTCCTCCTCCCTTGTCCGGGAGGCATGTGCTTGAGAGTCTTTCCAGGTCTTCGAAGAAATTAAGACACTGTGTGGCTTCGGTTGTCACCTGAGTGCTCATCTGCAAACCTTCCACAGCACAGACTCTCTCTTCATGACGCGGTGAATTAAGTGGCTTCTAGTTTCGTCCTCATAAAGAGTGCGTGTCACTTGCTGAGTAATCCCTTCTAGAAGCCTCCACAGCTGTTTGTGGTTTCTGGAGCCCACCTTTATTCTCCCTCCCGTCTCTGGCTCCTTTATACTCCAGAACTCTGCCGGCATAATCGATGACGATTTTGAGACCCAATTTGGAAGTTTTCCAGTACAGGGAAACCTCAGCAAGAAACGTCTGAGCAACTGCGGCCGGCCCCAGCCTCCCTCTCCCGACAGTGACACCACACCGCTGGCCCCGTCTCCAACCTGGAACGCCACAGGCGACATCATCCAACACTTTGATCCAAGGGAGGAAGCACTTATTGGAAGCTTACAAAGAGCTGGAATCCACCCTCGGGTTTAAGTATGTTATTTTGTTTAATCGTCATCATGCCAAGGCACCGTGGTCCATATCTTACTGATGAGAAGACCGTGGCTCAGAGAAGTTAAGTAACGTGCCGAAGGTCAAACAGGCAATAAGAGGAGATTCAAGCCCAGATCTTCCTGTGCTTTTCCTACATCCTCTCAGCGGCAGCGAGGTTGATCTTAAAAGGGAGATTAGTTTAGGACATTAAGGTCAAAGAAAAAAACACTCCCCACATACACCCATATGAATGTACAAAGGGATGAGTATAGAAGGACAGAGATACTGTCCTGACACGCTCACAAACTACGCTTCAGTCCCTTCCTTTACCTCAACCCTGATGTATAGGGAACCTCACTCAGGCTCTGAATCATGTCAGCTCCTGGGCTGTGCTCCTGGGGTTGGCCTTGCCTTCCACAAATCCTCTCCACTGTCCTGTGCCTGAACCACCCAGAGGTGGGGGTGTTGCTGCCCGAGTCCTATGGCCAGCAGTGGTGAAGACCACTGTCTGCCAACAGAGAGGCAGGGCATCTCCTGCCCCAGTGCTGCTGATTCAATCATTTAAAGTATCAAGGTGCCACTATCTGCTCACCTATCTTGGATTCACTTTCCTCCCAACCAGGTCTGTTCTAAGCTTCCCAGGAGTCAAGAAATTAACTGAGATAACACCCTTTCCTCTCCATGTTAACAGTAATCGCATCACTTATCCAAATATTGGGCCAGTCTTTCCTTTGGTCTCATTTCCCTGAGCTAATCAGAAAATGCCCTTTATTTTCCTATAATTTATCTCAACGCTAGCTCTCTGTGGGTGCTAGGGTTCCTAACACTCTTGTGTCTTGGGCACATAATAGGCTCTCAACAAAATTTGTTAGATGAAAGGATGACCAAACGAGTTAAGTGCCATTTGTCAATATGTGCATATCACATACACATATTCTCATATGAATCTAACTCAGCAGCGTCCCTCTTAGGCCACTTTGGCTCATTATTCCTTTAGTTTCTCATGATCTCTGAGAGCTGCATTGTGACATTTGCACACCAAGGACATTTCCTTTCTCCGTCACTTTCCGCTGGACATCCCCTTGCTATAGAATTCCAGGGACAGAGCTATGCCAGAGTCCCCCTTCCTGTTTCAGGATGACCAGGATACTTTCTGTAGCTCCTGTCTTTCTTCCAAGCAGTATTCTTGTCAGAATTCAGTGTTAAAGAGAATGACACCACTTTTTATTTAACTTAGGCTGCTACTGAGTAGCAATCAAATTATCAACTATATGCTATTTATTCTAAGAGATTTAGAAAATATCTACATCAGCACTGGCTGGCAGAACTTTCTGCAGTGACGGGATTGCTTGTTCTGAACAGCTGTTCTTTGCAGTAGCTACTGACCACACGTGGCTGCTGAGCACCTGAAATGCACCAAGGTGGCTGGGAATCGGCCTTTACATTTTATGTGATTTTAATTAACTACAAGTAGCCATATGTGGCTATTGTATTTGGCAGTGCAGGTCTGAATATTTTACTATTACATCTAACCTTTTTGCTTCATTTGGTCCACATTAGAACTTGTCCTCTCTCCGGGCAGTACTCAACTTTCTTTTTATATTGACCCGTTTTTGTTTTTCTTAAAACTTCTCTGATTTGTCAGTTTCCTTAACACGTTTGGGTTCATTTTGAAACTCTGAAACCCACATTTACAAAAACATTTCAATATGAAATATTCTGTCCCATGGCTCACTCATTAGTGGAGAACCACAGAAATTTACGCTTCCAGACTACCCACTCCCTGATGGTTTTCTTGGTCTCAGAATATTCATGAAAATAGTTTGAAGGTTTGTTTTGGTTCTCAAGTAATAGATATAGTAAGAAAATCGCCCCATCAGTTATTTCTCTGAAACCACACTGGCCCTCCTATTGTCACCCTGTCATGCTACAGGGGCACCTGTGTTTTTTGTCTTAACACTTCAATGTTCCACTTGATTTACAAAATGCTCTGGCATATGCGTTCTCATTAAGTCTCCTGGCTGGGAAGAAGCTGCCTGAGGTTGTCAGTACTCTTTCTGTTATTTTTCCTTCATGTATGTTGGACCATGTCATTCTACCAAGGTTTTCAAAGTGTGGTCCCTGGACATGTTAGGAGTGCAAATTCTCGGGCCCAACTAGGACCTACTAAATCAGAAGTTCTGGGGGTAAGTCCCTCTAGGTGATTCCGGTGCAACCCATAATGGATTGCAAAATGGTGGTTTTTAAGTGCTGGCATTCCTTACTCGTTTATTTGCAGGAAGTCTTCTGTAATAACTTTCCCTAATCAACCAGGTGACTCTGCATAGCAATTTATAGAGAAAAGACAGGCTGATCGCTTATTTTCCTTTAATTGTCCATTTTTAGTGTTAAGAGTTAGTGTCCTGGTTATCTCCAAGCGATCGTTTTTGTTGGTTTTGGCTTTTTAAAAGCTATCGTTATGAATTCATGGTTTCGATATATACAATCTGTTTCAATTAGATTTGGTCATTAATTTGGTACTTTAACTGCTCCATCTCTGGCCAACGGGAGCCCCTTTCTGTGGGCTCCTATGTATCTTACCGCGGTCCCATCACTTTGGTGAGCTTCCCTGCTCAGAAAACTGTTTAGGCTCATCCTGCTCATTTCCTCCCCCACTCAGGAATCAGCAATTTCTTCAAGGAGCCCTGGTTTCTTCCTGTGGGGAATGGTACCTAGAGACCACAGTCTAGGTGCATGGTGTGCCCATTGTTACTGAGGCAGAGCTAGGAAATGTGTATTTTTGAAAAGAACAAAGAATGAATTCACACTTACATTTCTATTTCAAGTTTAGTATTACAGGGCTTTTCTCTTTGATTTTATTCTTTTCCTCTTAGAAAAATCTTAGTTTTAACCTTGACAGAATTAGTTATTAGCTATACCCTGCACTACACACAATTTCAAAGCATCAATACCAATATAACTAGTAACAATGGGATTACTGATTGAAATTTAGGATTTTAGTGGTTCTGTTTGTCTTTCAACGATAGTTTACTTATGCCACTTGAAATAACTTCCTGCGTGACTGTCACCAGCTTGATTTGCAGTTGGGTTGCAGCGATACTGCTGATGCCGTGTGCCCAGCCACAGTCCCACAGCATGCACAGACTCTGCCTAAAGGCTTTCTCTGGTGGCAGCAGTGCAGCCTGGAGGAGGCTGGGGTGCCAACTGAGGACCCCTGTCCTCAGCAACCACCTTACTTAGTTTTTATCTTTCTAGTGAGAGTATTAAAAGAAAGCAAATATATATTTGCACTATATTATATATATTGTTCTGCATCTCATAAATAGAGCTTTCTCATTCCTCTGACAGCTGCATAGTATCCCACTAAGAGAATGAATGTACCTGATCCATAGTGATGAACATTTGTAGTTTCCAATATTACAAATGCCACAAAGAATAACTTGCATAAAGTCTTTCATATCTTTGCCAGCATTTCTTTGAGGTAGATTCCTAGAAGTAAAGAGTCAATGCATCGCTAGTTTTGTTAGATGTTGCCAAATTCTTTCATAGTAACATTCTGCATTCTCACCAGCAATGTTTGAGAGTCCCCGTATCACACAGCTTCACAAATCAAGTATGATGGCAAATTTTTGGATATTTACCAATCACACAGGTGAGGAACTTTATCTTAGTATAGCCTTTTTTTCACTTGGCTTTCTGACTCAGCATAATGACTTTGAGATTTACCCACACCGCTGGGTGTACCAGTAGTTCATTCCTTTTTATTGCAGAGGAGCGTTCCATTGCATGGGCATACCGCAGTCATGTTTCCTGTATGTGATGTGTTTCTGCCTATGGCCAAAGACACTGGATTACTTAAAAACAACAAAACAAAGTGCTGACTTTTTATGTAACTGACTGGAAATTCCTCCGTCATTTTATATGGCTGGGTAGAATTCCATCAGCCTTCTGCTTCTCGCTCAGGAATGGACACTGCTCTGTATTTATCACATCCAAACTCTTCTACCTGATTGTCAATGCCCCTCCCCATCACTCAATTTTAATTCCCCTGTATCCCAACGTTCTCCGAGTCTACCCCAGTGCCTGGCACAAAGAATAAATAAGGAACTTAACACAACTAATGCTGGGCAGTGAACACAGGAAGACAACATACTGTCTGTCCCTAAAACCTGGCCTCTATGAGGGCACAGAAGACATGGTCCCTCCCCATGCCCAGTGCCCTGCAGGGTCTTTGAATGCAGAACTGATGCAGCGCTGCCTTGCTCGACTATGAAAAGCTTTTCTTACCAAAAGTCACTTTAAGAGAACAACTTTATAATATTATTTTGAAATGACAAATTTTGGAAATAGATTCATGGTTTAAAGTAAGCTGGACCTATAAAAAAATAAAAAGGCAATCCATTTAGTCCACACTTATTATGTGTTTAAATACTTTACAACACATGTTCACCCACTGAACCATTTGCTGAGAAAGAGGAGGAAATGTTAGTTTTCTTCTATCAGGAACCAAAATACATTTTTACTTAAGATAAACTATAATAAAGTTTCTGGATTTTGATGTGCAAAAATAAAAAGATAACTACATTTGATATTTTAGATCAACAAACATGCCTAAAGCCAAATGGTACAGCATTTTAAATGGATTTGGAAGTAAAAGTTTGTTCGTGTATGTTTTATTTAAGAATTTGTTCAGTCTCATCATTTCATAAGAATGAAGCAAGGGACCAGGGTGAGCGCAGCATGCCCCAGCTGTCAGGTCACTGGAGAGCTGCTGGGCACTGCGTGGGCAATCTCTGTCCGAGTGTACTCCTCATGCTCTGGAGTAGACTTTTATGAAGACAGTTGTAACATGAACACGTGCACAAGCTATTATACATAATTACACAGGCGGACTCCACAATCACCGGTCTCATCAGTAGGAGCGAATGGCGGGCGGGACTGTGGAGCAGTCGGCTTCATTTAAAGTTCTGTCAATCACAGGTCTGTACTCCAGAGTGACCTTCAAAACCAAGAGTCGGTGGCAAGTTAGAACACGAAAATGTACTAACAGCCATGTCTTGTGTTATTTTCTGAAAAAAGTTAACTATAAAAGTAGATTTACAGGCATTGACACCTAATGACAAAGGCATTACTCACTGGAATATTCTTCAATAACAGACTTGAAAACAATCTACACGCACAGCAGGGACTGGCCACGTCAATTGTGGTAAATCCGTATGGTGGAGCAGTACAATGAAAACAGCACTGCACAAGATTTCATGCTCACATCATGAAAAGTAAGCGAAACCCCATATACACCACCACACTTCATGTTTAACCTACGTACTTCTAGATTTTTCTCCATGAAATTGGTTATTTACATACAGAAATCTGTACACACAGAGGGAAAAATAGGTACACATACAAATAAAACTTGAAGGAAATATTTCAAAATTATAATGGGTTATCCCTGATGGGCCTATAAATGTTTATTTTATTCTTTGTGTACTTTCTAAAATGAGTATGTATTTCTTTTTATGAATTTCTTTTTTTATAATTAAAAAAACCCCCCAAAATTATTAAAAAATAGGCTTGTGCTAAGACAAGGAAGTCTGACTTCTGTATACTATCAGAAAGTGGTTCGTGGTAAGTTCTGAAAATGACCCACTGCCTGAATTAGACACACCAAGACAGAGTTCAACCTAATTTCTGTGACCCAGATAAATGATTACTCAAGCTATGAGAAGTTTAAGGGTAAAAACTGTACATCCTAACTGTTTCTGAACCTTAATGCTCAGCACAAAAACTAAATGGGTGAACTATGCTTCAGGGAACGAGACCTCAGGCATCTCGCTGGCTGTCCCCTCTGCTGCCCTTCTCTGCCTGCTCCATGTCCCGGGGGTACTGAGAACAGCACCACCTCCCCCAGGCTCCCCTGAAGATGCTTCCAGGTGGTGTCAATGGAGGTTCGAGGGAAGGAGAGGGGTCTCTTCCTGGCTCCCTGGGCTCTAAGCAGTTTCTGGTGGTGGCTGTGTGCCCCACTCCATCCCAAAGCCTCTGGCTCCCCCTAGGGCTCCAGAATCACCATGTCCTCCCCTGCCACCAGGCCTCGGGCCCTCGCTCCCTGCCCAGGGCTTCTTCGGGCTCAGGCCACGGGAGCCGGCCTTTCGCTGAGGCTCCTCTGAACCACTCACAGGCACTGGACTCTGTTCCTGCACAGAAGCCTGACTGACAAGTGTCTTTTCCAGTGGTGCCTCAGATCTGTCAACAGTTGAATTAATCTGGCCTGCTTCTCCCAGGCCATCCCCACTAAAACCCAGAGTGCAGAACAGGCAGGACGGCACAGGCGTTGGCACATTCATGAGCAGAGCAAGCGCACCACGTACCTTCCCAGTCTTGATGTCGACGTAGGACAGGGTGTGCTTCCTCCAGTGTTCCTCAAACGGCTTCTTCTGCTGCCCCTGGATGGGCTTGGAGTAGTCGTACTCATCAATCCGCACCTGAGGCCAGAAATGCCACCACGTTTACTGATAAACTGACACACAAGAGACCAGCCTCTCGCTCCCACACTCGTTCTGTTTCCACCCAGCCCACAAGGTGGGCCCATCGACAGGTTCAGGATCCGCCAAGGCCACACAGCTGGTCAGTGGTTTTGCGGCCAGCAGTGCACCCTGACTGACCACTTCTGTGTTTTCTCTTTCTACAACTTCTAGTGGACGGATGTTGGAATGAGACTTCCTTTAGGCACCTGCAAGTTTATCGAATACCTTGTCTTTCTGCACCACTCTGGGACGGTGCCTCAACTTTTTCTTTTAGGCTTTTTATTTAAATGTTTTAATTTTAGCAATTATAATTTTAGCCATTATATTACAATTTTCAAAAACTCTTAAAGAGAAGCTGAACGCTATTAAGAAATTCTGTGCTTGGTAATGAATAAAACATGTAACAGCCTCTTCAAATAAAAACCAAAAGATCCAAATACTTGGCTGTTTCTGCTGAGGTGAGGGAGGGGGTGGGCAGAGGGAAGACCCCTTACCTGGGGCCAGTGGGGCTGCAACACAGTCCTTAATTTCTAAGCACATAACTATGGGATGAGTGTTTCTGGGTGTGCAGGTTCTACCTGCACATCTGTTGCAACTGAACGACATGCAGACTTGTTCATCTCAGCCCGCAAACGGCTGACCCTGAGAAGCTTCCCATCCATAGTACACATCACAGACAAGTTCACCCATCTCTTCCTTTAAAATGAGTACAAGGCAAACCCAATCCAGCCCCGATCATAGAGAATAAGTCAATACAACTTCACCCTAAGTAGAAATACTGTTTCTCCTGCTTGAACATTTTTCCCATTCAGCCTCGCCTGTGCAGCTGACAGACAAGGCTGCCATGGCGACCCACACAGTTCTCTCCCTCAGTCTCTCTCTGAACATGCATCTGCACCCCAGCTCCCCTCTCCCTGTCTGATATCACATGCTACTCTTTTCTGGCAGAACCTGACACATGTGCTCTGCACAAAAAGCAGCTCATCTGAAAAATAAGTGATCCAAGCCACCAGGCAGGTCTGAGATAACTTCCCTGTCATCTTAACTTGATAAACTAGCATTTTCTAGCCATGGAACCCCGGATGCACTATTTTATCCTCAGACCTAGTAAGAACAAGACATGTTTTGCTTAGAGATGCCACCATTGGCAGCAGTAGATTCTGATCCAAAGCAAGAAAATGGCCACACGGTGCTGAAGACAGTGACAACAAAGGGAAGAGCTAATGGAGTGAAATGTAGAGGAAAGGCAGGGGTAGGGGTGAGCCCCACCTTGTAATCTTCCCGGGCGTGAGCACCCCGCGACTCCTTTCGGGCCTCTGCCCCGTAGATGGTCTGGAGTGCACACAGCATTAGGTTCTGCAGCTCCAGAGTCTCCACCAGGTCGGTGTTCCAGACCATTCCTGGGGACACATGCAGGACCCATGAGAGGTGGACAGGATCTGAGCTGTCATCATGGACTCACTAGAACAGGGAGCTGCTGGCTGTGGCCATACAGCTGTGGGCAAGGTCCCCTCTAGACAGCAAGGACCGAGCTGATTTGGTTCAAAACGGGACAGACACAGCCCATCCTGCAGAAGGCAGGACCCCAACCCTGTGCAAGGAGCTGCAGCCTGCTCACCCCGATCAAACGTCTTCAGTTGCTTCAGGTCTCCATGGAGCTGGCTGATTTTCTCACAGCCTTCCTGCAACACACTTCCCACACGGAACACTGCGGCGTGACTTTGCATTGCCTGCAACACAAAATATCAGTTTTAAACTTCCAATCCATACAGGCAGTCATACCAAGAACTCCTACAAATTTACATTTAATAGTATTTTCTGCATTTCATCTCACCTAAGATATTTATGTAAGTTAAACAGAAAAATCAGGAAATTCAGACAGTAAGTTTTATTACTCTGAATTTTGAAATGAAGTTTTGATTACAAGTTTTATGTGTTTATTTACATCACGTATATGTCTTCAAACAAATCCACATACATCATGGGGAACGTTTTGCTTTTCTGGCAGCAGAGTTTGTGGAACTAGGCCAGGATTGGAGGCGTGATCTTCCGAATACACTTCGGCCAACCCAGAGGTGCTGACTCCCCACCCCCCTGCTGTGAACAGCCCTGTGTGGAACAATGTGATGGGAACCAACAGAACCCCCTTGGAGATAAAAACCAGCAAGTGCCAAGATGACGTGGTGGTCAGCAGGGGTGCGGAGGTGGAAGGTCATCCGCAGGGGGAGGAGGTGCATCAGTCCTGGGACCCTCCCTGCCCAGCTTTTTGTCATCTGCCACTGGTCTTCTGGTAATTCTGTAAAAGGTCCTCACACATTAAGTACCTTTATAGTTTTATTGTTTAAGCTCACAAAAAGGTGCTACGAAACAAACCTAAAGCTTATTTCAGGTATGCTGAGAAGCAAGGATCCACCTTTGTTTCCTATCAAACAGGCAGCATTCACTGAGTGATCTTTCCCTTAAATCAATACTCTGGAAAACCCCTTCATCATACGCTAAATCACAACATGCACACAGGCCTACTTCTAGACTCTACTTTGTTCCACTGATCTATCAATATAAGACTAACGGAGCTTTATAATTTAATTTGGAGATGTTTCACCTAATTTTCCTTAGACTGATACATACCTATAAAATTGTAATGCACACCATCAATTTAACAGTTTTTCAGAAAGAATAAATGGAAAAAAAAAGTCTTAGAATCTAGTAAATATTAAACATTCTTTCATGTTCTTCAGTAATCATACATTTTTTTCCATATCCTTTTGACATATTTCTGGTTAGGTTTATTCAAGGCTTTTAATATTTTTTTGGCTATACTGTGAATGAGATGTTTATTGACTTCTGAGCTGGCATATTGAAAAGCTACTTATTTTTATGTAAGAATCTTTTATCCAGATACCTTAATACATTCTTGTATTGTTTCTATTAGTTTTCAGTTTTTCTTAGAATTTTTAAGAAATCATATCTACAAATAATGATAACTTTATCTATTCCTTTTCAATATATTCCTCATTTCTCTTTTGATTCCTATTCTATTGGCTGGAGTCAGCAGAAAAATTACTTCCCCACTGAAATGCACACTCCACAAGCCCAGGGACTTCTCTGCGTTCAGGGCTGCCTCTAGCATCTCACGGTGCCTGGCACACAGCAGGTACCAAGATACACCTTGTTTGGTGGGAATGCCCCTAGTATTTCCACTTCAGCATCTCTCATGGACTTACCATTTCCATATTCTACATGGGTTCCTCCTACCTAATGCAGTGCCTACCTCTGCCCCAGCTGCCCCTGCCCTCCCACCCAACATCAGCAGGAGTCCTGCAGAGACGACTCGACGTTTGCATGTGCTGTTTTCTCACCACTCCACAGGCCTCCCTGCAGCCCAGTCTCATGTGAAGATGGAAGCACGCACACCTCTGAGGGTGACGGCAGGTGCTCTCCTACTTCCTCGCAGGTGTCTCTGTGCCTGAGCCACTGGACCCATTCCACAATATGGCTAGAGCCAGGGGCTACTTTTCAGAAAATACCCATATGCGGCAATGCTTGTGAATAACCTCAAGTAGACAGAGATATTCATGGACCAAAAATCCCTGTATTACAAGAATTTGATTGTTTCCTGTTGTACATATTATTTCTATTGACCTAAACTTGTGTTATCCAATGCAGTAGCCATAAACCACATATAGCTATTTATATGAAAACTGAAATGAAAGAAAATTAAAACTCAGTTTCTCAGATCAACCACATTTCAAGGGCTCCACAGCCACAGTGCCATACTGGACACAGCAGATGCTACGTAGATTGGTCTCCACCCACTGACCACTTTTCCCTCTTCCTGATTTTATTCAGGGGCAGCAACAGGCCCAGTTTAAAGACATTTCCAGAGTTGCTGGAGCTGACGTGACAATGTGGCCATAAGCACAAGTGCTATGCTGGACCTCCAGGAAGCCCACTACAAGGAAGCTGCCCAGCGGGGGACTGAGCTGCTGGAGGACCTACCAATCCTCCTCCTTCAAGTGTGACACACACACAATAGCCAGCGGTGGTCTGCAGAGGGACGCCATACCCAAGCACATGAGAGAACCAGACAAGGCCGAGTCCCTGATGCCAGGCTGTCAATATTTCTGCCCTGCAGTGCTGACCTCCGGCCTTCATGTGAAAAGATGCACTTTCATCTATCTTAGGATTCCTGATCTCTTTTACATTTTTACTTGATACAGTGAGGAACATGTCCTACTGCTGTTGACCCCACACTCCAGTGCAGGGCCAGCCATGCAGCCAGGGTCTGTTCACTCCACAGCAAGTCCAGGTTCCTACCTTCTGCATGCTGAGTCTCAGTTCCGATGTTCTGATGCTTCCATCAGCAAATCTCAATTTGTCAAGATTCATGACAGATTCTTCCCCAGCATTTGGTTTAATTGGGGGAACTTTATCTCCTAAAAAAAAAAAAAGCTAGAATTTAACTTTTGAAAAACCAGATGGATTCTGATGACACACAAATGTGTATCATAGCCATTCAAGGAGTCTAGAAAATGCAGAAGTAACCTGAGCTAATACCCTGCCTGCCCAGCCCACCCTATACCTGAGGACTTAGGCCAATTTTAAAGAACATACAAAAAGACAAAATTTCTGGCACACAGTAGGTGTATAATAAATAATCTCTGAATGAACTAAATAGAAACCAGCTCAAAAATTAAAAAGTTAGATTTATGCAAATAAACTCTGCACTGTTACTCTGTTAAGGAAAAATGGCAGCCTCTGGACAAGGCTCTCAACACCTCTGCCAACACAGCATAGGCCTGTCGTTCACAGGCAGGTGGGCAAGGGAGGTGGGTGCCAGCATGTTTCTCAATGTGGCATACTGCTCGTGACTCTTGTATGCTCTCGCCTTTCTAAATAGATGTTTTGAGGATTTTTTTTCAAGTTGTTTTTTTTTTTCGGTGACATATTTTAAAAAGCATTTTCTTCAGTAGGTAACACACACACAAGGTATGGTGTGCAGAAGACAGCATGGTCTCCAGCCATCTCTGCTCTGGGGCAAGGGCGCCAGACTCCTGTGTCTGCCCACTGCTTCCAAGCAGCCTGTTGTTTCTTTTCCTCTTGTTTTTAACATTATAAAAACTGGTCATTCAGCAAAATTACCTTTTTTTCTCTTGATGCACTTACTGTTCTACAAATTTTAACAATGTATAGATTCATGTAACTACTACCATAATCAGGATATAGAACAGGTTGTAAACCTTTTTAATGTTTAAGAAACTCATACTTGGGGAGTAATGGTGCAAAAATTTTTTCCTTTCTCTTCATTTAAAAAAATGAAAGCATAATTAAGATATGATAAAATTCACCATTTTCTTTTAAAGAAAAAAAAAAAGATGACCGATAAGGGCATCTTAACCCTTGACCTGGTGTTGTCAGCACCACGCTCTCCGAAGTGAGCAACCGGCCATATAGGGATCCAAACCTGTGGCCTTGGTGTTATCAGCACCACACTCTCCCAACTGAGCTATGGGCTGGCCCTGAAATTCACCATTTTTAGTGTAGGGTTTTTGAAGTTTTAACAAACACAGAGTTGTGTTTAAGTACCATTATGATCAGGATATAGTTCCTGGCAACCACCGATAGGTTTTCTCCCCATAGTTTGCCTTTCCTGGAGTGTCCCATTAATGGATCCACACACGTGTGGCCTTTTCAGTCTGGCTCCATGGCAGGCTGCACAATATTGCTGTGCGTGAGGCAGTTTGTTCCTTTTTATTGCTGATCTTAAAATGTCTCAAAAGGTTCCTGGATCACTCAGATGTAAAAGTATTTAAGGTATTCTTATAACTCGTTTTTTTTCTCATTTTCTGCCTTGCTCTGAAAGAAGTGACATCAGTCCTCACTGTACAAAGTGCAGGGCTCCTGAGTGAGAGGAGCACCCCCGTGGTTTTGGGAAAGACACGGCTAAGCCCCACCTCTGCAGCCTGCCAGCCAGGAAGGGACAAGGCACCATCTCCGCGTGGCTGGCCTCCTGGGCTGTGGTCAGAGCCAGAGAGAGTGTCTGAGTTCCACATCATCACTTCAATGCACACAAAAGGCACTTGTCCTATAAAAACAGCAGAGCTGACGCTAGACAGTTAACACCAGCGGAATGTGAGGGGAAGAACGTGGCCTGCGGCCCCTACATCCTTGCCACAGGACGGCCATCTCACCTTGTTGTTCTGAGACCCTCTGGAGGGCCGGAGTGACGCTAACTGCGCTCTTCCTAGTGTGTGTAAGTGGACTCACACTTCCTGAGCAAGGTGCTTTTTCTCCTGCACATTTTAAGCTACCACAAGAAGGCAAACACCAACTGAAATCCATTCTGTCACTGAAGGGTGGGAGCCATGACCCAACCTTTTGTTTGCTTTAAGTCATCCCTTCTTTTTTTTTTTTTTTTTTTTAAAAGATGACCGGTAAGGGGATCCCAACCCTTAACTTGGTGTTGTCAACACCACGCTCAGCCAGTGAGCGAACCGGCCATCCGTATATGGGATCCGAACCCGGGGCCTTGGTGTTATCAGCACCGCACTCTCCCGAGTGAGCCACGGGCCGGCCCAATCCCTTCTTTTTAAATAAAGATTACAGTTTGTTTTTAGAATGGCCTAATTATTTTTCTATAACTACATATATAAAAACTGTATATATATATACACATATATATACACACACACACGACCAAGAAGTTACATATTCACTTATGTCTACTTAAAATATTTCATTACAAATAGGTAATTCATATCAGGCAAGTAATAGATAATAAACTTCCCCTCCTAATAACAATTTCCTACCAGTGAGCTTCCTAAGCAGAACAAAAATTGACCCCTTCCCCCACCCCCCAATTTACCATCGTCTTAATTGTTAAAACCCCATCTGGCCTAAGTCTAGTCTCAACATTATCATCATGTAATCTCTGGATTTCTCTCATTTTCCTCGCTTCTAGGGAAAACAAACAGACTACCTCTATATGACTACTAAGCAAATTTCCAATAACAAATCAAGACTTTGTAACCTCCTGCCTTCTTAAACAGCCTGGATAATTCAAGAACACACATACCAGGCCTGCAAGACTCTGCGATGCTCAGGGCGCATGCCCGGCCAAAGACAACCAGGTCCAAGAGAGAGTTTGCCCCAAGCCGGTTGGCTCCATGCACTGAGGCGCAGGCGGCCTCACCACAGGCATACAGGCCAGGTACAATCTGATCCTGGCCGTTCACGTGCTTCAGAACCTGCAGGAAAGATTTCAGATGAAAAGTCAAAGTGTCCATGTCACCAAGGCCCCTTCCTCAGAACAGGGTGTCTGTGCCGTATCCACTGTCTTAGAGGGAACCCTCTGAAGGTATCCCCCCAGGCTTCCCCCTCCCCTAAACATTTGCCATTATGAGTTGGTTAAAGGACCCCCAACGGCAGCCTCAGCAACTTCACGAACCTCACCCACTACCTCTGACTTGACCCCTCTGTCCCCAACTCTGTGACCATGGCTTAGACCAGAGAGCATGGCAGGAGCCTGAGTGGTACTTCAGACCCTTCCACTCACTGCTTCCACGAAGGGAGAGCAAAAATTCCCACCCACCTCCCCTGACGAGGTGACCACAACAGAGTGGCTGACCAGCTCCACGGGAACTTGTCCAACCATCCAAAGATCTCGAATGTAAAGACCACCCAATTTACAAGGTCACTACAGAAATAACAGGAGACCACAGAGAAAAGTAAGTATAAAATGGAAAAAACTGGAAATGATATTATACCTATGACTATCTACTAAGGAGGGAATGAGAATATAACCAAGGCCTCCCTCTGCCCCAGAGAAACAACAATTTAAAGTGTAATCTATCAAACAACAAAGTACTTCTTTGAAGAAATCTTCTGTTTTTTCCTCTAAGATCTACAGGGACAACTGCGAGCTGTGCCCCACCGTCCCTGTCCCCTTTCCCACTGTGGGAGAAGACCTGGAGGCATTACCTGTCCCTTGTAGTTAGTGGGAATGCCACCCATGTTATAATGCACAGTTGGGAGGACTGGGATCGGCTCCTTGGTGACGTCCACGCCAGCGAAGATCATGGCCGTCTCTGAGATGCCAGGCAGACGCGTGGCAAGCTGCTCAGGGGGCAGGTGGTGCAACTGCAGGTAGACATGATCTTTCTCAGGGCCACAGCCTCTGGTGAAAGAGAACACTACTACGTAAGGCAAAGAACAGTCATTGTATTGAACTTGAGATCACAACATCACTGAAGCATGAGTTCCAACATTTTTTCACAATGAAGAAAACTTCCCCTTCATTTATGGTCACTTGTTCATCAAAGCTTTTCTAAGCAGCTACTGTGTGCAGGGATGACGCTAGGAGCTAGGTCACAGCTGAGAACAGAAACAAAAGTCCTGCGCTCACTGCACTCACACTCCAGTCCTGGGGATCACAATTTGCCATGCTTTCCTTGGTTAAATGCATTAGAAAATTCTCTACGCCAAATACTCCGTAAAACCACTGACTTCTCACTTTTTATATAAAAATATAAAACCTCCAAAGGCCATGCCAGCAGACATTTAAGGTGTCACCGCATTAAAGAACAAGGTCAGGTAGTGGAAGAGCCTAAAGTTGTTCCACTGAAGGACAATAACCCACACAAATCTTGAAGGTTGCCAAAACATCTGTGGGTGCTGAAAACAACATCTAAGGCTCATGTGCTGATGTGTGCTGGATGTGTGTGTCTCCCTCCCATTGTGAGTATCTATCACACATTCACACCTACACACACTAAGACAAATACATTCCACAGATTTGAGAAAGATTTACATTAAACTGGCTAAAATTGTCAAAGTGTAGGTCTTTAGAACAATATCACAAACTAACAGTGGGTAACAGAGGCACTTGCTCGTGCACACAGCATGTGCCCATGCACACAGGTGAGGGTGGGGAGTGCTAAAACCCACACAGAAGCAACACCCACTTGGATGTTTAGATGTGGACGTGAGCAACGGCCACCAGAGAGGAAGCACAGAGGGTGTGTGCACGTGTGCCTGTGGGTACCCACTCAGACACCTCTAGAGTAAACCACATACCTTCCTTCACGGATTTCCAGAGTCATGGAGCGAGACACAACGTCTCTGGATGCCAGGTCTTTCGCAACAGGGGCATATCTCTCCATAAACCTCTCACCCTGACTGTTAATGAGGATGCCTCCCTCTCCACGGCATCCTTCTGTAATGAGACAACCGGCACCATATATGCCTGCAAAAAACCCAATTAATAAACATTTATAACCTAATGATTGCAAGGTGTATATCTCAAACGGAAAATATTTTTTTCAAGACTTTTTGGGGGAGAGAGAAAGGGTGGGCAAAGGGCATGACACTCAACACGGAGTAAAGGAAGACAGAGGATAAGTTAAAAACAGTAGGAGTGTGGATAACAGAAAGCACTGACAAAGTTGACTGTGCACAGGAGAGGCCTGGGAAGAGTGGCGTCACCCAGTAAGGAGATAGGACCGCCACAGACAGTGCTCTGCCCAATGCTCTTATCACAAGCAGGTACATGTTAAATGTCCCCAACATTTAAAAAAGTTCTGAATATTCTTTTGCACCATGAAATTGTGTTGACTACGTTAGGTAAGAATAACCAGCTTGGAGAATTTGTGTCTAAAGCACCCAAACAGCAGCACGGACAGTGATTATAGGTGTGCTAGTTGACACTTGTATTGCACTCACTATTGACAGGTTCAGCTGCTTTAGGTGCACTGACTCAGGTCCCAGGCAACATCACCCCATTCTCAGAGACAAGCAGGTGACAGCTTAGGAACTCATCCATGGTCACAAAGCCGGGAAGGGCAGAGCCCAAATGCCAACCGGGGCAGTATGGAGAACTGTGTTCCTGACCATGATTGTGTGTCCATCAAAGTAATGAAAAATAAGGAATGCCAAGCTCTTGAACTTCAACAAAGGAGACCAAAAAATAAAAAAATAAAATGCAATTTGAAAGCTAAAATGTTCGTCAGTATTCCAAAGTGGTATCTTGCTCTTAAACCAAGAATGCAATTCTGGCATTTCATCTGCCTTTCAGCCTTCCTATTTTCAGTGGCATTTTTTTGGTGGTTTCTCTCTTATACACTGAAAAGGAAGCATAAGAAATGGAGCTTTAAATAAATTACAGAGGGAATTTGGAAGCTCAGTGACATTTTACTGGATAAAAATACTAATAAAAAACCCAACAAATTCATTTTTTATTTTTTACCTCAGCCAGAGATCAGAAAGAGTATACTGACAGAATGAAGAGAAAAGACACAGGCCTGGTTTTCAGCACGGTGGCTACTGCCACCACATAGTCTCCTCTGTCCACTGGTCAGAAACTCAACCTCGAATGTGCCCAGAACGAGGGGCCCCTCAACGCAAAAGGCAGGTCTGTGTGTGTGCGTCTCTCTCTCTCTCTCTTACTCATTTCTGGGTAACATCTCCCAAACTCTAGACTTCAACTGTCACTCTGTGTTAATGTCTCTGAATCTCACATTTGGGTCCTCAACCATCTGACGACTCCCCTGCCCATTACGGGCTGAGCCCAATGCCCAGACGCCCCCTGGAGTCCTATCTGTAACTGTGGGAGCCTCATGTTCTCACTAGGAGACTGACATCTGCCTATGCCACCCCTCTGGTCAAATGTATTCCCCGTAGCTCTCAAGATATTCACGCAGTAAATACTGACTGAGGCCCTACTACGTGCAGGGTCCTGGAACATAGCAGACCTGCTCCTGCTCCTGCCTCTGCCCCAAGGAGCTGACAACCTAGTGGGCCAGAGGGACCCTGAACAATCACTGCTTCTCTGCTGGGGTAAGTACCACCAAAGCAAGGTTCGGGGCTCCTAGGGACTACATGAGATGATGACAACACCGCCTGGGGATCAGAACTCTCCTTGAGGAAATGACATTTAAGTTAGGTCCTGAGAGATGAGAAATCTGGTAATTATAGCATGTTAGTACATGAAACTGAAGAGGAGCACTGAGTAGGTACTGTGTGTTTACAAGACACAAATGAGCTGGAGGCCAGGCAAGGTGTCCCCTCCTACCTGTGGGGTGGAACTGAACAAACTCCAAGTCCTGGCAGGGCAGGCCAGCCCTGGTGATCATGGCTGTGCCGTCGCCAGTGCTGGTGTGGGCAGACGTGCAGCTGAAGTAGGTGCGCCCGTAGCCTCTGGAAACAATGGAGGGCAGTGACTGTACACAGCGCCCACGTCAGGGGCTCCTGTCTAATGGGGACACAAAACAGACAGAGCAGCCCCTGGGCACCAACCTCTGGGCATCATTTGCCTGTGCACACATGTACACATACCGCCCAAACACGTGCACCCTCCCACACACACACATCATGCATACCTGTGTGTGCACCCCCCCTCCCAACGCAATGCCGGGGGCCATGCCTGTGGTGCTGCCCCAGTGGATGGAAGCCTTGGGGACAGAGAAGGGGCCCCCATTTGTATTTTAGTACTTTGTGCTATTTGAACAATTTTCCTGATAAGCATATATTACTTTTATAATGAAATTTTAAAAATGTTTATGGATGGTTTTTATTTCTTGATTTTTTTATTTTCCAGCTTTACTGAGCTATAACTGTCAAAAATTTTGCATACTAAAGGTGTACAATATGACAACTTGATATACGTAGACACAGTGGACTTATTACCACAATCAAGTTAACACATCTATCACCTTACATAATTATTTTTGTGGTGCAGACACTTAAGATCTATTCTCTTGGCAAATTTCAAGTATACCTACATTATTACTAACTACAAACCGTGCTATATATATTAGATCTCCAGAACTGATTCATCTTACAACTGAAAGTTGTGCCTTTGACCAACATCTCTGCAGTCTGCACCCCCAGCCCCTGGCAGCCACCACTCCGTTTCTGTGCATCTGACTTGTAGGTAGGTTCCACACAGAAGTGAGGTCACGCTGCATTTGCTTTTCTGTGCCTGGCTTATTTCAATAAGCATAATGTCTTCCAGAAAATCCGTGTTGTCACAAATGATAGGACTTCCCTTTTTTTTATAGCTGAATAATATTCCATTGTCTATAAATGCCACATTTTCTTTACACATTGACAGACATTTAGGTTGCTTCCACTTGCTACTGTGAATAATGTTGCAACGAACAAGGGGTACCAACATCTCTTTTACCTACTGATTTCCCTTCCTTCGGATTTATACCCAAAAGTGGGATTGCTGGATCATACGGTAGTTTATTTTTCATTTTCTGAGAAAATTCCAAATTGCTTTCCATGATTATACCAGTTTACATTCCCCCTGACAGTACACAATGTTCCCTTTCCTCCATACCCTCACTTATTACTTATAATAAAGTTATAAGTAATAATATCATAATTATAATAATAAGTAATCCTTATTACTCTTGTCTTTTTTGTAATAGCCATTTAAGAGGTGTGAGGTGATACCTCATGGTGGTCTTGATTTGTATTTCCCTGATGATTACTGATGGTGAGCACCTTTTCACATACCTGTTGACATATGTCTTTTTTGGAAAAATGTCTATTCAAGTCCTTTGCCTATTTTTTAATCTGGTTGTTTTCTGCTATTATATTGTATGAGTTCCTGATATATTTTGGCTATTAATCCCTTATCAGATATATAATTTGCAAATATTTTCTTCCAATCTGTAGGCTGCTCTTTCATTTTACTGATTATTTCCTCTGCTGTGCAGAAACTTCTAAATTTTTTAAATGGTTAAAATAACAGTGCATAAAACGAAATCTACTTATTTTCATCATGTGAACAAACAGCACTTATCTATTCCAGAAATCAAGAGGTTGTATCAGAAAACACCATGTGACTCCTCAGGCCCCCGTTTCCCCATCTAAACTCGGGAGGGCTAATCTGCATGGTCCTTAAGGGACTCTAGCTGCCACTCCTGTCCAAGGTGCCGTGCTGGGTTCACAACGCACCCAAGGCAGGTGCTACCATTGTCCCCCCTCACAGATGAGGAATCAAGGCCAGGAAAGGTTGTCACACTCACAAAGTTATGTCAAGTCCTGTGTCTGAACCATTATTCTATAATGCCTTAGTCTTGATTAGAATAAAAAAATCCCGAATGAAATTTCCTCATTTTTATGAAGAAATGAAATACAATAAAAAGTGGACTCTCACCCAGTAGCGACAACAGTGTTCTTTGCTCTTATGCGATGTATGGACCCGTCTTCTATGCACAGAGCGATAACACCACAGCACGCCCCATTCTCCATCAGGAGGTCTAAGGCAAAATACTCTACAAAATAGCTGGTGTCATATCGCAGAGACTAAAAATAAAAAAAGAGCCCACATTTTAAACTGCATTGAGAGTTAGTGTTACGCCAACATTTAAAGTAATACTGTTCATGAACTTAACCCAGTTCTGTTAACAAATGAACTTATATCCATTTATTAACAAATGGACTACGTAAATCCAAGGATAACACTGGAGTCTGAAATGGAGTTATGTCTGCGGCAGTGCTGACGACACTGTGGATGAGAGTGAAAGGCATCAGGCATGCTGCACTAGCAGCATCAACAAAATGCAAAAGAAAGAGTCACCCCAGGCTCTCTGGTGGCTGCACACAGCACTGACCTCCCCTCAGTTTAGCACCAGAGTGAGGTCCACAGACCATGGCGCCACTCATGGCCACTTAATCAAATAAACAGAACCCCAGTCCTCAGACACACTAGCTATATTTGCAATGGCCACACATGACTGGTGGCTGCCAAACTGGACATTGCAGATAAGCACATTTCCACCACTGCAGAAAGGTCAACACTGGACAGCATGGCCTGGGACTGGATCTGACAGTCCCCTTGGCTCACACAAGTGGCTCTAGTAAGCCTGGCCAGCTACCCCCACGCCAACTCCTCCGTGGACAGGCAGGGGCTGCCAAACATTTGTTAATGCACTGGGCCACAGGGAAGCCACTGGTGTCCTAACACTAACAAACTAATTATCTGTCCCCATTTATCTGAAAACAACAGATTTCAGAATATTGATTATCTGGCCACACCAAAGTTGGCCCTGATTATCCAGGGACTACTGTCCCTCAAGTCTTCATCCAGTTTTAACAGTTAAGTATTAAAACCAATCACTCGGTTCAGGAACTCAGATGTGGCTGAAGACCTAAAATACTTGCTGCTTTCTTATACTTTGAGTGTTACAGACCACAAGTTCAAACCTGGGATGTAATGACTATCTAATTCAATTTTCTAAAAGATATGAGAAACAGCACACTGCCTCAAAGACAGCCTTTCACAGCATCTGTTTAGCACCTGCACATTCACGATTATTGTGTACTTCTCACAGCTGATCTCTGTTGCTGCTGACGCAGCCCCAGGCTGATCTGCTGCTGCACCAACCCACCCCTCTGTTGCCACGGGCCTTGCCGACCAGATGTGTCCCGTCTCACGTGCACCCGAAGTGGCCTTACCCTTCCATACAAGGTGTGCAGCAACGAATGGCCGGTCCGGTCAGCCACACAGCAGCACCGGTGAGCCTGACCACCTTTCCCAAACTTGAGGCTCTGTCCACCAAATGCACGCTGATAAATCCTCCCATCTTCGGTTCTGCTAAATGGCATGCCATAATTTTCTAGCTGTGGAACATAAAAACAAACAAAAACCTATTACCTTAAAGGAGTCAAGCTGCTACTCATGGCTAATTTACACTAAACTACTTTAACACAAATCTGTAAACACAAAAGTACCATATTCTATGACAATTGTTGACATTCAGAAAAAAGATTCCTTGTTAAATGCACTGAATATCAGTTACTGATAGAAAAAGGCTTCCCTTTGTAGCTGAGCTCACTACCATCCTTTCTGCTGACCACTCAGAGCTTCCTGTGCTTTACCTCAACCACGGAGGCAGGGGCTTGCTCTGTCATGTAGTGGATGGCATCCTGGTCCCCCAGCCAGTCAGAGCCCTTCACGGTGTCGTAGAAATGCCACCTCCAGTTGTCCTCTTCCATGTTTCCCAGAGCAGCATTGATTCCTCCCTGGAAACACCAAGTACTGTTTACAAGCTAAAAACAGGAGCCCCAGTTGTGTCTTCTAGGTAGGACCCCCCCACTGCCAGGACCTGGTTTGGAGGAGAGTGCCAGCTACTCCTATGGGGAGACTCTCTGTGAGGGCTGACTCTGCAGACCTGGTAACAGGAAATTCCTTAGTAGAGGAGATGTGAGATGTGACAGATTCCAAATCACAACTCCTCCTCCGACTAGCTGAGTGATTTAATCCCTTAGCTTTAGTCTCCTTATCTGTGCAATGGACATGAAGGTGTACTCCTTGAGTGTTGTCTGGAGGACTGCTTAATCCTTAGCATTGTTACAACGTGCTTATTACTTAAAATACCTGGCACATAAAAGGTACTCAACAAATCTACTCAGATAATTTTATGACAAAACATTCCCAGTGGTATTTGTGGGCATGTGTTAAAGACTAAAAAGTGTCTCCTACCAAGTAATAGACTCCAAACTCAGTCACACTCCCCAGAACGCCCTCTTCCTCTGGCTGTGTGTGGCTACCACTCCGTCTCACCCTTCAGAGTCACAGAATATGGCAGTACAGGGACAAATGAAACACCCTTTACTTCTCCAACTTAAATTTCGATTCCTCCTCTTTAGCTAATCTTTTTTATAAGGCACAATTTCAAACTCCTCTCTTTTTTCCAACTGTTAGTCAATTATAACTTTAGAGTCAAGCAAACATGATTTGGAATTCCTTCCTTACTTGGTGCTACTGTGCCTCAGTTTCCTCACTAACAACATGTTTTAGCTGGGATGAAATAAAGCGATTAGCACAGAGCTAAGAACCTTGAAGCACACACATGACAAAAGTTAACTAGGTACTTTCTTTCCTTCCTTCTCCTACCCCTCCAACTATAAATCCCAGCACAGTCCTGATAAAAAAATGTTAAGTACCAAAGCAGTAGCAGAACACAGAACATTCTCTATCACAGAATAAGTATTTGTGTAAAATAACAGAAGAACTCAGCATGGTGTGTGCATAAATGCTAGCCATTATTTTATTGCAACTGTCAGTAAAAACTAGGACTGCAGATGCTCGTCTCCTGAGAGTTCCTAGAGGTTCTCTTGAGACTCTGAGGCCTCCACTTACTCTTATTCTTCCCCTAATTAAACCTTCTTTTCTCAAGAACCAGAATTCAAGTTAAGTCAGCCCTCTCTTTTTTTAAAATTAGTATTGCACTATCTTAACACTATATTATCTGCAATATTACAGTCATGTTTTGAGGATGGGCACAGGTTCTGAGAAATGCTATGCTAAGCAATGTTGTCACTGTGTGAACATGATAAAGTGCACTTACCTGGCTATATGGCATGACCTACTCCCCTACTGCTCGCACATTGTTGTACATGTCATCCATTGTTGACCGAAACTCATTATACGGTGCACTGCTATATTTAGAATTACCTGTCTATATCTATTTTTCCTTCTGGACCATGATTTCTTCAAAGGTATATATTATTTATTGTTTAGCTTACAAAACATAGCTTTAAAACAAAGTTATCTGTGCAGCTAAGTGCCTGAAGAATGTGTTGGACACTCTGAATCTAGGCTGTTCTAGCTACAGCAGTGATGAGGGTGGCTCTTCCTGGTTCCTCGAAAACCTCCAGCCATGCTATTGCCTCTATGAGGAAATGCACTCCAAATGCTAGAGAAGACAGTCAAACATCATTTTGGAACACTACCTGTACACAAGCCTGGTACTACCTACAGTGTGCCTAGAATGAAACAAAAAAATCATAAAATCACTGCACATTTTCTCACCTTACTTTTATCTTCTCCCTAAATTTAGAGCATCAAAGGCCACTGTTTTTCTACCCTGTCTGTTCACGCCTTCATCAAAGTTCATTGCCATCCACACTTAACAAGGCCCGTCCTGTCCAAGGCACCATCCTGGGTGCTGGGGGTGCTGCAGTAAAGCACGTTTCAAACCAGGTAAGGGCTGTAAAGAAAACTGAACAATTGTTGGTGGGGGGCGGGCAGACTAGGTAGGATGGCCAGAGAAGACCCATGTAACTAGAGCCCACAGGAGAACGACAAGGCTCCTGTCTTGCAAGGTTTCCAAGGAAAAGATTCCATGAAGAGACCCCAAAGTGAGAGTAAGGCAAAGTGGGTGTAAGGCAAGGAGAGCTGGGCTGTGTGGGAGCTCACAAGCACTGAGAACATCAGGAAAGTGCCTTTCTCTCACCTGCGCTGCGACAGTGTGTGACCTGGTAGGAAAGAGCTTTGTAACACAGGCTGTATTAAATCCTGCCTCAGAAAGGCCAAACGCAGCTCGCAAGCCTGCCCCTCCAGCACCGACCACCACTGCATCAAATTCATGATCCACAACTGGATATTGAGTAGAAATCTGGAAAAGAAAAGGTCACCTGTCAATCACTCGTTCAACTATGCCGAACATTAAGACTGTGGTTACACTGGGCTGGCCTGTGGCTCACTCGGGAGAGTGCGGTGTTGATAACACCAAGGCCATGGGTTCAGATCCCTATATAAGGATGGCCGGTTAACTCACTGGCTGAGCGTGGTCAAGGGTTGAGATCCCCTTACTGGTCATCTTTTTAGGAAAAAAAAAAAAAAAAAGACTGTGGTTACAGGGAGGCAGCTTGAGAAACACAAAAGAGCACTGTGATGTGGAGGGTACTAACATTAATAAAGCGCGTGTACTTCACAGGGCCTTAACCTTTAGCCTAGTAGGGCTACAGTCCTTAGATTAGTAGGACCACAGTCCTTAGCTGTTAGAAGGGCCAAAGCCAATTAGTGGCTGGTTCCACATTTTGCCTTCAACTGCTTCTCTAAGTTTCCTAGGGAACTAAGTGTTGCCATAACGATTATCTCATTGGTTCTTTTGTATGTCACAAAGCTTAGTTTTATGACTCCTTTGATAGTAAATTACTTAGACTATTTTTAAGTTGCACCTGCTTTAATGAAAATTGTTATGTAGCCAGTTTGTTTATGTTTTCGCTATGACTGATTAACCACCTGTGTTCTTTTCTGTAACTTTTTTCCTGGACAATAAAAAACCAAGAAAAGCCCTGATTTGGGGTCATTCCCCAGGAGTTCCTTCTCTCTTGAATAAGAAGTTCCTTGGATTTAACCCCTTCTGGGCCTCTCACTGCTCAAGAGAAATGGGCTTTGAGTAATCCTTTGTGTCTCCATCTCTGTCACCTTGGGGAAGAGGTGACACTGCTACGCACACAGAGCCTCCACCCTGTCCTGGGGCTGAGCACCAAGAACAAAACCATGTTGAGAGGCATGGTGGGGACATCCTCATGTGGAAAAGGGACCAAGAATCAGATTTATGAATGGTAAGAGAGGGTCCATTGCACAGGACCATGAAACCCACCATTAACTGAAATGCTGAGGTATTTCAGAGGTATATTTAGAGGTATACCTTCAAAAAATCCATTTTTTGAGAAAGCTTAATGGTAAACCCCAAACTGTTGTCAGTTCTGTTTACCAAAAAAGGAACTGCAGAAGCAAAGGAAAGCCAACGACAGGAATTGACATATCAGTTCTAAATACAGTTTTCTTTTCAACTGCCACTTTTACTTATTTTCTCTTTTTATGTTTATACCCATATACATGTGCTTAAGCAAATCTAAAGTTACAATACTGTTCATAATGTTTCTCTACCTGTGATCTGCAAGTTTCTCATGAAAATCTTGCTTTCACTAGACAAGCATATTACAGTTCACTGGGTTGACCACCTTAGAAGTGAAGAACACAACCCTATTTCAGGCCCACACTTACATGTATGACTGAGAAGGTGCCAAGTAGTATTCCATAGCTATTGTGAATTATGAGAAAAGAAATTGTAAGCAAATTCCAGTTTTTTCAACAAATAGAAGAACAGGCACACTAAACACAAAAGAACCTACACTCCAGGGGCTACAGTTCTATTTATGTTGAAATTTTATCATCCACCACACCAAATACTGTTCATTTGCCTTTTATTAACTTGCTACTTTGATTTAAATTTAAATCTAGTTTATAGATACATAAGAGCTACAAGCAAAAAATGTTAATCTATGTTTATACTATTATTACACTCAAATTACAATTAGATTATAAAACTATAATTACAATTAAGTATTGTCGCACTAAAAATAATTTGTGCATACACTGAATGCCTATGAGAATTTTCTCCCTTTAAATATGTGTATCATTCAAATATATTAAAACGAAGTTGTATAGGTCATTACCACTCTAAGCCAACAAATTCATTTATAATGCAACAAAAAGTCATGAACTTACTGAATTGGAGACTTTAGCAGATGCCCTTTTATTCCCATCAACAGTGAAGTGAAAACCACGGGTTCTTGTGTGGAATGCTGCCGGCCACTGCTGAGACACAGACTGAGAACATGAGGGTCTTAAAGGAGCAACAAAAGCTGTGTGGAAACTGTAATTAATGTTTCCCTTCTAAATTGTTAATCTCTTTATGTACCCAGGCACTCCCACTTACCTAGGACCCTCTACTTAACCTTGAAGGGCAGGCCCAAAAGGCAAGGAAGGACTCTACCCACAGGTCCTCCTTTCCACCCAGAGTTGGCACTTAGGAAAAGCCCTTCTGGATGAAGCTTGTTTCCAAACAGGATACTCACTGACACAGATATGAAATGAAAAAGGTATGCCTTCTCAATAATGTCCAATTTATGCTACTTAGTAGAGAATTGGAAAGATGTCTATATCATTGGAAAGATGTCTATACGTGGTAGTTTTGCAAATAATGACACATTTTTACTGGGTCCATCATAGCCCTTTCCACATTGGAGCTCCAAATGTCCATGAGGCTTTGTGGTCAGTGGAAAAGGCACTGGACGGTGTATTCTGTAATCGTGAAATCTATTTGGCTCGGAGGGATGAGTAGAGCACTATCCCTCCATCCTACCCTGAGGAGTCAGGCCCACACCAGGCTTCGGCCACACCCTCTCTCATCCATAATGCCCCCCAACCCTGAGCGTTCCTTCTGTTTGGCTGCCCCGGCCTCTCTCTACAGCAACTTGCCCAGTCTCAGCTTAAATGTCCCATCCTGTAGACGTTTACCCCAGAAAACTGCTTTTAGTGAAATCACAGCCCAATGTGAGAGAGGCAACACTATCCATAGGTGAAAACTGGCCAGCCACTTAGGGGATGTTTTTCCATTCTGCTGCCTGCACTTTAGAAGACCACCAATAAAATGAAGAATCTTAGAAATATCAAGAAATAAGAATACTCCGCAATAAGTACAGGAAATAAGTACACTCAGCAATCAGAAGAGGAAGCATGAGCAATGTCTTCGAGTATTCTACAATTTGGAAGAGACATTATTCTGTGGGGTAAAAAAAATTTATTCTGTTGTACAAACAAGTAGGAATTGCAGGGAGGAGAATCTGGCAAAATACAAAATTAACTTTAACTGGGTTGTCTGAAAATGAACAACTTCCCTGTAAAGTGAAGTCATCAAGCCAGAGCTGGATGACTTCATCACCTCCAGCCAAGTCACAGACGGGCTTCTATATCTAAGGTTTCCTCTAACTGTGAGACCAAATGATGGCTGGCACAAACATTTGAGTTTAATAGTTCCAACTACAAAGTAGTTTCTTGGATTTTTAAGTAGATCTCAACTGATAAAAGCAATATTCTTCAATTCTCCAGTTTCAAGTCCACTTATTTGTTTTTATATGACATAAGCCAACTTAAGTTTCTTTCTCTTTCAGAAAATGAATTAAAGGAACTAAAAAGAGCAAATATTCTTCTGCCTTAGCATAATTTTTTAAAAGGCAAAATCATATTTTAACAGAGAACTAAGTCCTTGAAAGAATTTTAATGAAAATGTTCCTGAAATTTTTATGAAGTACAATATTAACACAGATAATAGTACCAATAAGAACAGCATATTCTGTAATACCAAATTAAAATAGAAATAGTGAGGTCCCTAAACATTAATTTCTTCTTTCTAGGATGTTCATGTTGAACACACACACACGCAGCTACCTTAAAAAGTGGCAGCTACTATAATGAAATCTTTTAACAAATTATCACACCAACTCCCTGGAGAAAATGACACCAACCTTTGCACCTACATCTGATTTGGGGGGATATTTTAGAACTTGGAGAGCCAAACTTGAACCCAATTTCTGTCCTTGGATAAAACTCAGTTTGTGTCACTTATTAGTCTAATGTTTTTTTGAAGAGAAACTATCAAACATTTCCTAACAGGGCAACATGAAGAAGAATGAGGAAATCTACCTAAGGCATAACGAAAAGGAATACTCGATTAATAGCATAAAAGTTCAGATGATTAAATAAGGAGGTAGAAGGAGAAAAAAGTGAGAAGGGTAAAGGTACTAAATATTCTCAATCTCGCAAAGTGCAGAGTCCTCATCTCATAAAACACACCTATAAATCATGAACAAGAAACTAATTTGTAAGTACAATCCATACAGTTACATAGTAGCCAGTAAAGGACCTAAAACGGTTGCATAACTCCGCTGGAAGGACAGAGGAAGGAAAGTCGGTGGTTTAAGTGAACTAAATCCCCTGCCAGGCACGAATTGATTAGAATGCGCCTGCGCCTCAGCTGGAGAAAGGGAGGTAGATCCCAGGGGCCAGTATCAGAAGCCATGAGTGGCTCCACGGGGAAGGAAGAGCCTGTCCTGTCACTCACGAGGCCTTCTGCACCCAGTGACTTCTTGCAGCTGTGCGTAATTATTTTCACTGGTATTTTTAACGTCTACTCGTTTTTAAAGAGGGCTACTGCAAATACAGCCACAGGTGACTGAGCGCAGGCCTCGGGGCCGGCTGGGGTACGCAGCTCGAGGCTTCGAACGCGACTCAGAGCTCTCCTCGCCCCGCGGGACCCCGCCGTCTGCAGACCCTCGGGAAGTCTCTCAGCCCCAAACGAAAATTCACGTCCGAGTAACGTGTCAAAAGGGGCTCGGCTTCCCCCACAGCGCCCGCCCGGTGACCTTGGGCAGAAGCGTCTCCTCCCGCGTCCTAGGCCCGCGGCGCCTCCAGACCCCGGGCGTAGACCCGTGCGGGGAGGGTGCCCCGGGCGGCACGCAGTCGCGACCTTCACCGGGTCGCCGCCCGTGGCTCCGGGCCAAGCGCCCCAGGCCCTCGAGTCGTCTCACGGTCACACCCCCAGAAGCGCCGGGCCCGAAGGACCTGCCGGGCCCCGTCCGATCCGGGCGGGGGCGCGGGGGACTAGGGACCTGACTCACCGGCCCGGCCAGCGCCAGGCGACGCGCTCGAAGCAGCCGCGACACCGCCCGAACGCCAGACATGTCCGCGATCCAGCGCCGTCCCTCCAACCTCCCGCTCCAGACTGCGCCTGCGCACTTCCGCCCCCTGGGGGAGAGGGCTGGGCGGGAACACTGCGCCTGCGCAGCACTCTGCGCCCGGGGCGGGGGTTGTGGGGGCGCCGCGCCTGCGCATAGCGGACCCGCGGACGGCAGAGCTGAGGGACGCAGTGGCCTCCGCGCTCCCGCTCGAGGTAGGCGCCGTGGTGGTTCCTCGGCCTTTCCGGGACTGAGGGGGTGGGAAGGTCCAGGAGGCAGGGAGTGGGGTTCGAGAGCCGGCGGCCGCGCTCCTCGTCAGAGCCAACCTTCTGAAGACCTCGCTCTGCCGGAAGTGGACGGCGGGAAGGACCCCCAAGCCGCGTCCCGGTCCTAGGGCCGGGGCCGGCGGGAGCGGCTGAGGGAGTCGCGTTCCCCGCGTTGGGGCCGGCTGCAGGGAGCGGGCGTCGGGACCGCGCGGCTCCCCTGTTGCTTGGGCCGCCGGGGAGCTCAGAGCCTTTTGGGGTCAGCTTTAAAAGGTGTTAGGTTCCTTTGGTTTACGTGCCTTTCTGCTTACCCGGATTTTACCTCTGGTTGGGATAGTATTTTTATTTTTCTATTGTGTGTATTTTTGTAAGTATTTGAAATCTTTTGCGGAGTGACGTGGCATGGAAAATAAACCAATAATCTTAAGTAATTAATCATATTTTCTGCTTTTTCACATAAGATTAAATTCTCGTGTACAATCTTTATGAACATAGTTTTGAATTATTAAGTTTACAATGAACCGTTCTCATTTTACTGGTATTTAGGTTGTTTCCAGTTTTTACTATTAGTAAATAAGGCCGTTAAAAAATACATTTGTGCACAAAGCTTTACCTTTATTTAAGATTATTTCCTTAGGCTATATCCCCAGAAGTGGATTTTAGTGGCTTGGAAGGAATAATCATAATACAGTACTTCCTAGACGTTTTTTGAAAGTTACACAGTCTTAGCGCTTTCTAAATTAGGTATCTACCTAGTTTTTTAATTCTTTGGTTACCACAAACTTCTATTATGTTCTGAGCCATATTTTCTTGGCACATCTTTATTACACATCACTTTATTTCTTTAGGTGTTAAATATTTATTGAAAAACCCATTAAAATTTCTCAAAAATAGGATTCCTTGTTTCTTACGTATCCCTTGATTAACAGTATATTTTGTAATCTGTGTATTTGTGGTGGTCACCTGTAAACAAGCTGAAAGCTCTGGTGACTGTAGTTTGTGGAAACGCCCAGCTAGTGCAGGTGCATAGTGGATTTAGTAAATTCATATTAACAGCAGCCCCTATCCCGCCCCCGTTCCATAGACTCCCTACTCTCTAACCTAGTGCAGGTGCTTAGTCGATTAGTTAGTTGATGTTAACAGTGGCTCCCCGCCTGCCCCCTCGCCACACACGCCCATCCTGAAGCAGTTTTCACCCTCCTTGCCTGTCTCAACCTCTTCTTGCTGCTCACCTGACCTTTGCCTTCTATCTCTGCCTGTTAAGATGCTGCTCATTCTTCAAAACCTAGCTTGTAGGAAACAATGTGTCCAGTGTGTGCCCACTTTTGAGTTGATTATATATCTTCATATACAACCCTCAAGGTTCTCCCGGAGAAACAACTGTAGGAATTCAGATAGGGAGATTGGTTTATTATAAGGAATTGACTTAAAGATTCAAATGCTAATCTCATCCAGGAACATCCTCACAGACACAACCAGAAGTATTGTTTAACCAAGTATCTGGGCACCTCATGGTGAAGTGAAATTGACATGAAATTAACCATCACAACAAACATAATGTTTAAACACATTCACACTAGAGAACTTAACCTCATTCTACCTGTATTTCAGTCATTTGAGACTTGTCTCCCACTCTAGATTGTGAGTTGCTTTCAGCTAAGGTCTTGTTTTTTTCCTTTGTGGAATCTCATGGGGCTCAGTGCTGTGCAGCACATAGCTGGAGCTGAAAAAATTCTCTTGAATTAAAAAAAAAAATGATTTATATAATCCATGTAGATGATGTAATTTTGACAGATGTGTCTTATTTCTTTTATATGGCTAATGTTTTTATCCTTTACTTCAAGGTATATCTTCATGAATAACTTAAATGATCCCCCAAATTGGAATATCCGGCCTAATTCCAGGGCTGATGGGGGTGATGGAAGCAGGTGGAATTATGCCCTGTTGGTTCCAATGCTGGGATTGGCAGCTTTTCGTAAGTCATGGTTTTCCTAACATTTGTGTTCTCTAGGCTGAGAGTGTGGCATCCTGCTGAGGGAGGAGCAAGTGTGGGAACCTGAAGACCGTGGCTAGGGACCTGACAGAACAGCCTGATTTTATCTCACACAGTAAATCTTGGGCAAATTAGTCAACCTTTCTAAGCCTTAGATTACCTGTCTGTGGCAGATGGCTGATCATACTTGCACATTGTGGTGATTAAATAAGTATTTAGAAGCCTTTTGTGTGGAGTGGGTTTTAATAACTGTTAGCTCCCTTTCAAGGTTTCACTGCTGTGAAGGGGACTGCCTTGCTTCCGTTGCCCTCGTGAGGACTGATAGGGAAAAACAGGCATAAAGGATAAACAATTTGGGATGTATGTTTAATGTTTAGGAAATCAGTCTTGGGGAGACTTCATCCACGAAACCACTGCTCAGCCTGGCCGGAAATCCTGTCTAGTTTGATCTGACTTGGCACCACTATGGGCACTTACCAGTCACATGCAGACTTACAACCTTCCAGCCCTTGGCTTAGGTCCTCTCCACATGATCAGTGCACTAATGTTAAGGAGTTATTTTGTTTTTCTTCACATCCTGTGATTCTGGGTTGTCACTTAAGAATATGAGAAACTGAATAGTGAAATGAAGAAAAGCAAAAGCTGCCCTCTATTTGTAGCGATACTTTTTATGTGGTAGTTTTTTATGTGTCTAAAGTCAACACGGGTTTACTGTAGATTCAATGGAGGCTGAGAGGAGTAGGTGATATTTATAATTTAGGGATTGGCACTGGGCCTGCTTTTTGGTGAAAGACTGGCTAATCCAACTCCTGCCCGAGGGGTTGTCATTTAAAAGCTCACTCACCTGCAGTCTGGCAAAGCACCACTTAACACTTGGAAAGGCTGCTGTGGCCTGTGGCTAGGAAGATGAATTTCCACATCAGCAAGTGGATGAAAAGGCTTAATATTACTCTTACTAATATAATAGTTAATTGGCTTTGAGGCTCAGAGAGGCCCTGAAATGACTTTCATTTTCCATTTTTCTGTCTCTTCTTTAGCTTTGATAGCCTTCCGTAATCACTTTCACTTTGGAAATTCTTGCCTTCCCTTGGTTTTCTTGCTTAGGTAATGTGACCAGAGATAACTTTTAATTTTGCATTCTTATGAGGATTCTCCAAAAACATGTTAGTAAGTTTTTGAGAAGTTATATTGCTACATGTGGGTATTAACCAGCCCCCAAGTATAGTCTAGAAGTAAAGTAGAAGATAAATGAATACTGATAAACACAATTGATTGATTAATTTGTGGATGAGAAGCTAGTTTATCCTGATTATTTAAATTGCTAGATCTTATAACTTTTAACGTAACATAGAGATTAGTATAATTGTACCTGCCTGAAAGAACAATCTCTGAGGGAAATTCTTACTCTGAGTAGCTCCCCTGGGAGAATGTTCAGTACTGCAGCCCTTCTGGAAGCTTCTGCCTCTTCTCTATGCCTCTTCTGTCGTCCTATTTCTCCCACTTTTCTCTCAATCTTTCTGTTTCTTCCTCCCCTCTCTCTCCATGCTTTCTCCACTTTGCATTCTCTTACCTCCTCTTTTCTCCCCAGTCCTAGAAAACACACAGTCTTAGAGCTGGAAGGGATTGGTAAGAGTTTATTTAGTCCAACTCAATTTCTTTTAATTAAGCTTTTTTATTTTGAAATCGTTGTAGATCACCTGCACTTGTAGTAAATAATAGAGAGAGCCCGTATTCCCTTTACTTGCTTTCCCCCTTTAGTAACATCTTGCAAAACTATAATACAACGTCACAACCGAGATACTGACATTGACAGTCAGGATGAACATTTCCATCATGAGGAAGATCCCGCATGCTACCCTTTTCTAGCCATACCTCCCTCCTGACTCCCCTCCAACACTAATCTGTTCTCTGTCTCTATCGTTTTATCATTCCAAGAAATGTAAGAGAAATGGAATCATACAATATTATAACCTTTGGGGTTGGCTTTTTTCACTCAGCATGATCCCCTGCGAGCCATGCACGTTGTTGCTGTGTCAGTAACTCAGATCATTTGTACTGCCAAGTGGTGCTTCATAGTGTGAATGTATCAGTGTGTTTCAGCATTCTCCCATTGAAGGAAATCTGGGTCGTTTCCAGTTTTTGACCACAACAAATAAAGCTGTTATAAACATTCTTGTACAGGTTTTTGTGTAAACATGTTTCATTTTTCTGGGTTAAATGCCCAGAAGTGCGGTTGCTGTCTGTCATGGTCGTTCCACATTTAGTCTCGTGAGAATGTGCCAAAATGTTTTCTCAAGTGGCTATACCACTCTGCATTCTCAGCAGTAAGGTGTGAGTGTTCTGATTCTTCAGCTTCCTTGCCAGCATTTGGGGTTGTCACTGCCGCTTCTGTTTTACCTATTCTTATGAGATGTATCGTGATAGCTCATTGTGGTTTTAATTTGCTTTTCCTTGATGGCTAATGATGTTCAGCATCTTTTCACGTGCTTATTTGCCATTGGTATGTCCTCTTCCAACAAATGTCTGTTTGTGTCTTTTGGCCATTTTCTAATTGGATTGTTTTTTTTTTTAAGTGTTGAGTTTTGAGAGTTTATAATATATTCAAGATTCTAGTCTTCATTGGACATGTGGTTTGCAAATATCTTCTTGCACTCTATAGCTTGCCTTATTATTCTCTTAACAGGGTCTTTTGCAGAGTAAATTTTAATTTGGTGAAGTGCAGTTTATCATTTTTTCCTTTTATGGATCCTGCTTTTCATCCCAAGTCTAAGAACTTTTTGCCTAGCCCTAGATCCTGAGGAGACTCTCCTATGTTTTTTCCTAAAGTTTTAGTTTTATATTTAGGTCCATGATCCATTTTGAGTTAATTTTGCACAATGTCTGTGACTTTGGTTTTGTTCCTTCCTTCCAGTTTGTTTGCCTTTTATTCCTTTCCTTGCCTATTGCGCTGGCTAGAACTTCCAGGAACTCTGTGGAATCGTTTTTGATCTTAAGGCGAAAGCATCCAGTCTTTCACCAGTAAATACAATGTGAACTATAAGTTTTTTGTAGATGCTTTTTATCAAGTGAAGGAAGTTCCCCTTTATTCCTATTTTTCATGAATAGTATTGAATTTTGTCAAATTTTTTTTGTATCAATTAATATGATCATGTGATTTTTCTTCTTTAGTCTAATGATATGTTGGATTATATTGATTGAATTTCAAATACTGAACCAGTCTTACATCACTGGAATAATTCTTACTTGGTCATGCTGTATAATTCTTTTTATATATTGTACAATTATATCTGCTAATATTTTGTTAAGGATTTTTGTGGCTGTGTTCATAAGGGATATATTGAGTATTTCATCTCTTTGGCAGGGTTCTTCTCCATACTTGTCCCATCATCCATTTTTTTAATTTCAGTTACTGTATTTTTCAGTTCTAAAATTTCCATTTGGTTCTTCTTTATATTTTCTTTGCTTAGACTATCACGGTAGCTGCTTTAAAATCATTGTCAGATAATGTTAACATTTCTCGTCTCGGTATTGGCATTTATTGATTATCATTTTTCGTTCAGCTTGAGTTCTTTTTGATCCTTGGTGTGACGAGTAATTTTTGATTGAAATCTGGACATTTGGGGTATTTTTTTTTAAATGAGACTCTGGTTTTTTTACCTGCTGTCTCAGCTGGCTTTCTTGGACTGCACTCTGGCAGAGGAGCAGTGGTGTTGCCTCCTACTGGCAGGTGGGGTGGAAGCTCAGGCTTCCCACAGCTGCTGGCCCCTGTTGACACCTGAGGGGGAGGGTAGGAAATCCAGCTCCCCCTGGGCCTGCAGATACTCCCTGGCTGGGAGAAGAGGAAGTACCTTGTTACTGCTCTCCACTGGCCGCTTCTGACACCACCCTTGGGGGGGTGGGGGACGGGGTCAATTGTAGCCACGTTCCCCCGGCTCAGCCTTGCCCATATGGGTGGAGGTGGGGCCGCAGTTTTTTTTAGTTTTATTTGGCTGGAGTAGTGTGGTTGTGTAAAAGTTTTCTGTCTGGCCCCGTCCAGGCTCTTTAGCCTGAGAGAACAGACTTTTTGTTGGGGCTTTTTAAATAAAAATCTGTGCCCGTTAACATTTCTTGTTGCCTGCTTCTTCAGCTCCAAATCTGGGATCTTTGAGGCAAGGGACCTGCCACCATGCTGTTCCTGGTGTCCCAAGGACCCCAGCCAGTCTGTCGTCTTCTCTCTACCTTCAGAGACGTCTCGTTTTTGTTTTATGAATGCTGTCCAGGGTTTTTAGGTGTAGTTAGCAGTGAGCATAGGGAAGACTACATCTCAGCAGCAGGTGTCTCCGCTCTTATTTTCTATGCCTTCTGAAACTAAGGCTCGGAAAAGCTGTGTCTGCCCAAAGTCATGAGACGAGCTTCTGTCACACCAGAATTAAGGTTTTTCTGATTTCCAGTCTACTGGACTGCACTGTACTCCACAAAGCTCCCTGGTAATCTCACCTGGCATGGCTACCTATCCCTGTCTCTGTCCCACCTCTTTCGGAGCCCAACCAAAAACTTCTCGATAATTACAGCCTATATGATGTGGTCTCAGGTTTAATTATAGGTGTCATCAGTCTCCAGTTTTTTCATGTGTCATTTTTGTTACTTTAGTGAGACTGCACCCAGATTATAGCAGGGAGCTATGATTTAGTCCTGTCATCTAGTCCTAGCTGTAATCTGAAAACCTGTTTCTGTTCTCCCTCCTTTACCATCTGCCCCACTCCTCCCAGCCCCACCTCTAATCCTCCATACCACCAGAGCATGATGTCAAATCAGATTACTCCATTTCTTTTCTTCGGGAAAAATTCTTTAGGAACTCCTGTGGCTGCAAAATAAATTCCTTGTCAGAGTCTTTCAGGGCTTCTGTTGTTTAGCATCTGCTGCCTTCTCCAGAGTCTGCTCTAGCTTCTCCTTCAGTGTCAGCCCTGCTCTCAGGCATGTCTGGCCCCAGGGAGCACTCTGCTCCCAGGACACATGATGCTCTCCCCTGCGCTGTCCATTGTACCTAGAGTGGCCTTTCCTACCTGCTCCTACTCAGCCTCCCGGACTTTGTCCACATTTGCCCCTTTCATGAAGCCTTCCTTCACTCCCCCCTTTCCTTCCTTCCTCTCCTCTCCAACCTCTCAGTGCTGATTAAGTCATTTGGTAACTTGCTTCTTTCCTGGTTAGCTCCCCTGTCTGAACTTTGTGGCAAAGGGAGGAGGTAAAGATGTTGTGCTTTCGAGTTTGAGTTGTCACCTGAAGTGGGACTAGAAGCCATTTTAGTTGGGGAAGGATGAGTTTGGTTTTATGCTGATAGAATTCAGGTGCAACAGCACCTCCAAGTAAAAATGGCTCTCAGGCATATGGAGATGTGCTGTAGTGGTGTTGTTCCCACAGAGGCAATTGTTGCTGTCATGGACCTGGGAATAAAGAATCGAGTGGCAAGGCCACCACCTTGGGGGTGAGGGGGCAGCAAAGTAGGAAGAGAACTGTTCCAGTTGGTGGGACTCCAGTGCTTCCAGAAGGATATGTACACTGCAGGGAGTCGAAGAGAGCGGGCAGCACAGGCAGAAGGGCCCGACTGCACGAGGGAACCCGCAACTGCTGCTCTTGGTTGCTTCTGGGCCTTGGGCTTTAAAAATTTGCTGAATAGTTCTTCTGTTTTCCGGGGGACTCAAGTCCATGCTGCTTTGAGTATGTACAGGCTCAATATATCATTTTGAAAAACTAGGACTTAGCATAGAGTTATCCCAGCACTTATTAAATTATTGAGCAATAGCCTCAGCTCAGAACATGGTGGATGCCCTATACCAGTGAAAGTATCCCTACGTTGCCTTTTGTTTTATTTTTGAAACATGCCAAACGCTTACTGTTAGTGGGATGGGGAGAGAGCTGGAAACTCCATCCAGAATCAGATTCCTGCTGGCCGGCAGGCTTGGTGGTGCATCAGGTCCTTGGGGCCTAGATTTCTCCGTGCAGCAGAGGACTGAGGCCCAGCTGCTCCTCAGTATGGGGGACAGAGCGGGCAGTGCCCACCCCAGTCTCCCACTCTACCCCTCCATGTTTGTGAGATTCCAGTGTTCTCCAGTTTGGGGAAAGAAACCAAACCATGTCTTGAGGGTAACTTTTTAACCTACCTTATTTTTATGTGCCCCTGTCAGAACATAAGCAAACACCTGGAACTTAAGCTGTTTACTCGAAAAAAACAGGCAAAGCTAAACACAACTTCTGTAAGAACCTGGCCAACAATGTTTGAAGCCTACCCATATTAAGTTTTTAAATCTTGCCATTAGTACATGGGAGCACTGGGACCAGAGTAGGCAAATGGTGGCAGGCCTGAGAATAAAAGAAAGCAGTGGTAGATTTTGTCAACCATAAAAAATTGGAAGATTGAAAAGGGAACTCCATTGTAGTCTGGCCATGCTTGTCTTTTGGGCACCCAGTCCCTGTCTGATTTTAAGATAAGAACTTTGACTATTATATATTTTCATATAAAATGTTATCTTCTTGGTGCTTCTGAGGTCTTTAGCTTTTATTGAAATGCTATCCTTAGTTGCTTTGTTTTCTTAAGATTATGGAACTTCAGGGCTGAGCCCGTGGCGCACTGGTAGCGTGCTGCGCTAGCAGCGCGGCGACGCTCCCGCCGCCGCGGGTTCGGATCCTATATAAGGATGACCGGTGCACTCCCTGGCTGAGCGCTGGTCACGGGAAAAAAAAAAAAAAAAAAAAAAAAAAGATTATGGAACTTCAGCTCTAACTTTTAATTGTGTTTTTCTCCCCCATTTATTCATGTCAGGTTGGATTTGGTCAAGGGAGTCCCAGAAAGAAATAGAAAGAGAGAGAGAAGCGTACCGTCAGAGGACGGCTGCTTTCCAGCGGGATCTCGAAGCCAGGTACCATGCCACAATCTCGGAAAATCGGCGTGCCGTGGCTCAGTTGTCTTTAGAACTTGAAAAGGAACAAAATAGAACAAGTAGTTATCGAGAAGCTCTTATCTCACAGGGGCGCAAGTTGATAGAAGAAAAGAGGCTTCTGGAACAAGAGCGGGCTCAGGTAATGCAAGAAAAAAGACAGCTTCAGCCTTTGAGGAGTGCGTATCTGAGCTGCTTGGAAAAGGAAGAAGACTGGCAGAGGAGAGCCAGGCTTGTGCTGAAGGAGTTCGAAGACGCTCTCACAGAAAGACAAAGAATCTACTGCAGTCTGTTTCTTCCTCGCAACAAGCGGCTGGAGATAGAGAAGAACTTACTGGTGCGAGCTTCCGTTGACCCAGTTGCTGCCGACCTCGAGATGGTCGCTGGCTTAACCGACATATTTAAGCATGATACGTATTGTGGTGATGTCTGGAATACCAACAAGCGCCAAAATGGAAGACTCGTGTGGCTCTATCTCAAATATTGGGAACTAATTGTCCAACTGAAAAAGTTTGAGAGAGTAGAGAAAAGCATACTAGAAAAGTAAGACAAGGACGAAGTAAAGCTGCTTTTAATGACTCGAGGCCAGACTGACCTTGTGGCATTCTGAGTTAGCCGATGTCTTCTCCACTTCAGTGCTACCTGTGTTGTGGCCACATGTAGCCACCTTTCAGCAGCGACCTTCCACCCCACCACCCCCTGTGAGCAGAGATAGTGAGGCCGGAGACTAAGGGTTTCCTCCTGGATGCTCTGCAGCTGTTAAGGGTGCAGTTTCTCAGAAGCATTCTTTAAGATGCCAATATTTTAGTAAACCTTATATTTTAGCTTCAGGGTAGAAATTGTTTTCAAGAAAGTTAAATACAATATTGATCCTCACCATAAGTAATTTTCTGTCTGTTTCTATTACTCCCTAAATAAATTGTTTTCTCCTTGAATTATTTTTCTATCTCCCCAAAATACATTTAGCAGTTGTCAGGTAATGTGTAGAACTGCACAACAGGGGCCGACCCTGTGGCTCACTTGGGAGAGTGCGGCGCTGGGAGCGCAGCGATGCTCCCGCCGCGGGCTTGGATCCTATATAGGGATGGCCCATGCGCTCACTGGCTGAGCGCGGTGCGGGCGACACCAAGCCACACCAAGCCAAGGGTTACGATCCCCCTACCGGTCACAAAAAAAAAGAACTGCACAACAGATAATAATAGAAAGTAGTAATATTATGTTATTAGGGTTTTATATTATTTGGAAGATTTCTTGCACCCTGTATAGGAAAAAAGAAACCAAGTGTTTCATGTATCCACTTGATAGCCTGATATATGTCTAGAATTTGGCTTGTGTCTGTATTCAGTAAGCACATATTATTTATTAGCAATGATATATAATCAAATGTATATGCCATTTAAAAGTAATAATGCCACTTTGTATGAATTTCACGCTTTACAAAATGTTATTACCTGTGTTTTCTCAATATTTCTCACAACCTGAAAGGTAGACAGACACTTATTACCCCATTTACACATAGCTAATAATGAGTCAAACCTTTGTACATGTTCACTCATGTAGTCCTCACCCCAATCCTGAGGTAAGTGCTATTTTTATCCTCTGGGTGGGGGTCCCAAGGCCACTCCCAGGTTCCATGACCTGCTGGGAGATCTCACAGGAGTTTGTGTACACTGTGCTGCTTGTTGTGACTGTGACTTGTCACAGTGAAAGGACACAGAGCAAAACCAGCAAAGAGAGAAGGCACGTGGGGTGAGGTCCAGCATTCTCCCCCAGTGCAGTCATGTGGGACCCTAAACTCCCAGGAACAAGCTGTGGCAGCAAGTGTGAAATGTTGTCTACCAGAGACGCTCACTGGAGACTCAGCACTCAGGATTTTTATTGAGGGCTGGTCACCTGATACCCTTTGCCTGGCACATACCGCAATTCCAGACTCCCAGAAGGAAAGCAGAGGTTTAGTGTAGTCCATATTGTTTGCACAGTTTAGACACAGTGAGACGCTCTTAGTGGTTAATGTTGCTGGGAATCCTCCCAAAATCCAAGTTCCCAGAGGTCAGCCAAGGGCCAGCCTTGTAAGTGGGCCTTTGAAAGGACACAATCTCAGGCCTGCTGTATGAGCTCTTCCACACATCCTCATTTTACAGATGAGGGAACTGGAACTGAGCTGCAAACGCTAACTGCCCAAGGTCGCACAGGTGGGAATGCTGGCGCCAGTATGGGCCCAGGCGCTTTGCCTCCAGAACCTGTAGTAACCTGTAGCATGAGGTTATTTGACAGACAGTAGCCAAAGCGGGGATGGGAGCAAGGATGCCCATCTGCTCCCCGTGTTCTTCCACCCTCCTGTTATATAGGAAATAAAAAACTATTCAAAACTCTAAGCTTATAGAAAACTCAAGCTCAATTATAGACAATCATCATTAGAACTACTGTTTGTGGTACACACTGTCTTATATAATTCATATTTACATGTGATTCTAAATCCTCAGCACCCTTGTAGCGACAACCAAGCTGGCTCACCTGAAGCAAGTTGTCCATAACATGCTGAGCCTCAGCTCCAGCTCCAGGCTTGTGGCCCCTACGCTCTGCTCAGCACAGTTTGACACTTTTCTTCTTCAGTGGCTACATGTAATGTCTGCTTTCTGCTGTATTGCCATCACTTTATCTGAGAAAAAATCATTTCTTTATGCAAATCTGGACTAAGACATTTTCTCTAGTTATTTGTATTTCCTGGAGTATTGCACCCTTGCTTAAAGGGCGGTACAGGTTCTAGTCCTTGTCATCCCATGGACTTGCCATGTGCCTTTGCATAAACCACTATTGCTTTTCTCTTGTGTTGGTCTGTAATAGGAGGAAAATAGGATCAGCTGTTTTGTAGATGAATTTTGAGGCAAATATTTTAAGTGTGAATTGTTAATTCTTATCCTAATCGCTAATATTGTCCAACATGCTCCCAGCCTAGCTTCCTTTGACATTGAGATAAATATGTTCAGGTCACTCAATTCAATTTAGATGCTGGCCCAGTACTGCAAAGTTAGTAAGATAAGTTTTCTGCAGGAGATTGTATTAGGACATGTTTGTGTTTGCAGGGCTGTCTCCCATCAGCAAGTTTGTATAATTTGATGCTATCCATCTTTTAAAAGTTGTTATTGTTAGGTCTGAAATATTTATAAAATGCTGTGGCCATTTTACAGTCAAATGGATAAATGGAAATTATAGTGGAATATTATTCAACCAAAGTTTAAAATTGCAAAAAAGAATAGGAATCCAAGTGTTTGATGTGTGTGCAGCATTTGTTGTGTCTTTAGAGTAAAACGTTTGTCCTGCCGCTTTCCTGGAAGTTGCCTTAAGTGTAAAACCCAAAGCCAGCAAGGCGAGGGGAACCCTCCAGAGCAAAGGAGTCTGAGCTCTAGGAGGCCCTGGTGGGGCAAGTCCAGGTCACTGGGGGACACCTCGTCTTCAACAGGCGGGCAAGAGGAGGGCTCAAGGGAGGAAAAGGAGTGATTCCTTGGTAATCTTTGCTTTTAATTGATTTGGGGATACCAAATTATTGTGTATGAGGTTGCAGTGGCTTAAAAGTAAGGACTTTTGGGGGGAAGTGTTCAGATTTTGCTTTTTAATTTTGTTGTCTTCAGGCTGCTTTGCTTTGGGATGCAATTAAAAGGCACAGTGACTGACCAGAACATTCTGAGAAACAGGCAGTAACTGTATGTCCTTCTAGTTAGCCCATTTGGTGGATAAGCCTCCTTCCCCTTTGCTAAGTGCACAGGCAAAGGTATGCCGTTCTTATGTACCTTTCATATCTATGTATGTGAGCATGTGCGTGTGCGTGTATGTATGTGTACAGGCTGGCAGATACAGTGTTGACTTTATGATGACAAGAAAATAATTCTGCAAACTTGAACCAGTGAGGTGATGTTATGACAGAGAAAACTTCAGCAAAGGGCCTGTATGTTCTTTAAAAGAGAAGTTTTTTCTAATTACAGTGTGTAACTATTTTTGTGTTGGATTATTTAAAAGTCTGATTGCTTAATAGTTTACTAAGATCATCTTTTAAAGTAAGGGGAAGGGAGAAAAGGGCTTTCTGGTTGCTTTTGCTGTCTTGATATCATTACTAAAAGCAGATCTGTACAGTAAGCATGCTGCACCTGAAAAGAGGAAGCTGCAGGTTGTGTTCCAGTCACAGCACTGCTTCTTTCTCCAGCATCTTGCATGGCCCTGTGCTGTGCTGAGAGGTGCTTGGGTGCCAATATCATGGACACCTGCTGAGGCTTGATGGGGACCTCGCTGCTGCACAGATAGGCTGGGCTTGCTCCACCTGCCGTGATCTGTGTGCGTTTGTGGGTTGAGGCCAAAAGTGCTCCTCTCACCGTTCTAGATTTGACAAATTAGTCACCATGTTTCTCTATCAGTTAGGAGTCTGGCTGTAAACAGCAGAGACCAGTTCAAGCTAACTTAGTTAAAAGGAGGACTTGTTTTAGCGCTATCTCATGGAACCTCAGGGCAAGAATGGAGAATGCAGGTCAGACTTCTAGAAAAACCAGAAATGGCAAATAAAGAGCTATTGAACCTCACAGTAAGTTTCTGTCTCATGTCTCTGCATAGCTGTTCAGTCTCCTATCCCCACAGACTGGCTTCTCGGCCATGTGCCGAAGAAAGGGCCGCACCCCGCAGCACCTGAACTGCATCATGCCTGCCCCTGCTTCGTCCTGCAGCTACGTCTGGGAGCCATGGACTTATGTAGTCTGTAGCATTTGAACAGAGGGAGCAGTGAGAGTCAAGGATCGTGGAGTGTGTGGCTTTTCTTAACTTCATAGGAAATCTTGAGAAAAGAAAACAAGGTCAACCATCCACCCTGTGCATGCTGTGGAAGCCAGAGGCTCTGTGGCAGCTTGGAAGGAAGCACTCATCCCCCAGACCCTCTGACAGGTCAAGGGTTTTGCTGTCAGGTGACAGGACCTCAAAGGAGCCTGAATGCTTAGCATAGCAGGTCTCAGGTCCAAGTTGGCTTCAAGAAGAGAGCTGGGTTCAGAGGCTTGATGGGGACGTTTGGTGGGTGAGCCTGAGAGTTGGAGCCCCAGATTCCTGGGAGCCCTTCGTGCTGGCATAGGGAGCCCCCTTCCCCCATTGGTGGAGAGGCCCTGCCTTGCCTGGAGATCCTGCAGAGACCTCAAGCAATGCCCCGCTCTTTATTATCTGCTGGTGTCGTCAGGCCCCACCCATGTGGGGAGGTCAAGTCCGCCAGGAGAGGGTGCAGGGCTGGCAGAACCTGGGTGGGGGGGTCCTGGGAGAGGAAGGAGTAACAGAAGAGAGGCTGGTTGGGCAGGAAGTCCTGCATTGGTGCTCATAGACATCTCTGTATCTGTTGTTCTGGCAAGGACATGGAACCAAGCCCATCCCTGCTGGGAGGTGCCTGGAAGCTGGCAGGTGTCCGACCCTGGGAGTGGAGTGCTGGAGCCTCCTGCAGTGGAAGGCAGGGTGGGCTGGGTACCCTGCTCATGAGGGCTCTGGCACAGTGGCATGGCTCAGCGTAGCCAGGGCTGTCCCTGCACAGTGGGGCCATGGACCCAAGTCCAGGCTGATGGGGCTGTGCACAGAGGCAGGTGGTGGGGATGACTGACGGGCAACCACAGAGCCTCCACCTCAGGGCTGCCGCAATGCTGGCGGATAATGGGATCCAGGATGTAGTGGATTACAGCTGACTCTAGTGTGGCTCGATTCATACAGTGATCAGAGAGTGAGGGCTGGTGGTGGTCAGAGCAGCAGCTGATGTCCCAGGGCTCTGGCCATGTCCATCACTTAGAGGGCCCACTGGTTTATGGATATCTCCTCAGTCTGGGAGTGTGTCACTGGGGAGAACCCCCACATTTCTTCCTGACCTGCAGAACAAGAGTCATTAAGGCAGGAAGGACCAAGTGGAAGCCTGCAGGATGGCCAGCAGGAAGCAAGGCTGTGTTCCTGGAGGAGCTGCTCAGTTCATGCCACACAGAAGATGGAAGGGATGCAAAGCCAGCGGCTCACCTCATGTTGTGGGTGGTGGTCCCCTGGTCCCCATGTGTCCCTGTGCCACTCACCCGTCTGGCCCTGGAAGGACCAGGTGGGCGGGTGATAGTGGATACCCACAGCTTCACCAGGAGTAGCTCCAACAGCAGCTGCCACGTGTATTTGCTGGTTTGGATTGCACTCATCTGCTGAGTGTGTTTTCCTTAATTCCCACAATTTTACTTTCTGCATTTGAGAACTGCGATGCTCATGGGCCCTGGTAGGCACGGATGTGTGACCGCTGCCACGTGACCACAGACTTATAAAGCCACAGGGTTGGGCAGGTGTGACAAAAATCCATCAGGTACTGAAATGGCACATGCAGGATCACGACAGCAGTTCCAGAGAGCAAGTAAAGCACATGAACGGGGACAGGCATGTGAGGCACAGGCTTGGAGGGGAGCTGTCAAAACATCTGCCGTCAGCGTATTCCAGCTGTGCACCAGCAGGCTCCCATGTGCCCCTGCCCCTCTCACAGCCATGGGTCACTGCAGATTCCCCGGGCTCTGCTCAGTCATGCGCTGGGCTCAGCCAGGTGACACCAGGTGCGACTGGTTAGCTGTAACCTAGTGGCCGAGTCTGTAATCGAGAAAATTCAGACACCTAAAACAGAAGCTTGTCTGCTCTGTAGAGTTAGCAATGAATTATTTTAAAATGTTGCTCTGTGCCTTCTCTCTTCCCTAGAACAGTTGCAATGCCAAGCTCATGGACCTGAAAGATGATTCCAGCATGATGCGTCTGAGGAGACACTGCTGAGGACGTAGGGAACGATTAAGGGACACAGAGGAAGCAGGGGGTACATGTGGAGACCCAGAAGGAGGGTCATCCCCCTCCTCAGCAAGCAGACCCCTGTGACGCCTCTCATGAGGGGGACCCAGAGCTGGGGACTTGTAGCCTGGGACAGACCTGGGGGAGCCAGCCACTTGGCAGGGCTGCACGGTGCTTGCAGTTCTGGGTCTGAGGAGGATTGGACCACACCGAGTATTCATCTCTGTCTTGAGAAAACGTTTTATTTTCAGACTCTTAGGTCCTTTTAAAATTTCTGAATTGCACTGAAATAAACACTGCATCTGAGTGAGACACACTTCTGTTTTATTAGCATTTAAGCGTTGTAATAGCCCTTTGTACAAAGCCGGTCTTGGTGGAGACCAAGTCCAGATGCGTTTTGCAGATGGTTATGAGCTTCTCAAGGTGCTCGCTGAGTTCCAGGCCGCAAGTTAACCTGGAAGAGCTCCCCTCGAACCCCGCAGGGAGCCCCAGCTGTTCAGAAGGGAATAAAACACTTGGAGTGGGGGCTCTCCTCCAGGGCCCGGACGCCCTGGCCCAGGCGACCCTCCAGCCAGGGCCCTTTTGCTCCCCCTAGGATGCTCCTCATGGTCCTCCGGGCAAAGCAAAGCGAGAACAGAAGCCACTGACAACCCCCGGCTGTGGTCCACCAAACAGACCTTGTCTCGCTGGTGTCAGTGTCACAGACCAGACGTGTCCCCCTGCTGCTTCTCATTTTAATTTTACATTTTTAGCCTTTTCTTGCTTTGTTGTTTATTTATGGGCTGCTGCTCATTTTGTGCAGTTTTCAGTGACAGGGTCTCTCACTTGCTCCCCTCACTGCCTGCGTCTGTGGTGCCCGCACCCTCCGTGGCCATGACAGCTGCTGCTTCTGTGCCCTCTGCTGTGGTGGTGGAAGCTTCTGCTGCCTCTCTCCTGGTGTGTGGGGCTCTATCATCGCACTCGTGGGTACACCTACGATCCTCACTAAGTCATGCTGTGAGTTGTGACGCTGGGCACTCGGCCAGGGCCCACTGCTGGCACAACCCGAGGCCTACTCCATCTGCTTCAGCACCCTGGAAAAGTTTTCTAGAGCAGTTCTGAACGCTTGCAGCAGGAAAGCGCCAAGCTCATTGCTCGTTTCTTGAATGTCTGGGTCAAAACTTCCAAAAAGGGGCGTGGAGGCCTGGATGTCCTCACGGTTGGCCTGCAGCAGCACGGCCCGCAGCTCCTCAGCAATCGTGTCGTATTTCTGCTGGTCGAACTTGGACATGGCCAGCTCGTCCTGGGGGTAGGCAGTGCCCTCAGGGTAGCAGTCCTTGGGCACCGGGAACTCAATGCACCGCAGTGCAGGGAGCTCGCAGAGCGCAGTGAAGAGGCGCCGGAGGGCACGGCTGGACAGAGGGTTCCCCAGAAACTTGAACTCCTGGAGCTGGTGACAGGGGCTCAGGGCCAGGATCATCATGTTGACGTGGCCGTCTGCGATGCCGCACTCCTCCAGGGTCAGGACCTTCAGCGTCTGGGCAGCCTGGCTCAGCAGCCTGAAGAAGGTCGAGGGGTACAGGCTGACTAGGTTGTGTCCACTGAGGTCCAGCACCTCCAGGTGGGCAGCGTGAGCACAGTCTGCCAGGAAGGCCATGTCCACATGGTTCAGGGCACAGTTGGCCAGGTCCAGCACTCGCAGCGGGGTCCTTAGGGGGCTGCAGGGCAGGGAGAACAGCATAGGATGAGGGTCTGGGGAAGGAGTGGGAGGTAAGGTGGACGGTGGACAGTCCGTTCACGTGGCCGAATCCAGCCCATGCCTGCTGCCACACAGCCTGCAAGCTTAGTGGTTGATATTTCTGAATAGTTAGAAAAATCAAGGGAGGTATAGCAGTTTGTGACATGTGGAAGTTACATGAAATTCAAGTGTGAGTTCCCACAGAGACAGTTTCACTTGGGCGCAGCCTTGCTCATGGCTCACTGTCGCCTGTGGCTGCTTAAGCAGGCCCTGCGCATGGGGCCTGGACCTGTCCTCAGTGCCTAAAATGGTGTCTGTTTTCTCAGCAACACCTTTTGTGTGCACAGGAAAGCTCCGCACACAGCCCGTTGAGAGCGTCACTCTGAAAGCTTGCTGCAGGGCACTGGCATGATGGTGTGAGTTAGCAAGAAATAAAACATTGCCTCAGCCGACAGAGCAGAAGCCCATGTGCTCTAGAGCTGTGAAAGCCTTGGAGCCATCTGGTCCAGCTTGGAATCTCATCGTTGGTGTAGGGCGGACAGAGTCAGGAAATGGGCAGCCAGGGTCAGACCTGCTCTGGCCCGGCACTCTCTAGACACATCTTCGGAATAGCGTCGCACCTGGAGCTTGTGAGACCCCAACATTCTTGGCCCCCCTACACCCAGGGATGTGCTCACTGTCCTTGCTGAGCAAGGGGGACATCACTGGACCCTGCTCTCTGTCCCTCCCTTCCTCCTGCTGGGCTGCCTCTCCCTCTCACCCACCACACCTGGACTCACCTATGTATGCGTCTTGCCTGCCCCTGCCTGCCTGAGAACCTGTGGCCAGGCCAGCCCCCTCTGCACGAGCCACCTTGATCTCTTCACAGCAGAGCTGCTGAGAAGGAGACACTGCTGGCTCCCGTCACTGTGAGGATGCAGGAGCCGTGGAGAGACCACATGGTGGGAGCTGGAGAGGCAGCCCTGAGCCCGCTGGCCCTGACCTGAGCTAATACGTGTGTTTAAGCCACCAGGTGTTGGGGAAATTTCTTTTACAACAATAGGTAACTAACTCAAAATGATGGTCACTTGTGTTTTGTTTATTTGCTGGTTAGTACACTCTTTCACTTGTTAACTAACACAGAGTTCCCTCCGTGTCTCGGATCACACACCCCAGCTGCTTCTTTCCTAGTGGCTCTGGCTCAGGGTCACCTCAACCCTAAAGCTGTCCCTCTCCTGCTGCTCTGGCCTGGCGTGGCTGGGTGTGGCCATGCAGGTAAGTCACTGCCTCTCCAGCCCACCTGTCCAGGGACCCCTGGGATGCCCAGGCCCCACCCACTGCCCAGGCAACTGAGGGCTCACCTGAGCAGTCTCTGGATCTTCCCAGTCAGTGTGGAGAAGGCCACGCTCAGCTCCGTGAGCTGGGTCATCTGGCTGAGCTCCCAGGCAATGGAGGAGAGGAGGGTGTCCTCGCCATCAGGCATCAGGGCACAAGTGGGGGGTGCTTCAAAGGCCTTGGTGGGCAGGGTGAGCGAGGCCAGCTGGGGGAAGCCCACCTGGGCCAGCAGCTGCAGCACATGGCCGGCATGTAGCCGGACGTTGTGCACCACCTCGAGCTTGCGCAGTGTGCCTGGCCCGGCCAGACGCAGCACCTGCAGCAGCTGGCCCCAGCTCAGGCTGTCTGCACGGAAGGTGGGGCAGCGCAGCTGAAGAGGGGCTGGGCCCACCGGCTGCAGGGCCTGCACCACCACCTCAAAGTTGCCCTCGGTGACAAAGAGGTCGGCCAGGACTTCGACGGGGTGCCCAGCTGCGTGGGGCTGTGCCTGCAGCTCACAGCAGGCCCTGGCCAGCAGGTCCGTACGGCCCCACCTGCCCAGGGCCTGGCCACAAGGGCACTGCTGCTCCTGCACGTCTCGGAGGCCTGTGAGGTCGGCCACCCGCAGCCGCCGGCTCCTGCCCCGCAGTACGTAGTCTGCGAGGCCATGCACGCAGGCCTCCAGGCAGGCCCTGCAGGCCCGGTCACACAGGTCCATGGGGTGGTCTGCGCTCGGCCCCAGCAGCATGCCCAGCCGGAACTCCTCCAGTGGCCAGTGGCCCAGCACAGCACGGGTCACCTCTGTCTGCTCCAGTAGGTAGCTGGCTTTGAACAGCAGCGGGTACAGGGTGTGGGCCACACTGTCCAGGCTCTGCTGGGCGAGCTGGGGGTGGGACACTAAAGATTCAGCAGAAAGGAAGCGGAGCGACTGCATTGCACCCTCGGCCCAAGCAGGACAGCACTCTCCCCTTGCGATTCCCCTCAAGGCCTGTGCCCTTTACACCTATTCTTAGCCGCAGCTGCTGTGAGTCACTTGCCTGTGGGCAGAAAGTGGCAGCAGCCTCGTGGTCATCTGACTACTGTTTTGGTCCGGGGCGCCTGTCTGACCGTGACCGCAGCGGTGTCTGTCCAGGAGCCAGCCTGTCCTTGTGGCACCTGGCTGGTGAAGGCGGAGCTGCTTGGCTCTCTGGGTCGTCCCACAGTCAGAGGAGCAGAGAAGGAGGTCAGGCCCCTGCCCACGCTCTGGGGCTAATGGGAGTCACCTTTTCACAGCTGCCTTTGGGGGCCTGAGTCCCACCCTCTGCCTCCATCTGGGCGTCAGGATGTGGGGCCAGGAACTAGGTGACAGCACCTGGATGCCCGCCCCATGAGGCACCCACTGCTCTGTTCCTTCCCTGTGCCTTCCTCCTACCCCAGGAGCGGCCAGGCTGTGGCCTCCCCACGTTCCACAGGAGGGACAGAGGGCAAGGGGGTAGCTCCCTCCTGATCCTCAGTTTCCTCGCTGCAATCCCAGGACCACATGGCAGGTACTGCTGCAGGTAAACGGGCACACCTGGGGGCTGTGGGCCTCACCACCGTGGGGCACCCGACCCTGCACTGGGCACTGACTGTGTCGAGCGACTGTGGAGAGGCTGGACTCTGCCCTCCCCCAGCACCGCCTGGCACGCTCGGCTCCCGGGCCCTGGGGTGTGTTGGGTCTGGGGGGTCCTGGCAGAGACAGAGGGAGAGAGAGAGACAGGCAAGAGGAGCGGGGAAGGAGGCCCGCCCAGCCCTACCGTCTGACCCTCCTGGCCACTCCCTCTGAGCCTGAGCAGGGCCTCTCCCCGTGGGGTGGGGATTTCGCCCGTGGGGTGGATCCCAGCCCTGTGGGGCAGGCAGGGCTCGAGCGTGAGGAGGCGCTGGGACTTCGCCCTGACATTACTCCACAGGCACGGCCACCTTTGGCCGGCTGATGTGGACATGGACATGGACCAGGGCAGACCCAGAGCTGCCGTCCCTCAGCCACAGGCACCCGCTCCCTTCGCGAGGCACAGCCCAGGCCCAAGGCTGGTCTCCAGGACCAAAAAAGAGCATCTCGAGGATGTGGTGGAAAAACATGTCCCATTTATTTATGTCCCTAAGGTTTTGAACAAGTCGGTATTGAGAAAAAGTAAACAGTTTACAGCAGCTGGCAGACAACACAATTGTTTCCTGTTTGCCTCCGAAAGGTGGTTTCCAGAACGTGCATTTACCTCCGTGGGCTCGGCGTGGTCCCGACGACCAGAGTCACCTTTGGGAGGGCGGAGGCTGCGGCTGTCAGGATCTGGGTCTGTGAGGCCCCCTCTTCCCTTCTCTCCCACGTCATTTTTCCCTCTTTTGGTGGGGGGTGGTCCTCTTGGGGGACCACTGCCAGCAGGACCTCCTGGCACGGGCAGAGTTTCAGGCCCAGCTCTTGTGCCCCAAACCAGGGGGCCACTGCTCTGGGCTCCTCAGAGGAAACGCTGTGGATGCGGGCTGTAGGGGGACTGGGGCCTACTCAAGTCTCACTCTCGCTAACTGCACATGACTTGTTAACAACGAGACGAAACCGAGATTCCCATTATACCCAGAGGCAGCTCAGCCCGCGATGGGATGAGCCTCGGCAGGGACGCACCTGGGAAAGGTCCCGCCCAGAGGCCCTCACTGGTCTGGAAGGTTGGGGCGCAAACACGGTCTCAGGCCAACTTGCCCAGCTCTGAGACACGGGGGTGAGGAAACATCTACATGGGGCTGGGGACCTCGTGCTCCCACCACAGCCTTCGGAGTGTGGGAGAACTCAGGGCCATCTGGGCACAGGGGCTGCACACCCAGTCCTTTGAGTCCCCACTGTCCAGGGGGTGCACTGAGGCCAGACGGTGCCCAGACAGGTGGGGCCCGTTGTGGGGTGACCTGCAGGTGCCGAGAGGCAGGGCTGGCCTGTGGCGTGAGGGGTGCCCCCACCCCGGCTGAGGCTTTGTGTCCAGGCCTGGTGCTCATGTCTGGATCCAGGCTCCTCGGCTTGTGCTCACTGGAGCTCTCCCTGGAGGAGCTGTGACTCATCCAGACCAGTCACAGCTGTCAGAAGAACAGCTGTGGTCACTCATGCCCCCAAGGGCCCCGCCCCCGGCCCCCTGCCCCCCAAGGCTGCCAAAGCATGGACGCATCCTGACGCCCAATGAGGCCTAGCAGACCCCTCGACAGGCGCGATGGGACCAGGCAGCAGGGACAGGCGGCAGAGCATGAGCTGCGTCCCAGAGCCAGAGCGCTTCCCTCTGCAAGGCTGATGGTGGTCCCGCCCTGGCTGCACACAGCTGGCCTCGCAGGGTATCTGGAACTGAAGGACTTGGGCCCTAAAATATGGGAGTTTTGCGCTTGCTGCTTAGAAGCTGTGACGTGAGTGGCTGTGTGTGTCTCGGGAGCAGCCACACACGGGATGTGAATGCTCCTAGACGACTTCACGTGTAGTTTGTAGAGAAGTCTCCTGTTTCACTGGCACATGGAATCCACCTTCACACGTTGAGTTGTGATCAAATCTTGGACCTGCACACGCAGCCGAAGTCGTTCAGTCCAGGCTCTGCTGAGGAGATGACCACCTCGGGATGATGGGTGGCGTGGGCTGCCCCCGTCCCCAGTGGGCACCTCAGCCACATCTCCTACACAGACTGGTCCTCTGTGCCCCGTCCCCAGGTGTTCAGGCTCTGTGGGCTGCTGTGGAGGAGGTGGCCTTTCATCTAAGCCAACCGTGGCACCGAGAGTGCGGCCTGAGTCGGCTGCGTGCTGAGGCCTCCTAGGCGGGTGTGAGAGGGTGTGTGTGCAGGGGAGGGTGTGTGTGCATGGAACGGTGTGTGTGCAGGGGAGGGTGAGTGTGTCTGTGTGAGAGGGTGTGTGTGTAGGGGAGGGTGTGTGTGGAGGAGAGGGTGTGTGTTCACGAGAGGGCATGTGCACAGGGAGGGCATGTGTGCGCAGGAGAGGTTGTGTGTGCAGGAGAGGGCGTGTGTGTAGGAGAGGGCATGTGTGTAGGGGACGGGGTGTGTGGACGAGAGGGTGAGTGTGCAAGAGGGGGCGTGTGTGCAGGAGAGGGTGTGTGTGGAGGGGAGGGGGTGTGTGGAGGAGAGGGTGAGTGTGCAAGAGAGGGCATGTGTGCAGGGGAGGGTGTGTGTGCCAGGGAGGGTGTGTGTGCCAGAGAGGGTGTATGTGCAGGGGAGGGTGTGTGTGTGCAGGAGAGGGTGTGTGTGTAGGAGAGGGGGGGTGTGGAGGAGAGGGTGTGTGTGTAGGAGAGGGGGGGTGTGGAGGAGAGGGTGTGTGTGCCAGAGAGGGTATGTTTGCAGGGAAGGGTGTGTGTGCAGGGGAGGGTGTGTGTGCAGGAGAGAGGGTGTGTGTGTAGGGGAGTGGGTGTGTGCAAGAGACGGTGTGTGTGGGCAGGGGAGGGTGTGTGTGTGGTGGGGAGGGTGTGTGTGCAGGAGAGGGTATGTTTGCAGGGGATGGTGAGTGTGTAGGGGAGGGGGTGTGTGCAGGAGAGGGTGTGTGTGTGCAAGAGACGGGGTGTGTGTATATGAGAGGGTGTGTGTACAAGAGAGTGTGTGTGTGTATGAGAGGGTGTGTTTATGTATGAGAGGGTGTGTGTGTGCAGGAGAGGGTGTATGTGTGCAGGAGAGGATGTGTGTGTGCAGGACAGCAGGTGTGGCGTGTTGTGTGGAGGCGTATGCAGGGGGCGAGTGGAGGAGGCAGATGGAGGTGGGCGGCTGGTGAGGATGGAGGTGGGTCGGCTGGTGGATGGGAGGCTCATCTGTGTGCGGTTCCATGTTCGTCTTTTGTAGACCCCATGAGGGTGTTAATCATGAGCTGAGGCAGACTCAGTGTGTTTGGAGCGAGTCACTACAGACGCCACCCATCGGGAGGAGCTGGCTCGGGTTTTCAGACACTCTGAACTGTTTGACCTCTGCGGCCTTTAGGTGCAGTGTCTGAGCTGCAGGAGGCATCACCCTATGTGGGTGGCTGTGTCTCAGTGAAGCACAGCCAGGCCCCTTCATGCACGGGGAGCTGGAGAAACAGTTGTGTGGGACTCGAAGGCACACCCAGGTTCCCTGGTCATTGCTGGGCCAAAGCCCCTATTCTCTTCGGGGTGGGGTAAGTGTTTTCCTCTTCAATTTCTTACTGTTGGAATCCAAGAAGCAAAACAAATGTGCCCTGGGAAATATGTCATCCTGTGACCACAGACAGGAAAGGGAGAAATGAAAATAAAGCACAGGGAACACCCACCTGTGCAGCACTGAGCTCAGAGGACATGCCTGGCGGGAATTACCTGACCCGAAACATCCATCTCCACCCCAGGCACCCAGCTGCAGCTGTCACACAGCAGGGCACCTGGCTCCTGTGCTGGTCCTGCTGGGGACCCTTCACTGGGAGGGGCAAGATTCTGGGGCTCCACCTGGGGCCTCAGAGGTGCTAGCGAGATGCACTGAGCCTTTACCAGATCTGTTCACAATAACCACCCCCTTCCAGACCCAAGGGTTAGATAGAGCCAGGGCCAGCCCCAAGGGAAAAAGCCACATGTCACATGAATGTCAGCCCAGCAGGGCCCAAGGGCTGCAAGAGCCCTAGGAGTTCCAAGGAGGCCCCCAGCCATTGGTGAAGTGCTTGCTGTCAATGTATTATTCCTGTGGACAGGGGACAGATGTCCAGCCCACAGTGGGTGCCATGGTTTCTGTGTCTCTCCAGGTTCACATACTGGAAACTCACTCCCCAGTGGAACAGTGTTGGAGGTGGGGCTTCATAAGAGGTGATAAGGTCATGAGGGCTCTGCCCCCATGAATGGATTAATGTCATTATCCTCAGAGTGGATAAGTGATCAAGGGAGTGTGTTTGTTATAAAAGCAAGTTAGGCCCCCTCTAGCCCTCTCTTGCCCTTCCACTCTCACCATGGGATGACGCTGCACAGAGGCCTTGCTGGACACCAGCACTGTGCTCTTAGACTTCCCAGACTCCAGAACTGTGAGCCAAATAAACTTCTACTGCTTATAAATAGTCCAGGCTGTGGTGTTCTGTGACAGCAGCACAAAAGGGACTAACGCATTGGGCTAGCCACTTCCTGAGGACCTGGGCCCAGGGAAGAGCTCATGGGCTCTGGGATGGACAGGGACACAAAGTGGGGGTGGGCACTGTCAGTCCCCTGTGCAGTGGGCCCGAGACTCCCCAAACCCCCAGTGGTTTTGAACCAGCCAGGGTGTGGTTGGAAGGCATCCCTTTCCTCAAGCTTGAATGAGTGATAAGAGAGACAAAATATTAACTGATGTGAAAGGTGAAAGACAGAAGTTTAAAGGAAATGTTGGAATCAAATCCATATTTTTGGCAGCACCAAGTTTGGCCACCAAAAGCATCTATGATGTTGGTGCTTTCACAGTTTGGGAGATGGGTCTTAGTTTGCTTAAGTGTTGTTGGAATGCTGGTCCCTCACACCTGCCAGAACCACTGCAGGCTTCAGATGCTGCCTTCCCCATCGGCCCGGCCTGGACACCAGGTGCTCTGCTCCCCGCCATGGTTAGAGCAGAAAGGCCACAAGAAACAGCATCATGGATGTCTGCTCCCAGGGCCTCCCTGTGCAACTGGGCCCATGCGTCAGGCTCCACTTCTGCTCCCCCGCCCCTTGCCTACGCTTTCTCATCATGTGCTGGTCACAGAGGCTGCTGTTGGCCTGGATTACTGAATATTTTCTACACTGAACATGAAAGTGCATTAACTGAGTATCGACTGTGTGCTAAGCACTGTGAAAGACACACAGATGAATGTCCTGGGCTGACAGCCTAGTAGAGGGTTACACCTGTAACATAAGAAAGTGAACAACTGTAATGCTGAGGGTGGGAGGTGATATCACAGGAGAGGAAGCAAGCACCTCTTCTATGCTCAATCACTCATAATGATGAAACTGACATGACTTCCAGTGACTTTAGTGTCAGACACAAAAGTGTTCTAAATGGATTAACCTCACAACAGTCCTCCCCCTAAGGACTTTTTTCTAGTGATCTACATTTTGAAGTTTTACAAATTAGTCTTACTAACTAATGCAGTCTTCCTAGTAATTTTATATTTTGGCCTTTGATGCAAATGTGGTTCTTAAAGAGGCCATTTCTAATTTCAAAACTTACATTCTTAAAATGCGTTCTTTACAATATAATGAGGTTTAAAAGCAAAGTCATAAAATTAGTTCCAAATCCTCAACAAAATTCTAGTAAATGAAATTGAACAGCATATTGAAAGAATTATTTACCATGACCAAGTGGTTAATTATTTCAGGAATGCAAGGGTAGTTCAACATGACAAAATCAATCAATGTCATACACAACATTAATAGAACGAACAGGAAAAAACACATGGTTATCTCTGCTGATGCAGAAAAGGCGTTTCAAAAACTCCAACACCCTTTCATGACAGAAACACCCAGAAAAGTAGGAATAGAAAGGAACATCCTCAGACAGATTATCTAGACAGAAAACAACAAAGAACATTGAGTTTAAAGTGCACCATAGACCACATAGACCTAACAGACATTTACGGAGCATTTCATCCAACAGCAGCAGAGTACGTATTCTTCTCATCAGCCCATGGCACATTTTCCAGGCTAGACCATATGCTAAGCCACAAAACAAGCCTCAACAAATTTTAAAAAATCAAAATCATATCAAGTATTTTTCTGACCACAATGGAATAAAACTACAAATCAATAACAAAAGGAACTTTGGAAGCTACAAACACATGGAAATTAAACAACATGCTTCTGCATGACCGATGGTCAAGGAAAAAATTAAGAAGGAAAGTTAAAAATTTCTTGGAACAAATGAAACTAGAAACACAACATACCAAAACCTATGGGATACAGCAAAAGCAGTACTAAAAGGGAAGTTCATAGCAATAAATGCCTACATCAAAAAAGTAGAAAGATTTCAAAGAAACAACCTAGTGATGCACCTCAAAGAACTAAAAAAGCATGAGCAAACTAAATCCATAACTAGTAGAAGGAAAGAAATAATAAAAATCAGAGTAGAAATAAATGAAATAGAGACTAAAAAAAATTACAAAAGATCAACAAAAAGAAAAGCTAGTTTCTGAAAAAACAAACAAAATAGACCAATCCCTACGGAGACTAAGAAAAAAAGAAGGAAAAGAAGGACCCAAATAAATAAAATCAGAAATGAAAAAGGAGACATTAAAACTGATACCACAGAAACTGGAAAAAAAAAAGTCATTGGATATTATTATAAACAAAGGTATGCCAACAAATTGGAAAACCTAGATGGAGTAAATAAATTGCTGGACACATACAAACTACCAAGATTGAACCAGGAAGAAACAGAAAACCTGAACAGACCAGTAATGACTAATGAGATTAAATCAGTAATCAAAAAGTTTCCCGACGAAGAAAAGCCCAGGATCAGATGGCTTCATTGCTGAATTCTACTAAACTTTTAAAGAAAGACTGACACCAATTCTTCTCAAACTATTCCAAAAAATTGAGGGGCAAGAAATTCTTCCAAACTCAATCTGTGAAGTCAGCATGACCCTGATACCAAAACCAGACAAGGACACAACAAAAAAAGAAAACCACAGGCCAATATCCTTTATGAACATAGATGCAAAAATCTCCAACAAAATATCAGCAAACTGAATCCAACAGCACATCAAAAAGATTATACACCATGATCATGTGGAATTTATCCCAGCAATGCAAGGATGATTTAACATATGGCAAAACAGTATGGTACTGGCATAAAACAGACACATAGACCAATGGAACAGAATAGAGAACCCAGAAATAAACCCATATATATGCAGCCAACTGATTTTCAACAAAGGCACCAAGAACATACATTGGAGAATGGACAGTCGTTTCAATAAATGGTGCTGGAAGAACTGGATATCCATACGCACAAGAATTAAACTAGAGCCTTTTCTCTTACCATATACAAAAATCAATTCAACATGGATTAAATATTTGAATGTAAGACCTGCAATTATAAAAGTACTGGAAGAAAACATACATGAAATTCTTCAGGACATTGGTCTGGGCAAAGAGTTTAGGGTTAAGACCTTAAAAGCACAGGCAACAAAAGCAAAAATAGATAAATGGGTCTATATCAAATTAAAAAGCTTCTGCACGGCAAAACAATTAACAGAGCGAAGAGGCAACCTGAAAAATGGGAAAAAAAACTTGCAAACTATTCATCCAGTAAGGGATTCTAATCTAGAATATACACGGAATTTAAACAATTCAACAGAAAAAAAAAAATCTGATTTAAAAATGGACAAAGAATTTGAACAGACATTTCTCAAAAGAATGGATACAAATGGCCAACAGTTATATTAAAAAATGCTCAACATCACTAATCATTAGGAAAATGCAAATCAAAACCACAATGAGACATCATCTCACTCCAGTTAGAATGGCTCTTAACAGAAAGACAGAAAACAACAAATGCTGGTGAGGATGTGGAGAAAAGGCAGCTCTTACACACCATTGGGGGAATGTGAATTAGTGCACCAACTATGGAAAATAATATGGATGTTCTTCAAAAAGCTAAAAATAGAACTATCATATAATCCCACAACCCCACTATTGGGTTTATATCCAAAAGCAGGGACATCAGTACATAGAAGAGAGATTTGCACTCCCATGTTTACTGCAGCATTATTCTCAATAGCCCAAATACGGAATCAACCTAAATGTCTATAAACAAATGAATGGATAAAGAAAATGTGGTGTATGTACACAGTGAGATACTATTCATCCATAAAAATGAATGAAATCCTTTGTGGCAACATGGATGAGCCTGGAAGAAATTATCTTAAGTTAAATAAACCAGGCACGGAAATACAAAATACTGCATGTTCTCACATGTGGAAGCCAAAATAGTGGATTTCACAGAAGTAGAGTATGATAGTGGTTATTGGAGGCTGGGAAGGATAGAAGGGGGTAGGGAGAGGTTGGTAAAGGGGTCAAAACTACGGCTAGAAAGGGAGAAAAAGATCTAGTGTTCTTCAGCAGTGTAGGGCAATTACAGTAAACAACAATCCATTGAATTTTTTCATATAGCTGGAAGTGAGGAATGTGAATGTTAACAACACAAAATATGGCTAAAAAAATTTGAGGTGATGGATATGATAAGTACACTGATTTGATCATTACACATTGTATGCATGTATCAAAAAATAACACTGTACTCCCTAAATCTGTACAATAAATACATATCAATTAAAAGAATAAATAAATGTAATTAAAAAAAACAGAAAGTAACTTTCTCAATATAATAATAGGTGTTAATAAAAAACGCACAGCTAACATCATATTCAATGGTGAAACACTAAAAGATTTCCCCCACGATCAAGAACGAGATAAGGATGACCACTTTCTGCACTTTTATTTAACACTGTCCTGAAAGTTCTACACAGAAAAACTGAAAAAGAAAAAGAAATAAAAGACATCCGTATTTGGAAAGAAGAAGTCAAGGTATTTCTATTTGTAGATGACATGATCCTACATAGGAAAAAATCACCAAATATCCACAAAAAGCTATTAGGCCAATAAATGAATTAAGCAAAATTGCATGGTACAAGATCAACATGCAAAAAAGATTTGTGTTTCTATATGAGAGCAAAGAACAATCTTAAAAAAAAATTAAAAACAGTTCCACTAACAACAGCATCCAAAAGAATTAAACATCTAATAATAAATTTAAACAAGAAAATTAAAGACTTATATGCTGAAAACATCAAAATATTGCTGAAATAAATTGAAAAAGACACAAGTGAATGAGAAGAAATTCATTCTCATGGGCTGGGAGGCTTAACAGTGTTAAGGAGGCCACACTACTTAAAGTCACCTGAAAATTCAACTCAATCAGTGTGAAAACTGCAGTGGCCTTTTCAGCAGATAGAGAAAAGCTGGTCTTCAAATTCATATTGAACTGCCCGGGGGCCTGATTACCAGAAATACTTTTGATAAAGAGGGGTAGGTGATTCTTTTCCATTAGGCACTGAAGAGATGGGTCATCCTGGCCCACTAGACACTGGAGGGTGGATCCTACTCATTCACTAGACATTGGAGGGTGGATACTCCTCCTTCACTAGACGCTGGAGGGTGGATCCTCCTCATTCACTAGACACTGGAGGGTGGTTCCTCCTAGACACTGGAGGGTGGATCCTCCTCATTCACTAGACACAGGAGGGTGAATCCTCCTCATTCACTAGACGCAGGACTTCGATCCTCCTCCTTCACTAGACGCTGGAGGGTGGATCCTCCTTCTCTAGACACTGGATGGTGGATCCTCCTCCTCTAGACACAGGAGGGTGGATCCTCCTCATTCACTAGACATTGGAGGGTGGATCCTCCTCATTCACTAGATGCTGGAGAGTGGATCCCCCTCCTCTAGACACTGGAGGGTGGATCCTCCTCATTCACTAGACGCAGGACGTAGATCCTCCTCCTTCACTAGACGCTGGAGGGTGGATCCTCCTCCTCTAGACACTGGAGGGTGGATCTTCCTCCTCTAGACACTGGAGGGTGGATCCTCCTACTCCAGACACTGGAGGGTGGATCCTCCTCATTCACTAGACACTGGAGGGTGAATCCCATCAATCACTAGACACTGGAGGGTGGATCCTCCTCATTCACTAGACACTGGAGGGTGGATCCTCCTCATTCACTAGACACTGGAGGGTGGATCCTCCTCCTTCACTAGACGCTGGAGAGTGGATCCTCCTCCTCTAGACACTGGAGGGTGGATCCCCCTCCTCTAGACACTGGAGGGTGGATCGCCTCATTCACTAGACACTGGGGGGTTGATCCTCCTCATTCACTAGACACTGGACAGTAAATCCTCCCCCTCTAGATGCTGAAGGGTGGATCCTCCTCCTTCACTAGACACTGGAGGGTGGATCCTCCTCATTCACTAGACACTGGAGGGTGGATCCTCCTCCTCCAGACACTGGAGAGTGGATCCTCCTCATTCACTAGACACTGGAGGGTGGATCCTCCTCATTCACTAGAAACTGGAGGGCGGATCCTCCTCATTCACAAGACGCTGGAGGGTGGATCCTCCTACTCAAGACACTGGAGGGTGGATCCTCCTCATTCACTAGACACTGGAGGGTGAATCCCATCAATCACTAGACACTGGAGGGAGGATCCTCCTCATTCACTAGACACTGGAGGGTGGATCCTCCTCATTCACTAGACACTGGAGGGTGGATCCTCCTCATTCACTAGACGCTGGAGGGTGGATCCTCCTCATTCACTAGACACTGGAGGGTGGATCCTCCTCATTCACAAGACGCTGGAGGGTGGATCCTCCTCCTCCAGACACTGGAGGGTGGATGCTCCTCATTCACTAGACACTGGAGGGTGAATCCCATCAATCACTAGACACTGGAGGGTGGATCCTCCTCATTCACTAGACACTGGAGGGTGGATCCTCCTCATTCACTAGACACTGGAGGGTGGATCCTCCTCATTCACTAGACGCTGGAGGGTGGATCCTCCTCATTCACTAGACACTGGAGGGTGGATCTTCCTCATTCACTAGACACTGGACAGTCAATCCTCCCCATCTAGACGCTGAAGGGTGGATCCTCCTCCTTCACTAGACGCTGGAGGGTGGATCCTCCTCCACTAGACGCTGGAGGGTGGATCCTCCTCCTCCAGACACTGGAGGGTGGATCCTCCTCCTTCACTAGACACAGGAGGGTGAATCCTCCTCCTCTAGACACTGGAGGGTGGATCCACCTCCTTCACTACACTTTGGAGGGTGGATCCTCCTCATTCACTAGACACTGGAGGGTGATTCCTCCTCAATCACTAGACACTGGAGCGTGGATCCTCCTCATTCACTAGACGCTGGAGGGTGGATCCTCCTCATTCACTAGACACTGGAGGGTGGATCTTCCTCATTCACTAGACACTGGACAGTCAATCCTCCCCATCTAGACGCTGAAGGGTGGATCCTCCTCCTTCACTAGACGCTGGAGGGTGGATCCTCCTCCACTAGACGCTGGAGGGTGGATCCTCCTCCTCCAGACACTGGAGGGTGATTCCTCCTCATTCACTAGACACTGGAGGGTGAATCCTCCTCATTCACTAGACGCTGGAGAGTGGATCCTCCTCATTCACTAGACACTGAAGGGCGGATCCTCCTCATTCACTAGACACTGGAGGGTGGATCCTCCTCCTCCAGACACTGGAGAGTGGATCCTCCTCATTCACTAGACACTGGAGGTTGAATCCTCCTAAATCACTAGACACTGGAGGGTGGATCCTCCTCCTCTAGACACTGGAGGGTGGATCCTCCTCCTTCACTAGACACTGGAGGGTGGATCCTCCTCCTTCACTAGACACAGGAGGGTGAATCCTTCTCATTCAGTAGGCACTGGAGGGTGAATCCTCCTCAATCACTAGACACTGGAGGGTGGATCCTCCTCCTCTAGACACTGGAGGGTGGATCCTCCTCTTTCACTAGACACTAGAGGGTGGATCCTCCTCATTCACTACACCCGGAATGGTGGATCCTCCTCATTCACTAGACACTGGAGGGTGAATCCTCCTCATTCACTAGACGCTGGAAGGTGGATCCTCCTCATTCACTAGAAACTGGAGGGCGGATCGTCCTCATTCACAAGACGCTGGAGGGTGGATCCTCCTCCTCCAGACACTGGAGGGTGGATCCTCCTCATTCACTAGACACTGGAGGGTGAATCCCATCAATCACTAGACACTAGAGGGTGGATCCTCCTCATTCACTACACACTGGAGGGTGGATCCTCCTCATTCACTAGACACTGGACAGTCAATCCTCCCCCTCTAGACGCTGAAGGGTGGATCCTCCTCCTTCACCAGACGCTGGAGGGTGGATCCTCCTCCTCTAGACACTGGAGGATGGATCCTCCTCCTTCACTACACACTGGAGGGTGGATCCTCCTCATTCACTAGACACTGGAGGGTGATTCCTCCTCAATCACTAGACACTGGAGCGTGAATCCTCCTCCTCTAGACACTGGAGTGTGGATCCTCCTCCTTCACTAGACGATGGAGGGTGGATCCTCCTCATTCACTAGACACTGGAGGGTGAATCCTCCTCATTCACTAGACGCTGGAGAGTGGATCCTCCTCATTCAGTAGACACTGGACAGTCAATCCTCCCCGTCTAGATGCTGAAGGGTGGATCCTCCTCCTTCACTAGACACTGGAGAGTGGATCCTCCTCATTCAGTAGACACTGGAGGGTGAATCCTCCTCAATCACTAGACACTGGAGGGTGGATCCTCCTCCTCTAGACACTGGAGGGTGGATCCTCCTCATTCACTAGACACTGGAGGGTGGATCCTCCTCTTCTAGACACTGGAGGGTGGATCCTCCTCCTCTAGACACTGGAGGGTGGATCCTCCTCCTTCACTAGACGCTGGAGGTTGGATCCTCCTCATTCACTAGACCCGGAATGGTGGATCCTCCTCATTCACTAGACCTGGAGGGTAAATCCTCCTCATTCACTAGACGCTGGAGGGTGGATCCTCCTCATTCACTAGACACTGAAGGGCAGATCCTCCTCATTCACTAGACACTGGAGGGTGGATCCTCATCCTCCAGACACTGGAGGGTGAATCCTCCTCAATCACTAGACACTGGAGGGTGGATCCTCCTCCTTCACCAGACGCTGGAGGGTGTATCCTCCTCATTCACTAGACACTGGAGGTTGGATCCTCCTCATTCACTAGACAATGGAGGGTGTATCCTCCTCCTTCACTAGACACTGGAGGGTGGATCCTCCTCATTCACTAGACACTGGAGGGTGGATCCTCGTCCTTCACTAGACACTGGAGGGTGGATCCTCCTCCTTTACTAGACACTGGAGGGTGGATCCTCCTCATTCACTAGACACTGGAGGGTGGATCCTCCTCATTCACTAGACACTGGAGGGTGGATCCTCCTCATTCACTAGAAACTGGAGGGTGGATCCTCCTCATTCACTAGACACTGGAGGGTGGATCCTCCTCATTCACTAGACACTGGAGGGTGGATCCTCCTCCTGCAGACACTGGAGGGTGGATCCCCCTCCTCTAGACACTGGAGGGTGGATCTTCCTCCTTCACTACACACTGGAGGGTGGATCCTCCTCATTCACTAGACACTGGAGGTTGATTCCTCCTCAATCACTAGACACTGGAAGGTGGATCCTCCTCCTCAAGACACTGGAGGGTGGATCCTCCTCCTTCACTAGACGCTGGAGGGTGGATCCTCCTCCTCTAGACACTGGAGGGTGGATCCTCCTCCTTCACTAGACACTGGAGAGTGGATCCTCCTCATTCACTAGACCCGGAATGGTGGATCCTCCTCATTCACTAGACACTGGAGGGTGGATCCTCCTCCTTCACTAGACGCTGGAGGGTGGATACTCCTCCTTCACTAGACACTGGAGGGTGGATCCCCCTACTCTAGACACTGGAGGTTGGATCCTCCTCATTCACTAGACACTGGAGGGTGGATCCTCCTCCTTCACTCAACGCTGGAGGGTGGATCCTCCTCCTTCACTAGAAGCTGGAGGGTGGATCCTCCTCCTCTAGGCACTGGAGGGTGGATCCTCCTCCTTCACTAGACACTGGAGGGTGGATCCTCCTCATTCACTAGACCCGGAATGGTGGATCCTCCTCATTCACTAGACACTGGAGGGTGAATCCTCCTCATTCACTGGACACTGGAGGGTGGATCCTCCTCATTCACTAGACACTGGAGGGTGGATCCTCCTTATTCACTAGACACTGGGCAGTCAATCTTCCCGCTCTAGATGCTGAAGGGTGGATCGTCGTCCTTCACTAGACGCTGGAGGGTGGATCCTCCTCATTCACTAGACCCGGAATGGTGGATCCTCCTCATTCACTAGACACTGGAGGGTGAATCCTCCTCATTCACTAGACACTGGAGGGTGGATCCTCCTTATTCACTAGACACTGGGCAGTCAATCTTCCCGCTCTAGATGCTGAAGGGTGGATCGTCGTCCTTCACTAGACGCTGGAGGGTGGATCCTCCTCATTCACTAGACCCGGAATGGTGGATCCTCCTCATTCACTAGACACTGGAGGGTGAATCCTCCTCATTCACTAGACGCTGGAGAGTGGATCCTCCTCATTCACTAGACACTGAAGGGCGGAATCTCCTCATTCACTAGACACTGGAGGGTGGATCCTCCTCCTTCACCAGACGCTGGAGGGTGGATCCTCCTCATTCACTAGACACTGGAGGGTGGCTCCTCCTCATTCACTAGACACTGGAGGGTGGATCCTCCTCATTCACTAGACGCTGGAGGGTGGATCTTCCTCCTCTAGACACTGGAGGGTGGATCCTCCTCATTCAGTAGACACTGGAGGGTGGATCCTCCTCATTCGCTAGACCCGGAATGGTGGATCCTCCTCATTCACTAGACACTGGAGGGTGAATCCTCCTCATTCATTAGACACTGGAGGGTGGATCCTCCTCATTCACTAGACCCGGAATGGTGGATCCTCCTCATTAACTAGACACTGGAGGGTGAATCCTCCTCATTCACTAGACGCTGGAGAGTGGATCCTCCTCATTCACTAGACACTGTAGGGTGGATCCTCCTCATTCACTAGACACTGGAGGGTGGATCCTCAACCTCCAGACACTGGAGGGTGAATCGTCCTCAATCACTAGACACTGGTGGGTGGATCCTCCTCCTTCACCAGACGCTGGAGGGTGGATCCTCCTCATTCACTAGACACTGGAGGGTGGATCCTCCTCATTCACTAGACAGTGGAGGGTGGATCCTCAACCTCCAGACACTGGAGGGTGAATCCTCCTCAATCACTAGACACTGGAGGGTGGATCCTCCTCCTTCACCAGACGCTGGAGGGTGGATCCTCCTCATTCACTAGACACTGGAGGGTGGATCCTCCTCCTCTAGACACTGGAGGGTGGATCCTCCTCATTCACTAGACACTGGAGGGTGGATCCTCCTCCTTCACTAGACGCTGGAGGGTGGATCTTCCTCCTCTAGACACTGGAGGGTGGATCCTCCTCATTCACTAGACACTGGAGGGTGGATCCTCCTCCTTCACTAGATACTGGAGGGTGGATCCTCCTCCTTCACTAGACACTGGAGGGTGGATCCTCCTCATTCACTAGACACTGGAGGGTGGATCCTCCTCATTCACTAGACCCAGAATGGTGGATCCTCCTCATTCACTAGACACTGGAGGGTGAATCCTCCTCATTCACTAGACACTGGAGGGTGGATCCTCCTCCTTCACTCAACGCTGGAGGGTGGATACTCCTCCTTCACTAGACGCTGGAGGGTGGATCCTCCTCCTCTAGACACTGGAGGGTGGATCCTCCTCATTCACTAGACACTGGAGGGTGGATCCCCCTCCTTCACTAGACACTGGACAGTCAATCCTCCCGCTCTAGATGCTGAAGGGTGGATCCTCCTCCTTCACTAGACGCTGGAGGGTGGATCCTCCTTATTCACTAGACCCGGAATGATGGATCCTCCTCATTCACTAGACGCTGGAGGGTGGATCTTCCTCCTCTAGACACTGGAGGGTGGATCCTCCTCATTCACTAGACACTGGAGGGTGGATCCTCCTCATTCAGTAGACACTGGAGGGTGGAACCTCCTCATTTACTTGACACTGGAGGGTGGATCCTCAACCTCCAGACACTGGAGGGTGAATCCTCCTCAATCACTAGACACTGGAGGGTGGATCCTCCTCCTTCACTAGACGCTGGAGGGTGGATCCTCCTTATTCACTAGACCCGGAATGATGGATCCTCCTCATTCACTAGACACTGGAGGGTGGATCTTCCTCCTCTAGACACTGGAGGGTGGATCCTCCTCATTCACTAGTCACTGGAGGGTGGATCCTCCTCATTCACTAGACACTGGAGGGTGGATCCTCCTCATTCACTAGACACTGTAGGGCGGATCCTCCTCATTCACTAGACACTGGAGGGCGGATCCTCCTCAGTCACTAGACACTGGAAGGTGGATCCTCCTCCTTCACCAGACGCTGGAGGGTGGATCCTCCTCATTCACTAGACACTGGAGGGTGGATCCTCCTCCTCTAGACACTGGAGGGTGGATCCTCCTCATTCACTAGACACTGGAGGGTGGATCCTCCTCCTTCACTAGATGCTGGAGGGTGGATCTTCCTCCTCTAGACACTGGAGGGTGGATCCTCCTCATTCACTAGACACTGGAGGGTGGATCCTCCTCCTTCACTAGACACTGGAGGGTGGATCCTCCTCCTTCACTAGACACTGGAGGGTGGATCCTCCTCCTTCACTAGACACTGGAGGGTGGATCCTCCTCATTCACTAGACCCGGAATGGTGGATCCTCCTCATTCACTAGACACTGGAGTGTGAATCCTCCAGCTTAAATTAAATAACAGAAAATCTCTGCTCTTGTAGCGCTCCTTTTCCGCTCCTTTCATTTAGTGATATCACAGAATTTCATCTTTACACATTGGGTGTCCAAAAACATGAGCTAATAGTTGTTGTTTGATGCATTAGTGTCTTAAATTATGTAGAAAATAAAAAGTGGAATTATAAAACAAAGCTATTACGGTAATATTAGCTTTTAGACAAATAATTTTTAAAAATAATATTAGTCTCTTAAATCATGTAGAAAACAAAAAGTGGTGTTCCAATCTGTTGCTATAATACTAGCTTTTCTAATTTTCCATGAATTTGTTTTTCCTGAAACCTTTATTTCTTCATATGGCTTTGAGTTATTGTCTAGTTTCTTTCCATTTCAACCTGTAGGACTCCCTCTAGCATTTCTTTTCTTTCTTTCTTTTTTTTTTTTTTTGTCGTTTTTTTCGTGACCGGCACTCAGCCAGTGAGTGCACCGGTCAGTCCTATATAGGATCCGAACCCGCGGCGGGAGCGTCGCCGCACTCCCAGCGCAGCACTCTACCAAGTGCGCCACGGGCTCGGCCCTTCCCTCTAGCATTTCTTGCAGGGCACGTCTAGTGGTAACAATCTCCTTCAGCTTTTTTTTTTTTCTGAGAATGTCTTAATGTCTCTCTTACTCTTAAAGGATGGTTTTTCAGGGTATGGGATTCTTGGTTGACAGTTTTTTTCTTTGAGCACTTTGAATATATCAGCCCTCTGCCTTCTGACCTCCTAGGTTTCTGATGAGAAACCTGATGATAATCTTATTGAGGATCACTTGTATGTGATTAGTCATTTCTCTCTTGTTGCTTTCAAGATTCTCCCTTTGTCTTTGCCTTTTGAATATTTAATTATAATGTGTCTTGGCATGGGTCACTTTGAGATCATACTGTTGGAGTTTGTTGAGCTTCTTGGATGTTTATATTTATGTCTTTCATCAAACTTGGGGAAGTTTGGGCCATTCTTTCTTCATATAATCTCTCTGCCCCTTTCTCCCTCTCTTCTCCTTCTTGAACTCCCACAATGCATATCTTGATCCACATGATGGTGTCCCACAGGTGCCTTATACTCTGTTTGCTTTTCCTCAGTTTTTTTTTTCTTTCTGTTCCTTAGAATCAACAATTTCAATTTCCCTGTCTTAAATTTCACTGAAACCCTTTGAGGCTTTTTATTGCCCTGGTAAGCCTGACGATAAAAGAGTCTAAGAGACAGAAGCTGTTAACTGTTCTTACTTGGGTGAAAAACCCAAGAACCGAAAAGAACCTGGATAGATGGAGGTTGAGAATCTCAGAATTTTGGAAGTGGTTCTGACCTGGGTTCCAGGCTAGTGTTATGGAAGGGGACAGGTGACAAAGTGTCTCTGCACTGTGATATTTAGAGTGCCATGCCAGCAGCTGTCTGTCTTCCCCACCATGCTGGAAATTCCCTCTTATGACTTTGGGTGAAGACCAGTGAAGTAGCACCACACCTCCCTCAAGACGGCACCAAGTGCTGTGCTCAGGAGTGCAAGAAGCTGCACCAGCCAGCGGTGATTTTGCCCCCCGGGGGACATTTGGCAAAGTCTGGGGGCACTCTACCGAGCAGAGGCCAGCGCTGCTGCTACACATCCTACAATGTACAGAACAGCCCCCACAGCAAAGAATTATCCAGCCTTGAATGTCACTAGTGTCTAGGCAGAGAAACGCTGGACTATGTGGTAAATGAATCAATTTGGGGTATCTCCAGGAGCATCTGTTTTACCCTATGGCAAATAATTAAAAGCAGTATTTAAAATTAAAATAAGGACATCTATTCACACATAGTGAGGCAGCACAGGTTTTTCCCTTCTTTCTCAAGCCCTATCATCCTTCCATCATCAGTCTCCCCTGCTGTACCTCCCCCGCTCCATCTTTCTGGGCCTTAAGACCCATTAAAACCTCATCCTGAGTCTAGCAGAGCTGAAATAAGGAAGGAGACCATTCGTAATATATCTCCTGAGGACCCACTGGAGGTTGACCAGGAGGCTCCTCCTGGAACAGCCAGGGAATGAAATGGCTGAGCCAGGCTGAAGGCCAGGAAGAGGGGGAGTACTCTGTGTGTGGTGGGGGGAGAAGTGTGGTTTAGAGGTGAGGGAGTGAATAGGGAAGTGTCCACAAGGTAGGATCCATCTGATGGACTAGAAGTGTGTGGGCCCTAGAGTGGAGAATCAGGGGTGCTGAGGACCTGGGGGACCAGCTGGATGGATTGGCCACAGAGCAGAGGTGCTCCTGACCCAATGCCCCTATACATAGCCCATACCCAGGGGGAATGCCAGGTCTGCAGTGGGAGACTTGAGCCCAATTAAAGGATGGCTTGCTCTGCCCAGCATTTGGGAGTCCCTGTGCTATCGTGTTATGAACAGAAAATGGGGTGTAACCATCTTACCCTCCTGAGGTTAAGGGCATAACAAGGGGTTACAGTAGAATACACTGTTAGCATGAATTTTAAGGGAAAAACCATAGGCTGTTTCAAACAAACATTAAGCTGTGGTTATGGCCCCAAGCTCTTGGAGAGCAGGAAGTCACTGTCCTGTGCTCTTAGTGGAAGTCGAGGATTTTGAGGAGCCTGGGTAAGGCTCAGGGTCCCTCATCAGAGTCTGCGGTGCTGCCGTGGGGAGCGGGAAGAGAAGGGAGCCTGTGGGCTGTTATTAACCAGTTGCATCCTTGGCTGGAACTGGTAAAACAGATTAACCAGGCAGTTACCAGTTCCCTGAGGGAAACCAGGACCAGAGGGGTCTTTTTCAATATAAACATAACTTAGCAAGGAGGCATGGCCCTCCCGTCCTCCTGGTTTTGGGCACCTGAGACACAGGGGACAGCCTTTACCTGAGACACCCCCTTGCTCAGCTCCTTCCTGGGCCCTACCCTGCTTCCCTCCCTCCCTTTGAGGAATTTTTCCTGAAGAGCACCCCCACCCCCCCACCCCCGAGACCACGGGCACCCAAGTCCCTGTGTCGGGCTCTGCTTCTTTCAGGGAACCTGACATAATACAGGCATCAAGGGGGCAGGTTGGGGGCATGTGGGGGTTTCAGGGCGCTGGGTGCATGAGGAGCTGCAGCTGACAGGAAGAAGAGAGTTGAGTAGGGGACGCGTGAGCACACAGAGCCCCTCCACCGTTACGGTCCTAACTCTTTTAGGGCTTGGGCAGTGAAACATCACACAGGCTTCTCTTATGAGACCCCCAAAAGGATAAGCTTGTGTTCCGATTTTGCCCCGATGGCTTGTGTCAGGGCAGTTCCACTTTATTGCCTTTACACTGCAATTTATATAAGCAAGTGGGGGCTTTCCATGAACTAACCAGTTAACTAAAGGATCACGCGGGCATGCATTTTGTACTAACATGTTGAGCACAGCGATTACGCAGGGTTCACGAGTGTGGAAATACTGGAGGACCAATAAAAACCTTTTGGAGCTATCTTGGGTTGTGCCTCCCCTACTTCCTGCGGGCGCCATCTTCATCCTCCACCCATAGGCACCATGTGGCTCACAGATGTTTGCTCCTAAAAATGGGCCCAACAGTGACCCAGAGGGCCTCTCTGCCCAGGAAGGTGGTTCCCCACGCTGCCCTCAGGGACAGTCCCCAGGTGGCCTCGGTGGCCTCCCTGCGGTGGACAGCCAGGGGTGAGCAGTGAGGAGGCGTTCAGGGGGCAGCTCTGTCGCTTTTTGGTCTGGCACGTGGAGCGTCAACGAGGGGGAGGCAAGGGGATCTAGCTCAGTGGATGCAAGACAGGGTGGTAATCCAGAAGCTCTGGTTAAGAAAATGCATGTACTGCTGAAAGCCTGAGAATTATTCCACAAATGACCTGGGAAACCTGTGGGACACGGTAGGGAGAGGGGAGCACAGTCTGAGTGGGATGAAGAGGCTACTCAGGGAGCGACCCTTCCGCTGTCCTCCAGCCCAGACCCACCTCAGTGCAGCCTGCCTGGTGGCTCTGACGCCTCAGCTGGTCTGGCTGGCTGGGCTTCTCTCTCCGCTCTCAGTCTGGGCCCTCCCTGCTGCACCCCTGCTCAAGAACCAGCAGTGGCTCCCTGTGCCTCTTCTCATCACATTCAAATGCCGCTCTGTGGCTTTCTAGTCTAGTAATTAATTCCACAAGTATTTATTTATTTTTAATTACATATTGAAACCGAGAATGTAATACATTAACCTGAACATGATTAAATAACTCAACAGTACAGAAGTATAAACAATGACTAGTGAGTCATCTCAGATTCTCAAACACCCCAATCCCTCTCCGCAGGGATACACAGACATGTGCTATACATACTGTTATATGTAAATACTTTTTTCTTACAAAAATAGGACATTGTATACTTCGATCTTTACCTTGATTTGATTGTTTATAAATATATCTTTGAGATTACTCCTTTTTGGCACAGTGTTCCATTGTCTGAATGCACCATGATTTATTTAATCAGACTCCTGCTGAAGACTTGGCCTCTAACCTTTTGTTAATGATGAGCAGCACACTTGTAAACACCCTTCTACACACCCCTTTTGATCTAAGCAATGCACGATTGTATCTGGGGAACAAGTTCCTCCAAGCAGAATGGCTGGATCCCAGGTGCGCGCGTTTCCCATTCTGATAGATCCAACAACCCGCACGGCAGGACGGGGCAGGGCCTCTGCGTCCAGCTAGTCGACCCCTGTCCTCACCAAACGCTGTGAATCTGCTAAGTGAAAAAAATCGCTTTAGCCTGCATTTCTTTGATTTTGATGGACGCTAGATACCTTTTCATTTGTTTCAAAGTCATCTGTATTCCTTTTTCTGTGAACTGGCTCCTTTCAAGCCTTTGACCAATTATCTGTAAGGGTATGAAATTAATATTTATTGACACCTAATTATATGCCAGACAAGTTGGAGACGGCTACTGTAACAATTAGACCTCGTCCCCCTCACTGACTGTTACCATCACCTCCCGCTCCCCAAACCCCGGCTCCAACCAGTTCCTTTGGGACTCACAGACACTCGGCCATCTGGCAAGGGCACATGTGTGCGTGTGCGTGTGAGTGACTGATGAGTCTCTCTCTGTTTTGTTTGTTTCATCTTTCAATTTCTGTTGTAACTAATTATAAAAGTAATGCGTGTTCTTGGTAGGACACATAGATGCTATTGAATAGTGTAAACAAGAAAATGAAAAAATCCCTGTGATTCCAGTTACACTGACATGCAGTCTTTGGTGTACTTATTTCAATATTGTACTCTGCATATGTGTACCCTTTTCGTAAAACTGGGACCATATATTAATACAATGTCATTGCAAATTCTAAAATTATTTAAAAACTCATTTTTTTTTTTTTAAAGATGACCGGTAAGGGGATCTTAACCCTTGACCTGGTGTTGTCAGCACCACGCTCAGCCAGTGAGCAAACCGGCCATCCGTATATGGGATCCGAACCCGAGGCCTTGGTGTTATCAGCACCGCACTCTCCCAAGTGAGCCACAGGCCGGCCCTAAAAACTCATTTTTATTGGCCAGAAAAATTCTTTTATATGAATGTGCCAAAATCTATTTAACCGATCCCCTATTCACGGGTTTTTTTCTCCTTTCCTTTTTCCCTCTCTCCTTCCTTCCTCCCTACCTCCCCTCCTGCTTTCCTTCCTCTTTATATACAAATGCTTGCTTATATCTCTAATTATTTGCTTCATGTGGATTTCTAGAAGGGCAATTACCAGGTCAAAGTGCGGAACATTTTCATGGCTCTTGATTTGGTGGCTTGGCTAGTTCAAAACATACTCCATCTCCTTGTAGTACATCTAGACATTGGACAGTTAAAAACCAAGACCTTCCTTCAGCACGGATTCCAGGTGTGATTTAGGCTCTGCTGATGAGATACGTGAGTGTGATTCAAAGCTGAGATATGTGGGGGAAAGTGGGGCCAGGGCAGAAGAGGCATGGTTCTGGAGTAGAGACTTATGGTGGCCATTCCTGTTCTGGAACTTTCTGATCAAGGCAGAAGCAGTGGTTCCATTGGCAGCCAGTTCTGCACTGTGCTTTTGGGACTCATCCCTGGAAGCCTGGCCTAAGAAGTGTTACTGCTACTTTCCGATGGTTCTGCAAGCTATTTATTCTTTTTAATGAATCCATTTCTTCTTAGACTGGCTAAGTGGATTCTGTTGTCTTACAACTAAGAACACTGACCAGCAAAGTCACCGTTTGCCAAAATGTCCTCTAGGAAAGTCATACCAATTTGTAGTCCCACTAAATGTGAGAGAACACGGTGCTAAGGCATTTCGGGGGAGCCTGATGCTTTCTTCCCAGGATTGGTGGTCAGGGAAGCCTTAAGGAAGTAACATTAGAAGTGGGACCCTGGCCTGGGTGGCCAGTGCTAGTGCTTGGTTTTCAAGCACTTACCATGTGCTCGAGACCGGGCCATGCCCTTTACGTACATTAATCTCATCAACCTTCCAACCACTTTATGAGAGATGCAGTATTATTTCTATTTCACAGGAAGGGAAACTTGGCTCAGAGAGGTCATTCGACTTGTCCAAGGCCCCACAGCTAATTCACAGACTAGGTTGCCTGGACCCCAAAGTTGACCCTTGGCTCATGGCTGTGGGTCTACGTTGCCATCCATTTCCATTCCCAAGGGGTCACCTGCCTTTCCATAGACACTTGGTACTGCCCCAGGCCACCTCTCTGAGTTCAAGTCACATCACAACAGCTCATCTGACATGTGTCCTCTGCTGCTGCTTTCTGGGAAGGGGGGTCTTCCTGATCTCCAAGTCCCCTCTGTAGTTCCTAAGCCTTGGGCAGATGCACAGTTAATATCCACTGAATGCACCAAAAACAAGTCAGGTAGCTCCCTGTACCCAAGCCAGTTTCAGACCTTCAGGGCTTGAGGAATATGACAGGTGGCAGGAATAAAAATGGCTGACAGTTACCAGGCACCTCCACTGTGTCCAGCCACTGTACTGAACACATGCATGGTCTCACTTACTCCTCCAAACTACCCTGCAAGGTGGGATTACACCCTGTCAGGGTGGGAGGGTCCCTGGAGACCAGCACATGCCTCCTTGTTTGGGCACGGAGGGAGCTGAGCTCTGCAGGGTAGTGTGGTGACATGCCCAAGTCCCACTGCCAGGGCATGGCCCAGCCAGGGCCTGAAAACAGGTCTCTGGACTCCTAGCTCAGTGCTCCCTTGGAGGCTTTCACTAGGAGGTAGAAGGTGCAGCATCTGGCTGGGCTCTGGGACCAGGTAGGATCATCTTCGGCCACCCTGTGGATTGGATAAAAGTGTTTTTGACAGTGCCCTCATCCCAGTTCATCCACCTACCCAGGTCCTCCCGTACCTTGAGCTTTGTCACTGCCACCACCCTGCTCCCAAGCACACCCTGCTTTCATGTTGCCTTCTGGGTGACAAATTGCCCCAGTAATCCCTGCTCCAAACCATCTGGGAGAAGAGTCTACTAAATGATTTCACAAAGAAAAGTCAACAACTATATCACGTATGTTACACTCTCTTCCCCTGGGTGACAGAGATGCAAAAAGGATTACTCAAAGCCCATTTCTTCTGAGCAGTGAGAAACCCTGAAGGGGTTAATTTCCAGGAACCCTCAAGGGAGAGGCATTCCTCCTCGAGAAGTTAACACCAGACTGGGCTTCTGTCTCAGTATTTATTCTCCAGGCCAGAAAGTTATAGAAAAGGAACATAGGTGGAGTTATGGCTAAGAATAGTTTAACAATAAAGGCTGGTAACATCAGTGAAATAACACAGTGACATTCCATAATGCAATTAGTAAAAAGTTAAGTCAGTCCAACAACAAAAGCTTGTTCTTAGCAAACACTTTCTTTCCCTACAGCAATTTCCTTAGCATATTTACATAACAATCAAGTAACTTTCTTAACATATCAATCAGTAGGTCAACCCACACCAAGGACATCTGTCCTTGAGCCAGCAATTTTGCTGTGTTACAATTCTTTATCTACAACAGAGACTTTAGCCCAGAGAAAGTTTCCTGTCTTTTGCAAGCTTAACATTTCTATGTGTAATTTTAAAAAGTTAGGTTATACCTGAAACTACAGGGTTTTGGAAGCTAGGCCCTGTGAAATACATTTGCTTTATAAGTGTTAGTATACTCCACACATATAGAACCCTGTTACTTAACCAACAGCTCGAAGAGATCATGGCACTTTACCCTCAAGGAAAAAATCTCTAATGGTAGAACTTCAGGCCCGTAGCCTCCGGGGGAGAATTGTTGGGATGGAGCCCACGGAGAGAGACTCACACTGCAGTCTGAAAAATCAAGTATATAAAACCTCGAGCCACCCAGTGTAATCTCCTCCCCCAACCTGAGACTGGGGTCCCCTTAAAGAATCCCAACCAGTGTTTATTTGGCCTACGACCTCATCAAGGCTGTCTGTTCCATCGGGGCAGCTGCTCAGTCGCTTCGTGTGTAACTGCTAGTGTTGCCTGCTCTTTCCGGGACTGCAGCTGACCTGTCTGAGGGCACTGGCTGGGCTGACTCTGCTCCAGTGTGGAGTCAGCCAGTCATCCTCACACCTGAGAGCAAACATTTGTCACCTCTCCATGGTGGCGGCAATTAGCCTGCCTTATTTTCCACATCAGAAGGATCCCGTTATAGCAGGTCCTGTCTTGGGTTACATGTCACAGAATTCTCTGACATCAGGTTGTATTTAAAGGCTTGGCAGGACTGTCCCTTGCCACAGCCCACCAGCCTTGGCTGGCCTTATTTTCCTATCAGTTTCTTTTGGTAACATCTAAGTTCAGCCCTGAGTCTCAGTTGAGTGTTACATGCTGTGAAAGGTGGCGACAGAGGTCTTTGACCTGGCCCTGCCCCCCAGTGGTGTTAAACACTGCCTTGGAAGACTACACCTGCGAAAGAGACACCAAACTAATCACAAACAAGGGAAAGTCAGATAAACCCAACTCAGTAATTATCTTTTCATGCCTGCATGATGTTTGCCACACTGTATAGTACATTAAATAAAATAGAATTTGGTGTGTCAAGATTTGGTTTAGAATATGATCCAGCAATCCCACTACTGGGTGTTTTCAAAGGAAAGGAAATTAGTATACCAAAGAGATATCTGCACACCCGTGTTCATTGCAGTACTATTCACAATAGCCAAGGTATGGATGGACTTGACCTAAGTGTCCATAAGCAGATGAATGGGTAAAGAAAATGTGGTATGTATACATACACAATGGAATACTATTCAGCCATTAAGAAGAACAAAATGTCACTTTTGGCAACGTGGATGAGCCTGGAAGTTGGTATGTTAACTGAAATAAGTCAGGTACAGAAAGACTTAATAGTGCGTGTTCTCACTCATGTGGGAGCTAAAAAAGTTGAGCTTGCAGAAGTAGAGAGTAGAATGGTGGTTGCTAAGTGAACAGAAACGATGTGTGGGGAAGGAGGAGGAAGTGTTATGGGCAAAGGGTCATGAAAATCGACTACAATGTATACGACAAGGTAAATTTTTAAAAAATAATAAGAGAAGAAATCTCAACAAATCAGTGAACAAATCAATGTCTTTAAAAAAAAGAATAGTGGGGCCGGCCCGTGGCTCACTCGGTAGAGTGCGGTGCTGATAACACCAAGGCCCCGGGTTCGGTTCCCATATACGGATGGCCGGTTCGCTCACTGGCTGAGTGTGGTGCTGACAACACCAAGTCAAGGGTTAAGATCCCCTTACCGGTCATCTTTAAAAAAAAAAAAAAAAAAAAAAAAAAAAAGAATAGTGGTTGCTAGATGCTGGGAAGGGTAGGACGGGGTGGAGAGTAGGGAACGGCTGGTTAACAAGCACGAACTTACTGCTGTATAGGAGGAATAAGTTATAATGTTCTACAGAAGTAAATTAGGTGTCTATAACTAACAATTTATTGCATATTTTCTAGTGGCTAGAAGAGGGGAGTTCAAATGCTCTCAACCCAGTGAAATGGTAAAGGTGTGTATGATGGATATGCTAGTTACCCCTCATTTGAACATCACACATTGTGTATACATGCATCAAAATATCACTCTGTACCCCATAAAGATGTACAATACATTTTTTAAAAAAATACTTGGTGTAGACAACATGTTCTGGGATTGGTGATGTGGTATGTGAGGGCAGACGCAATGGGTCTACTCCAGGAAAGCTTCCTGGAGGAGGCAGCCTTCTGGTGGGTTTTGAGGAATAGTTAGAAGTAGTTGTGTGAAGTGATGCTGGTCAGCAGCTGTAATTGAAGGCCGGGATCACAATGGCTGGGGCACAATAGAAGTGTATTTGTCCCTCGTGTAACGGCACCACCTGAAGCAGTCCACGGCTAACCTGGCAGTTTCATGGTTTGGGAGACCCAGGCTCCATCCGTGCTGTTGCTCTGCCATTCTCAAAGAGCACCTTTCATCACACAGCCCAAGACAGCTGCTCAGAGCCGGCCATCACATGACTATTCCAACGTACAGGAGGAGGGAAAGTAGAGATCAAAGAATGCCATTTCCATTAAGGACAGGCATGACCCAGAACTTGAGCACATCTGTTCCCCTAATATCTCATTGACAAGACTTTATCTTGTGGCCACATCCACCTCCAGCAGGGGAGCCTGGGAGATGGTGTCCTTAGTTCTATCACAAGCAGCTATGGGGAGAATGGATTTTTGGGAGTAACCACAGGAGGAGCCAATCCCAGGCAGCAGGAGATTGACATGAACTTGGCCTGGGCCTGTGGGGATGAGGGACCAAGTCTGTGAGGAGCTCGTATAGAACAACTGTGAGAGGAAAACTCTAACGGAGAAGTTGGGAACATGAGGCCTTAATTGCCAGGGTGGACTCATAAGGCATCTAGTCCTGTGGCCCCAGAGATTATAACAGGACCTTGGTAAACATAGGAGTGAGATCACAGAATTCTACACCTGAGTGCTGGTTTATAAACAGACCTGTTTCTGATAAGCTAAAGTATTTAAAATTGTACCCTATTTTAAATTAGCCTGGGAGAGGGAGGGCAGCAGGGGTTTGCAACTTAAAGAAGCCTTGTTGGTCATTTTGCAACACAGCAAACTCTTTGGTGAAATAAAAAGTTAGTTGTCCATTAATCTTTTTATGTAAATCCCACGTCTGGTACACCTTTTGGGGAACAAGTTTATTCACCTGTGTAATGACCTTAACTGATGGGAAGGATCTGCTGTGGACATCTGCTATCTTATTTCATCCTCACATCAACATTCTGAGACCAGCACATGATTTCTGTTTGAAAAATGCAGAAACGAGGATTAGGAATTTATCCAAATTCACCCCACCCCTTCTGGGGTGAAGCCAAGCCTTTTGTCTCTTGCCATTCCACCTCCCAAGCAACAAGTGGGTGTCTGCAGCAACGTCTCCCAAGATATGCAACAGTGGAACTCTCGGCCTTCACATTATCGGTGAGAAAAAAAGACTGGGAAATGATGCATGTTCTATCTGTCTCCGCTTGGAGGTTCAAAGAGCACAGTAGAATATTGGTGGTTCTGATAAGTCCTGCAGACTTTAAACCAGTGTTGATTTAGACCACTGTTGTTTAAATGCCTCTTCCTACTCCCCCACTTCCCTCTAACAGGCTGAAAAGAGTAGGAGGCTGATTGCTAGACGACCCCAGGGAAAGTCGTGAATTTCCTGAGCAAGTTGCTAACCACTGTGGTTGGAGTCTGGGGACAATAAACAACACTGCGGCTCCTACGCACCTCCCCCCACCCACGTGCTGTCACTGCAGGCAGGCAGACCCCCAAGGAGAACACAGAATGGTAGAGCCATCAGGCTTAGTCCCTTCACCCAAACTCACCATTCGGGTAAGTCGTGGCTTCTCCCAACACTCTCTGGGCCTCAGTTTCCTTACTTGTCAAATGGGATTCACAAAACGCACACTATCTGTCTACAAGGTTGTGAAGGGGGTGACACAAATAACAATGGGGAAATATCTGGAAAATTTTAAAGTATCAAATTGCTATGAGTATCTCTTCTCATACTTTTCTCATGAGGTTGATGTTTATGTTAAATTATTCACTCATTTACTCATTCATTCATTCATTCATTCAACAAAGAGCTTGTTTATCAGGCATAAGCTGGGTGCTGGGAGGATGCCTTGGTGTTCAAAACTTGACCCCCATCGTGACAGTGTCAAGAGCGTGGAAATCCTATTATGGTGATTGTTTTTTTTTTTTTTTTTTTTAAAAGATGACTGGTAAGGGGATCTTAACCCTCGACTTGGTGTTGTCAGCACCACGCTCAGCCAGTGAGCGAACCGGCCATCCGTATATGGGATCCGAACCCGGGGCCTTGGTGTTATCAGCACCGCACTCTCCCGAGTGAGCCACGGGCCAGCCCCTATTATGGTGATTGGAACGCAGGGCCTTGGGGAGGTGATTGGGTTGCAGGACTGTGCCGTAGCGAATGGATTAAAAATGGTGCTCAGGGGTGTGGTTCTGAGGGCTTTAAAAAGAGAGAGAATGAGGAGGTTAGTGTCTCTCTCTGCTCTGCCAGTTTGCAATGTGATACCTGCCATCTCTGTCACCACCACCAAGACCCTCACAGATGTGTTCCCTAGACTTCAGGCTTCCCAGTCTCTGAAACTGTAAGCAGTAATTTATTTTTTTTTTTTTTCAGTTTTGAAGTACCCGTTCCAGTTTCTGTTGTCATAAGTGGCAGAAACAGGCTAATACAGAGAGGAAAGCACAGCACTCTGGTCAAGGAGGAAGACGGCACTAAACCCATCTGGCCCAAGCCCCTGTCCATGGGCGAAGAAGCAGAGCTCAGAGCAGCCGAGGGCTTCACCCACGTGCTGGGGCTGCTGGGGTGACGGAGCCACACTCACCCCCAGCCCGCCACAGCTGGTCCCCCTCTGCACCTTTGCTCACATCTGCCGAATGCCTGATCTCCTCTCCACTTCTCCCCATCTGTGCAACTTCTACCTGTTCTTAGAGACGAGCTCCAGACCCTTCTCCCCCAACTGGCCGTTGTCACTCTGGCCACCCTCTCCTCGGAGCTCACCGCGGCCTTGCTGCCCCATCCTCGCGCTTGCCTTCCTCTGATGCTTTTACAAGCTTCACTCACTGCACTCCACCCCTGTCTCGGGTGCAGGGCTGGACATGCCAGAGGGGCCAGGGAGGGCTTGGGACTGTCGGCCTGCTGAGAGATTTAGCCAGTCCCCCGGGGAAGGTGGCAGGGTGGCCATGATCTCATTTTCCCCTTTTGCCAACATGTTCCTAATTTGGCTTCATGAGATTTTTTTTTTGCTGTGCTGTTTGGAGCTGGGCTGAAAAGGGCAGGATGCCCAGAGGCAAGGGGACTGGCATGTGGAAGGGTTTGGCAAAGGGCAAGGGTGTCCACAGCCTTTCCTGGCCCCCAGCAGGGTCTCGGAATGTTGTGGTCCCCTTGGGAGCTTTAAAGGGACATGTCAGGAGAAAAAAAATACAGAGTTTGGGAATGTGGGCCATAGGGAGGACATAATGGAAAGTGAAGGGTAAGGTCCCCTGAGGCAAATCACAGGAGGAGGAGGGGTTGGGGGTTGGGTGCTTGAGGTCCACTCTCATGGGATGTCATCTCATGGTTAGTGCTGCGGACAGCTGACCTAAATGTGGCATTCCCCAGAGATGACTCAACTGCACTGGACGTTGGTCTTTGTGTGTTTTCTGACAGGACACTACTTTGTGCCTCAGTTTCCCTGCCTGTGGAAAGGGAGAGTTGGATTCCATTATAGTTCATAAATTAGACTTGGGTATTTCATTTTGAATTGTTTCTATATTTAAAAATGGTAATATTTAAGTAAAAAATAATTTTTAATGGTAATTTAAAAATTTTATTTTCTAGCTGTTCTCTAAAAATCAACCAGAATGTCCAGAAATCCTGGGGCCACATGGCAATGGTCTCTGTGGCAGCCAGCCCCAAGACCTGGCTCATTTCTTCTGACATGACCTTGTGGACCCAGGGGGCTTTCAGGCTTGTCCCCAACCCTCACCCTGACCACACCCTTCCTGGGTTCCCTCCAGCACTAGAGTCTGACTCAGAGTGGACAGTGGGCAGGGAGCTCATGCAGAGAAGAAGTGCCTGAGAGGCCTGGGCCCCAGGACACAGCCGAGTGACCCAGTGAGCCGCCTCCCCATCCGCCTCGGTTTCCCTCACCTGTCAGAGGGGGGAGTTGGTTGAAACCATCAATAAGATTCTTTCCCATTCTCACTCCTATAACTCTGTGAAAATGCCATTTGCCAGAATTAAATGGAACTGTGATTTAAATGTTGTGGAATTTGGCTGCCCCAGCCTCCTGCAAACTTCTTGACAGGGTGTAAGAGGAAGAACAGGGAGGGAGAGAAGGAAAGTGGGATCCTAGCTAGTGAGATTGGAGCAAGTCTGTGGCTCAGGGGCACCTGCTCAGGCTGGTGGGGGGTTGAAAGAGGCATCCCAGTCTTCTGGAATTCCTTCCAGGTCAATGTCTTGGAATTCCTCCAATTCCACCCTTTCCAGAAGCCCGAGGCTCTGGGTTAAGGCTGAGGGTGTACATACCCAGCATTCACAGGATTGGAGGCACAGCCGGAGTCTTTGTCTACTCCACATCAGTGGAGACTTCTAAACAAGAGGTCAGGGCCAAGGGAGAGTGGTCGGGCCATGTCACTCAGCGGGAGGGGCCCACTCTGGTGCTGGGAGACTTCTGTGTTCTCTCCAGTCCTTTCCTAACTATCACTTTATTTGGGCCTCGGTTTGCTCATTTGTTAAGTGGGCTTGAAACAAACAACAAATAAATAAATAAACATTTAAAAATAAGCCTAGGAAGAAAAATATAAGAGGACAGAAGCCAAACTCTTGGAAGTGGATGAATATCTCTCAGGTGTGTTGGGAGATTCTTGGGAGAGTCCTCTCTGTGGTTTTCTAATCACATTTTCTCCGGGACAATCTTACTTGCCCAGTACCATTGGGGGCCTACCTGGCCCAGTCCCAGAACACAGGTGCCTCCCCACTGAGCTCTCCGACCAGAGAGGCCCTTGCAGCAGACAGTGCCCTGTGGGAGGACACGCCATCCAGGGGCTCTCACACCACCCCCTGCAAACTGTCAGCTGCGTGACCTCCTTCACGCAGCATCTTCACTGATACGTAAAGTGTCCAGTGCACAGACTGGCAAACAGTAGGTGCTTACTAAATGCAGCTGCTAGTATTTTCTACCACTTTTTGCTGTGGCTCACTTCCTCCAACCAAGCAGCACTGGGAGGTCCCCGGCCTGAGATGGCTCCTGGTCCAGCGGGGAGCACGTGTGATGCTTCCTGGCCGAGGTAGATGGCTAGTGATCTGTGCTGCTGCCTTGACCACTTCTTGGTGTTGCAGAGTCTGCCTTGTCTTGACCACTGGCACCAGGCATTCCCCATTCCTGACCTAATCTATTCCTTCTTGACTTCTAGGCCTGGCCTCACCGTTCCCTCTTCAGCCTGCCTTGATCCTGAGGGACAGGGTCATGGAATCCAAGTGATCTCAAGCCTCAAAGAAATCAGTGGAGGCTTATGGGGCCGTATGAAGCCAGTCCAGAGCTCTGTGAGGTGGCTCCTGCCCTCTATCCTCCAACCCCTACCCTGCAGGCAGAAGTAAATTCATAGCTGCCCAGGGCAGCTGATTTCTACCCACACGGAGTTTGCTCTGCAGGCAAAGCCAACAGGACCACTTTGAATTCCTATGAGCTTCTCCTACAGCATCACGACCAGGACACAGGTAAGCTCTGCCCGACGGCCTGGGTTCCGAATCCCAAGACCACCACTGTGAAGCTGTGTGACCTTAGGTAAGTCACATAACCTTTGTGCATCTCATTTTCCCCATGACAAAAACTCAGCCTCACAGAATCTTCAAGTGAATTAAGTGAGATAATACTGTTCTTGCACAATAAGTATTCATCATGATTTTTGCTTCACTCCTTTGGAAATATCCACCTTAGATTTGTGTCCAAGCCTTGCCGCTCCTTCTTGGTGCATCATGGAGGGCGTGATTCTTGGGGCCGGCCCGTGGCTCACTCGGGAGAGTGTAATGCTGATAACACCAAGGCCACAGGTTCGGATCCCATATAGGGATGGCCGGTTAGCTCACTGGGTGAGTGTGGTGCTGACAACACCAAGTCGAGGGTTAAGATCCCCTTACCTGTCATCTTTAAAAAAAAAAAAAAAAAAAAAGGAGAGTGTGGTGCTGATGGAGGGCGTGATTCTCCCAGGAACTATGTCAGTCCTTGAACCTGAATTTGAACTGTCTGAGGACTGACCTGGAGAGAAAGTGAGGGAAGAATTGAAAGGGAGGGACCCAATGAGCGGAGAGCAAGCCTGGGCATTTCATCCTCCCTCCTACCCTCGCCCCCCTGTGTCTGGTAGCGCGTGTGTTCCCTCCCCTCTGAGGCACCCCTCTCCCTCCCCACAAGAGGCTGTTTCCAAGCCCCTTCTCTCCTCTGACAAGGTCTGAGCTTCTGCACTCAGGGTGGCGATTGCCCCGAGGACCCCTTTCATGTACTTAAGCTGCTTCCCTCTCTCAGACCCCTGGTAACCAGAGTTACCCCTTCCTGTGCACCCCCAAGTTTCTATGGGCAGCCGCATCCTTCTTGTAGGAAGACCTAGGAGAGAGGAAGGCCCTTGTCTAAAGTTCCACGCGGGCATGTAGCAGTGCAGAGGGGCTGGCCAGGCTCGCCGGGCAGCAGCACCCCTGGGACGGGAGGCCTGGGCAGGGGTGAGGCTGTGCTGGCCAGCTGCAGTCCCATCTCCCAGGTGAACGCTGAGAGCCCATGACTGGCCGTGGAGGTACCCGTGAGGTGGGGGAAGGGGTTGGCTGGGAGCAGTGGCCCCCACTGGGCAGATCCCGGTCCTGGGCCTGGCCGGATCTCCCTGCAGAGGGGTGAGCAGTCAGTGGGTGGAGCTTTGCCAAAGGCTTGCACAAGCTTTATCTTAGCAAAGCTGCAGCACACCCAGGGCAGCAGGGGCTCTCACCACCCCAGATCTTCCGAGGCATGTCTTGCCCAGGGTCATACAGTTCACAAGCAGTGTGACCAGGACTCACAAACACAGTGCTTTTGGCTCCAAACCCAGGCTCTTCCCGAGATGCTGTCATTATGAAGGGGTTAGCCTTTGTGTGCAGTGCAGGAAAACATAGATTAATTCATTTACGAACGTTTTAATTATTTATTGCTATCCTGACTGCTTCTAAAGAAGTTTAAACCAACTTAGAATATGCAGCTTATATATAATAAGTCTGAAAATAAAATAACTTAAATTCAAGGTCTTGATAATAAAAGGTAAGGGGAAGGAACAGGAATTAATAAAGGCCAAAAGGTGAATTAGCACCATGGAAGGTTCTATGGGACGTGAAAAATAGTTGATACCCCCCTTAAAAATAATTTACAATTAGATGATGATAGTTAAAATAGAATGATATAGTGAAACACTAGCCAATATTTCTTGAATGTTTACTTTGTGTCAGGTGTTGTTCTAGGCACTTTACTTTTTTAAAGTAAATTTTTACGTTGAAGTAATTTTAGATTTACAGAAAAGTTGCCAAGAGCACAGAGGGTTTTCCTCTACCCGTCTCCCAATTTCCCCTGCTGTTAGCACCTTACACAACCACGGTGTGTTCGTCCCGACAGAAGAATCATCATTAGTGTCTTATTATTAACTAAACTGCAGACTTTATTGGGATTCCCCCAGTTTTTCCACTAATGTGGATGAAACCTGGGAAACTACAGTTAGAAGCTTTTTACTTTCCTTTCCTTTTGTTTCTTCCTCTCTCCCTCCTTCTTCCTCCTCTTCCTTTTTTCACTTTTAACCCTCACAATCATGAGGTACTGAGGCACAAAAAGGCATTCTGCTCTTGCTCCAGGCCACACTCGCCGTGTGGCGAGTTCAGGCTGGGCTGGCAGTCCAGGCACAGCCAGGGCGCCCGTGGGAGGGCAGGGCAGGTGCAAAAGACAAGGCACAGCCAGGGCACCCGCGGGAGGGCAGGGCAGGTGCAAAAGACAAGGCACAGCCAGGGCGCCCGCGGGAGGGCAGGGCAGGTGCAGAAGACAAGGCACAGCCAGGGCGCCCGCGGGAGGGCAGGGCAGGTGCAAAAGACAAGGCACAGCCAGGGCGCCCGCGGGAGGGCAGGGCAGGTGCAAAAGACAAGGCACAGCCAGGGCGCCCGCGGGAGGGCAGGGCAGGTGCAGAAGACAAGGCACAGCCAGGACCCGGGGGGAAGTGGCTTCCCAAGAGCTGGCATCCCAGCTGTGACTGAGGGGAGGAGGAAGGGCCGGCTCCGGATTCCCGGCTACGCAGCTTGGAAGGGACAGTGTCCTCCTTCCTCACTGTCCCCCCTCCTCTAGCTGGGGAAGGGTGGGGAACCATTGCTCCCCTTGGAAGGAAGAAACCTTTTCCTTGAGCTGGATTTTCCTTTTGTTGTTTATTATTTACTTTGTTATTGTATTATACAAGTATTTATTATGTGTTTTTTGGTTTTGTATCACATAAGTAATACAATATTTGTTATTTTGCTTTTGTATCACATAAGTAGCACCTGTTTACATAAAGAATCAGAAAATGTAGCTAAAACCTGGGGGTGGGGAGAGCCAAAGGGGCAGGGGCGTCCTTCCTGTGTTTGCTAAGTGAGTTGCTGCTTCTCTTTCCCAGCAGCGCAAGCGCTGGCTCCAGTCACACAATGGGGAGCAGCAAGACCTTTACTTGTTGACCCCTGGGCCTCTGTTCTGGGTTAAATCGTATCCCCCGAAATTCATATGCTGAAATCCTAACTTCCTACCTGCCGGTGCCTCAGAATGTGACTGTATTTGAATACAGTTTCTGTAAAGAGGCAATTAAATTAAAATGAGCTCATCAGGGTGGGCCCTAATCTCATAAGACTGGGGGTGTCCTTATAAGAAGAGGAAATTGAACACACATGCACAGCTAACACTGTTTGGGGACACAGGGAGAAGACGGCCGTCTACAAGACCAGGAGAGAGGCTTAGAAGAAACCAGCCCTGCCGACACCTCGATCTCGGACTTCGAGCTTCCAGAGCTGTGAGAAAGGGCATTTCTGTCATTGAAGCCACCCAGACCGTGGTACTCTGCAGGCTGTGGTACTCTGACCTAGCACACTTCCTGTGCTGCGTGTTCTGTTCTCCTGCTGGTGTGCCTGCAGGCTCTCCGAGGGTCCAGGGCAGAGGAAGCTGGATCTCCCGGCCCCTGCTCCATCCAGGCTGTGCTCAGGAGGCAAGACCTGCCCTGACTCAAGTACATGGCAGAGACATTTCTCTACCTTTTCCACTGGCTCCTGGCCTCCAGGCTTCGCTTCCAGAGGGAGGGACTTGGTTGGGGCATCAACCTAAGACCTTGAAAGTGAGTCCAGGCCAAGACCCTGTGGGCAGAACTGGGAGCCCTGTACCAGCTTCCAAGTGAGCATCAGGGTCCAACAGAGTCAGGGGCTGGGCACAGTACAGGGACAGGTCAGGCTTGGGAAGGGCACAGCAGCCCTGGGAGTCTGCAGGGCCCTGGCAATAGTCACAGGAAGTCTGGCAGGGGTGAGAGGTCCAGCTTGAAAGTCTAGATGGTGGACAGACACCTAGAGACTTGTAGCCCACTCTCGCTTGATTGTCCCCTCCCCTCTGCCCCCAACCCTGAGCTAATGCCCTTCATCTTTTACTTAAGACCTGTCAGTGACTCATCATCGTTTTCAGCAGCTGTTCAGTCTGCCTCTTACTTGCTCTCCAGGGTCATTTCAGGCACTCTCCCCTCCTGTCAATTAAACTCACTATTCCCCACCCTGACATGCTCTCTCACACCTCATTTGTCTGTCCATCCACCCATCCCATAAACCCTTGCTCAGTGCCTGCCCTTGGTTCGTGCTCGGCTCTGATGACACGATGCTGAGCCAACCCCTCCCCCTGCAGCTCACAGTCTCGCAGGGGAGCGAGACACCAATCCCAGCCAATGATTTGCCTCTCCAGGTATGAGTCGAGAGGTGCAGTGAAGGGGACATCAGGAGTGATGGGCATAGGGAACCGCGGGACTGATGGGGCGGGGAGCTGGGATAAGCACCACGAGGAGGTGCATCGTGGGAGCTGAGACCTGAGCCATGCTAGGAGTTAATCAGGAGGGGGAACGGTAAAAACATTCTTGGGAGGAGGGACAGCATGTGCAAAGCCCCTGCAGTGGCCGGGAGCTGGAAGGAAGCTGAGTGACAGGAGCACAGAGCAAGGGAGGCCGCTGCGCTGGGCTGGGAGCTCCCGGGAGGGCAGGGCTGGGGAACACATCTTCTTGTCTCTGGAACAGCATCTGGTTCATGCTAGGAACTCAGGAAGTCCCTGAGGAATGCATGAGATGTCTCTAGTTATGGGACCATGCCCTTTTTCTAAGCAAAAACAACAGATGGCCTAAACGGACAAAAGGTGGCACCCAAGGGAAGTTAAGGGGAAGGGCTAAGCATAGAGAGGCAAGGCACGTGCACATTTGACCTTTTCAAGGATTGGCCTAAGCTTGGAAATCCCCGCCTGCTAAGCATATAAATATGATCTTTCGTGTTACAATAAACGGAACTGCCTGACAGAACCCCCGCTGCGTGTATGTGTTTGTTCCCTTTCGGGGAGAGCAGCGGCGTGCTTACCCATCTCTTGGAATCTCTTTTTGCCCCACATCCTGGTGGGGAGAAAAGGGCAATCCCTTTGGCCCCAACCCTCTAGGGAAAGGAAAAACCTGTTGGGGTCCCGTGTGGCCACTGGAGACACCCAACAGCTGGTGCCCTGTGTGAGGACGGCGCCTCACACCACTTTCACCTTTTCCTTTCCACGGGGATGGCCAAAAACGCCGCACGATCCTGAAAGACAGATGAGGAAGAGGCCCTGACCTACAGTGCGGAGCTTCAGAAAGAAGGACGACGTTCAAGAGAAATCTGCTATCAGGGTGAGTACCGATGGCCTCAAGGTTGTATCTTTCCTTTTACTTTCGTTTCAGCTACTCTTTTCAGTAAACCCGAACCACTTGAAGATACATGGGGAAATTCCACAGATCAACTAAAACCTTCATTTCAAGCCTACCCTGTTAATGTTAATCCAGGGGGCAACAGACCAGCCCCTTGGTCCGGAACTGCAGATCAACATAGTACAGGAACCCAACAGGTGCAATCCCGCCTCCTTACCAAGACCAGGTCAGGGCTGCTGCCTTAGCTTCCTGGGCAAAGCTTGCAGAGGGCCCCACAGAGCCCCCAGTTGCTGGAATAACCCAGAGGCCCAATGAAGACCTCCCTTCCTTTATTGTTAGGGTAGAGCAAAATATACAAAGAAAATTTCCCCCTGGCCCACTCAGAGATCAGTTTGTTAAGATGCTTGTATGGGATGAAATGACCACTGATCATAAGTTGGCTTGCACAGGCTTAAGGGACCGCTCCATGGAGAAGTGGGTTATCGCTTCCAAGGAGGTAGGGAGTCAACATTTTCAAGCCAGGATTTTATCCACAGCCTTGTGGGCTCAGACACAAAACTTAACCGAAGCCTTCAAGGCGTTTACCGCCCTGATCCCCTCGGGAAACAATACTTCCCCACCTTTCAGGGGACAATGTTTTGGTTGCGGAAGACAAGGTCATTTTAAAAGCCAATGTCCCAAGGCTAAAGGCAAAAAACCCCTACCACACCTTGCCCCCTCTGTAAAAAAGGGTTACATTGGAAAAAGGACTGTAGGTCCAAATTTGACGAAGATGGCAATCCTTTAAACTAAGCCAGGGGCAACCCCTAGCCCTGTCACCCCAAGGAGGTCATAAAAGTAACCAGCCAAAAGGGCCCAGGGCTAATTGGACAGTCCCTATAGTCCCCGGAGTAAGGCCAAAATGGGCATCACCATCGAGGGTAAAATGTTCTGATGCTTAATTGATACAGGGGCAGATCGAACTGTCCTCTGCCAAGAGGAAGTGCCTCCGAGCTGGGATGTTGTCCCTGGGCCTCAAATCCTTGGGGTAGCAGGTGAAACACCTTCTTTTGAAACAAAAGGATGGTTAAAATGGAGAGATGCAGATGGCACCACTGGGGAGGTGAAGCCCCTCATTGCTTCCGGACTTAATGAAAATAACAGTCCTCTGTTGACTGTCTGATTTTTACATGGCTTGACAGAAACAATGGTCGCCTGGCGCTGGCATCAGACGGGTTTTGGGCCTTATTGACCACCATTATGGAGCTCACAAGTGGGTATCATCAGTCAACCAGTTAAACTGGGAGCCCCCATGTTTGTTTTCCAACCACCCTTTAACTGATGGATGTAATATATTCACAGACGGGGAAAAGTGGGAGCTGCAATTACAATTTATCAGTCTCAAACGTTTCAACATAACCCCCCGCCAAAAAAGAGTTTTCAACCTTGCGATGGGTCTGCACAATATAAAGAATTATTGGCAATTATGATGGCTTTAAAAGAAGTTCCAGACCCCATGAATTTGTTCTCTGATAGTTTATATGTTGTAAATTTATTCCTGGGTTGCTCAATTCTCATATCCGACTGGACAACGACCCTATCACACCACTAATGATACAGGTCCGGTCCTATTTACAACAAAGAAACCTGAAAAGATGAGTCGACACCAGTTGACGATCCACCGGAGAGAGCTCATTTATTAGGCGGCACACACACACACACACGTATATAGGGCTTCTAGGGAAGGCTGATTGGCTTAAAATACAATCCCTACTTAGAGGGCAACCAGTGCCATGATGGGGTGTGGCCAAGAAGGACTTATGTGATCAGGGTGTGATCCCCTGGGGCATTTGGGTTCTTACATTCCTCCCTTTTTCTTATTTTAGGAAAGGGGACGTTGAAGTCATCGAGCTACTTCCTGCTGAACTGGGGTGTTGTGGGGGGGGCAAAGGGAGGAAGGTACATAAATACCCATTATGAAACCCCAAAGGAGGGTGGAGAAACAAGTAATTTCAAAAGGGGAAAAGTCCATAAACGTTCCCTGAAGCCACAAGTTGAATATGCACCGGTTCCAATGTTCGTAGTTGGAGACTGGAGGGAGCAGCCAGGCGTCGGTGGCAAGGGCGTGTAGGAATGCGTTTCCTCTGTAAGGTGGTGTCTCTTCAGCATCAGCTGAGGCGCTCATGAGATGAGGCGGGGGGTTCATCAGTACCTAGAAGCTGGTAGTTTCTAAGCAAAAGCTGGTTAAAGGCCTGATTAGAGATTTTTCCCACTTGGGTTTGAAGAATAATGATTAGAGGTCCCAAAATGGGCCAAATCCAAGTTAGGATAGGGTTTAAGATAAAAGAAGAAAAGGGGTTAGAACTGGATGTGGTTCGTAGGCTGGAAGCTAAGTCGGTGAGTTTGATGATGTTTGTTTATACTAGACTGGATTCATTGATATAATAACAGCTTCTTCCCCAAGGAAGATGCAAGTACCTCCTTTTTCTGCAGTGAGGAGGTCTAGTGCTCTATGGTTTTGGAGGGTGACCTGAGCTAAAGAGGTAATTTGTCTCTGTAGAGAGGAAAGAGATTCGGCAGTGGAGATCAGAGCCCCTTCAAGTTTAGCATTTATGTCTTCGACTGCCCATAAACTGTGTCCTAAGGCTCCTCCCGACAGGCCGGCTCCAACCGCTGATGTTGTTAGGGAAATACCAACCATGATCGGGAGGAAGGCAGCCCTTTTTTGCCTTGAGGGGGGATGAAGAAGATGGAACAGTTCTGAACTGGTGTACAGAGTGAGTTGAGGGACGATGGTGACAAGAAGGCATGGCACAGTAAGATTAGGCAGGATGGAGGTAGAGAGGGTTCCATTGCACCAGAAGAAAGAGCCTGGTGGGGTTGAGGAAGGGAAGCGTTTAAGGGGACGGCCGCCAGGAGCGGTCGCATGAGAGAAAACAATTTCTGGGAGAGAGAGAGAAAGATGAGTGTTTCAGAAATGATCTGTTTCCAGGTGTAAATGGGTGACCCTGGGGAGCTAGCAGAGGGGCCTGAAAGCTCCCTGGGTGAAATGAAAAGCCAAGGAGAAGGTTCATGTCTCCGGAATTGGGGGTAAGGCTGAGGTCCGGGATAGGCGGAGTTTGAAAGGGTCGGTAGGATGAGAGATACACTTAAAAGAATGGTGTGTTAAGTTCTTTTGCAGCTTGTTACTGGAGTTCTCGGTGGCCGAGGGCGGATCCTGAGTGTAAGGCTTCAGCCTGGAAATATGAATCCATGGAGTAACATGATTACCTGGCAGGGCAAGTTTAGCAGCAGTTGGAGTGCAAAGGATGACAGGACATGGGCCTTCCCACTTAGGGGTTAGGGGGGTTTTAGGTTCCGGGGAAGTGTCTGAGTGAAAGGTTATTTTTGGAAAGTGACGGATCTGGAAGTAGCCAGTCCTGGTACTTCCATAGCTTGGTTCGAAAGTGGGAGAGCAAGGGTAAGGCCATGGTGGGTGGTATGGGTCCTTCAGTTGCTGTGATCCCTGGGGGTAGGAGGGGCCTACCATACATGACTTCAAAAGGGGAAAGATTGGAGGGCTTTTTTGGGAGAGCTCTGGTCTTGAGTAGAGCGAGAGGTAGAAGACGGACCCAATCAAGGTGTAATTCCAGAGACAATTTGTTAGTATGGTTCTCTCTACCTTTCCAGATGCCTGAGGTCGGTAAGGGCAATGTAGGTGCCAGGGGAGAGAGAGTGACTGGGACAGTTTTTGTATTATCTGGGTGGTAAATTCAGGTCCATTGTCAGATTGAATGGATGTGGGCATCCCAAATCGTGGGATGATTTGGGAAAGGAGAGTCTGGGCTATGGTGGAGGCCTTTTTATTGGATGTTGGGAATGCCTCTACCCATCCTGAAAAGGTATCAACAAACACCAAGAGGTATTTGAGGTGCCGGACAGAGGCATGTGCATAAAATCGACTTGCCAGTCGGCCGCGGGTGTGAGATCTCTGGCCTGGTGGGAGGGGTATGGCCCAGGTTTGAGAGGGGTGTTAGGATTGGTACGCTGGCAGATTGTGCATGAGGAGGAAATTTTTTGCAAGAGGGCTTTGTCAGATGGGGTGATTGAGAAGAAGGCTTGTAAAAACTGGGATAAAGCTTGGGGGCTAGAGTGAAACAGGTCATGGAGAGGGTGTCTGGAAACCTTGGGAGCTGTATGAAAGAATGGGAAGTTGGCTTTGTGTCTGTGGGTGCCGTGCCGCAGTGCGTGCGGCGAGGTCAGCCTTAAAGTTCCCGCGAGTGATTGGGGAATCGTCCCTCTGGTGGGATCTGCAATGAATGACTCCTAATTTACAAAGTAAATGGGATGCCTCAATTAATGTGGAGATTAAAGCTGAGTTGGTGATTGTGTTACCCTTGGTGTTAAGCAGACCGCGTTCTTTCCATATGGCGGCATGAGAGAGAAGTATATGAAAGACATATTTGGAGTCAGTGTATAAGTTAAGAGTTTTTTCTTCAGCTAGAACGCAGGCTCGCGTGGCGGTGATAAGTTCAGCCTGCTGGTTGGTAGTACCCTTGGGTAAAGGTTGGGCCTCTATAACTGAATTAAGGGAGACTATGGCATACCCTGCGTAATGAGTGTTTCCTTCCCTGAATGAGGACCCATCCGTGAACCAGGTGAGATCAGCGTGAGATAGGGATCCCTCAGTGATGGAAGAACGGTAAGGTAGAAAATTTTGAAGGCTTTCTACGCAGCTGTGCAAAGGGGTGTTGGGGGAATCTGGTATAGGCAGTAGGGTAGCCGGATTTAGGGGTGGGCAGGTAGTGAAGGATAGGGCAGAATTTTCCAGAAACGAGGCTAGGAGGGTTAGGATTCTGGAAGGTGGGAGGGATTGGAGAGCCTTATAGGTAAGGAGGTCTTTTAGGTGATGTGGTGAGAGAATTCTGTCCTAGAACGCCCAGAGCTTGTCCCATATTTTCATGAACATAGAGGAAAAAGGGTTTAGTTAGATCAGGGAGATGAAGTGCAGGGGCTGTTAGAAGGGCCTATCGAAGCTTGAGAAAAGGGCGCTGAGGTGAGGAGAGCAAAGGTTCTTCAGGAGGACCCTTACTCATATTATAGAGACGAAAGGCGCCATTAGGTTTTTTACAGCGAGTACGGGAGTATTGAAAGGGGAGCGAATGGGACGGAGATACCCCTTTTTTAATAGGTCCTGAATGATGGGGCTTAACCCGAGGAGTGCTGTTGTGGTTAATGGATACTGAGCCTGACAAATATATTTGGAGGGGTCTTTTAGTTTTATGTGTACAGGGGAACACTGGGCCAGAGCGGGGCTGGCAGTGTCCCAAACTGTGGGGTTAACAGGGTGCGTTAGCATGAGTAAGGACTTCTTTGGAGGGGTGGAATTAGTAGGATCTTGGGCTCGAACTAGCGCTAGGAGGAAGGAAACGGGGGAAGAGGAAGAGGACAGGGGCAAAGTAATGGAGACTTGAAGCCGTGATAGAATGTCCCGACCCAACAAGGGGACGGGGCATTGTGGCATGACTAGAAAGGAATGGGAGAAAACGGATTGAGTGCCTTGAAGGCAGCAGGTTAAAAGAGGGGTTTTTGGGGGAAAGATTTGTTTACCTCCTACCCCGACTATAGGAGAGCTGCTGGAGGTGGTGGGGCCTTTATGTTCCCTTAAGACCGAAAAGGTGGCTCCAGTGTCCAGGAGGAAAGATATTGGGTGGCCGTCCACAACCATGGATACCCTGGGCACTTGCTTTGTTATAGAGATGGTCGGGAAGGGCCCAAGGCTCCTTCAGTCCTCCTCAGCGAGGCCCACCATAGGTGGTGTCCACGGTTTGGGGGACTGTGGGGCAGTTGGTCCCTCACCCCTTTGGGCAAGGGGGCAATCAGATCCCCAATGTCCCTTCTTTTTGCATTTTGGACAAGGAGTGGTGGGTGGGGCAAGCCTTGGCCCAATGTCCTTCCCTCCCACATTTATTTATTTATTTATTTATTTATTTTTTATTTATTTATTTTTTTTAAAAAGATGACCGGTAAGGGGATCTCAACCCTTGGCTTGGTGTTGTCAGCACCACGCTCAGCCAGTGAGCAAACCGGCCATCCCTATATAGGACCCGAACCCGTGGCCTTGGTGTTATCAGCACCGCACTCTACCGAGTGAGCCACGGGCCGGCCCTCCTCCCACATTTAAAGCAGCTCCAGGTGGAGGCTTAGAGGCGGAGGCTGTGGGAGGGCGCCCAGGGGGTTTGGTAAGCCGGGCCAACATCTGGAAGTTGGCGTGGTGGGCCTTTTGTTTTCAATGTTCTTTTTCCTCTTCCCAATTATGAAAAACCTTGAAGGCCACTGACAGGATTTCGGTCTGAGGGGTTGCAGGACCCTGCCCTAATTTTTTAAGTTTAGTTTTAATGTCGGGGTAGGATTGGGCCAGGAAATAGGTCATAAGGACATGCCGGCCGTCTTCTGAGTTGGGGTCTAAGTTAGTGTATTGTTGAAAGGCCTGAGTTAATCTATTGAGGAACTTGGAGGGAGTTTCCTCCTTTTTTGGACAATTTCTTGAATTTTTTGGAAATTGACGACCTTGCGAGCCAATTTTTTGAGGCCAATTATTAAGCAAGAGGCAAAACGGTCTCGAGCCTGGATTCCCTGGGCTGTGTTATAATCCCAATTAGGTTCCTGTTCTGGGACTGCTTGCGGGCCTGGCTGGTGATTCGGATTGGTATGATGGGTGTCAGTGGCATGGGTTTGGGCTGTATCCCAGACCCTGCGGCGTTCCTCGGGAAGGAGGGTATTGGCTAGGAGCATGAAGATGTCATGATGTGTGAGGCTGTAGGCCTGCAGGATCCATTGGAATTCTTTAATGTAGGTGGTAGGGTCGGTAGAGAAAGAGCCTAGTCTTTTTTCTAATTCTGTAAGGTCAGCTAGGGAAGAGGGAACATGGACCCTAACTACTCCTTCAGCCCCAGCTACCTCGCGTAGTGGGGCGATTGTTAAAGGGGTGGGGGGAGGTCCTCGGGAACGGGTGAAAGGGGGGCTTAGTGGGTCAGGAGTAGGGGAGGGTAAAGACGGAGGAGTGGATGGCGCAGGAGGTGCAGAAGGTGACGCAGATGACGGGGGAGGAGGAGCGGACGCCAGAGGCACTGGGGGAGGAGGAGGTCAGTAGGGTGGGGGGGTTCATCAGCAGGGTCGAAGGTGGAAGAATCAAGGGGTGACTGTGAAGAGGGTTTACAGGCTAAAAGGACTTGAGAGGGAGCACAGGAGGAGCAGAGAGCGGGGTTCTGAGCCAAGAGGCGAAAAGCCTTGATGTAGGGGATCTCCTTCCATATTTTTAGGCGCTGGCAGTAGTTAAAGAGGTCTCGTAGAATGTTAGGATCTAGTGTGCCCTCAGGGAGCCATGTGTTTTGATTATCTAAAGGATAATAAGGCCAATCTTGTGTACAGAATTTGGTGAGGAGTTTGGGCTCAATATCCGGCCTCAGGGAAAGGTTGGTGAGGTTTTTCAGAAGGCATTGAAGTGTAGAGTCCCCTAGGGAGGAGGAGAAAGCGCCCATTCTGGTCTCTTAATGGGAATTTAGACAGAAATCGGACAGAGATTTAGTGATAGGACAGATCCTTCAGCCGGTTGAGAAAGGCGGGATCCTAGAGGGCGTCCCCAGTAGGTCACGTCAGTCCCAGCAGGTTCAGGTACGAACCAGGAGGAGAGAAGGGAGGTGTGGGTCATCACTCAGACCTCCACTTCTCTAGGGCAAAAGCCCGGTGCCTGAAGGAACCTAGCACCAGGATTTTCTGGTCGGGTCCCGGACCCAGGAAGTGGAGAGAAGAGAGTGGTGGACAGGAGGGTGAAGGAGAGAACAGAATGGGGCTTTTAACCTCCAAAAATGAAAGTAAAAGTTTACTGGGGCTTTGGAACCTGTTATAGTTTGGGAATTTATGGTGGTCGTGAAGACCATGTTGGGGTGGGGTATGGGCGTTAGGGGCTACTGGACGATCTAGTCTCCCTGTGGTAGCCTGAAAAAGGGCTGGTGCCCTTTAGGAAAGGGGGCTTACCTAATGATGAGCCAGTGGTGAGTGGAAGGAGCCAGAGCTGAAAAGAATGGACGAGGGTGGACCGTCAATGGTGAGCGGTGGAAGGGAGGCCGGTCCTGGCGGGACGGAGTTCCCAAGGGGCGACTTGGAAAGTACTGCCGCTGCGATTTGAAAAGTGTTACAGCTTGAGGGAGCCCTGAGGGGCGACTTGGAAGATGTTGCCGCTGCGATCCAAAAAGTGTCGCCGCTCGAGAGAAGCTCCGTCCCGGGTTTCGGCACCAAATGAAAGGACAAGTCGACACCAGTTGACGATCCACTGGAGAGAGCTCGTTTATTAGGCGGCACACACACATATATATAGGGCTTCTAGGGAAGGCTGATTGGCTTAAAATACAATCCCTACTTAGAGGGCAACCAGTGCCATGATGGGGTGTGGCCGAGAAGGACTTATGTGATCAGGCATTTGGGTTCTTACATTCCTCAGTGTGATCCCTTGGGGAATTTGGGTTCTTACAAAACCAACCTATTTACGTGCACCATTTAAAGGGGCACCAAGGGCTGCCCCGGTTCCTTTCTTCAGGAAATGCCCAGGCAGACAAAATATCTACCACATGCGCCAATGTTTACACCACACAGTGTGCATCTGATTTTCATGCCTTAGCTCATGTTAACTGGAGAGGGCTTCAAGCCCGATTCCCACAAATCCCAAAAAGGGGGAACTATGGGACTGTGCCCTTTTTCTAAGCAAAAAGAACAGATGGCCTAAATGGATAAAAGGTGGCACCCAAGGGAAGTTAAGGGGAAGGGCTAAGCATAGAGAGGCAAGGCACGTGCACATTTGACCTTTTCAAGGATTGGCCTAAGCTTGGAAATCCCCACCTGCTAAGCATATAAATATGATCTTTTGTGTTACAATAAACGGAACTGCCTGACAGAACCCCCGCTGCATGTGTATGTGTTTGTTCCCTATCTGGGAGAGCAGCAGCGTGCTCACCCATCTCTTGGAATCTCTTTTTGCCCCGCATCCTGAGGGGGAGAAAAGGGCAATCCCTTTGGCCCCAACCCTCTAGGGAAAGGAAAAACCTGTTGGGGTCCCGTGCGGCCGCCGGAGACGCCCAACATCTAGTTATCCGTTACATGGGGATGGCAGTTTGTCCAAGAACTTTTGCAGCACACAAGTCCCCCTAGGTACCATCCCTGATCAGGTGCTGTTAAGGTCGTCTGTCCACTCTGGAACCCAGAATCCTGTTTATCCTCTTCCACTGTTAGTATTTTGATAGGATGTCCCCCAGACTTTTGGGGTCTGAGTCACTCAGATTTCTGCAGGCCGTCCCTGCCCAAGCAGTCACTTTGTCTCTCTGGCTGTGCCCCGTCTGTCAAACCCACACACACACACACACACACACACACACACACACACACTTCCTGGAGCCCTGTGTACGTCTTGCATGTGCTGGCACACCAGGCCCATTTGATACCACATAGCATCTGTCATGTTTTAGGGCTGCCCCTGGTGATGCCCACACCTGAGACCTCCACAGGATGAGAATGCCTCGCCACCACCTCCGCTGACAGCAGCAATATCTTGAGGTGCCAAAGGGATGTGCAGCCAACCGGCAAAGAAGCTGCCACGTGGATTTTTGCCTTGAAGGCAGAAAACACACCTGTCTATTCTGTGACAGTCGGTCAGCTGGACACCAGAATGACTGTCTGATTGCCACTTGAAAACTGCCCAGTGTCCACCTGCAGATTGCTCTACTTGAGCCTTACTCTGTGAAGCTGCACTGGGGGGCCGAAGCTGGAAGGAGGCGATGCTGGTTCCTCAGGGCCTCCCGCTCCAGGGCTCACACTCCTATTGGGGCTCCTCTCCCAAACCTTCAAACAAACTAGCACGTGCAAATTGGACTCGGGGAAGCCCACCCCACAAGATGACTGGGATGCTTAGAAATAGCTGAATCCTCAGACATGACTCAAGTTCTGACTTCGCTCTGGGGTTATTATTGTTTTTTATGGGTTATAATCAGCACACACTCCATTTTTAGTGCTTTTTTAAAAAAAAACTGTACATTGTAAGCATTTCCATATTATCACAGTCTTCTTAAGCATAATTCCTAGCAGCTGTCTGTAGCACTACCTATACACTCCCCTATTGTTGGGCATTTAGCTTATTTCCAGATTGTTGCTATTATAAATGACAGTGTGTGGAGCATACACATTTATTGGATTATTAACACATATTTTCAGAATAAGAATGACCCAATTAGGAAGTATAGACGAGTCTGATTCATGGAGTTCAAATGCCATCCAACTGGCTTGTAGCAGCTGCTCATGTGGGTAGGCACCAGATCATCAACTGTAGTTGCTGTAGGACCTGCCTGGTATTATGTAGGGTTACCTCTCCTTCATAATGCCAGGAGTGATTCCTGAAGCTCAGGGTTTGATAAAGAGCAGAGGGAGTTGGCTAAGGACTGAATGCAGACCATAGAATCAACTGTGTTGAGTTTCCAGCAAAACACTTAAGCATAAATATGAATCTAATGTAACCAATTATGTGTAGCTATAGCTACTGTGGGGATCTTGTGTTAATGGCAATCTCACCTCCTGGGGTGCATGAGTGTGGAGGAAACCCCTTATGTAGCTCGGTAAGGTGAGGCCCTACCACTGCCCTGGATCGCCTTCTCCTGTCTGGGGTGGAGATCACCCCCTGCTACTCTGTGCCCACTTGGCCCCCATTGTGACTGACCCACACTGCAGCAGGTGCCCACTCACCTGTACTAGGGCTTGCCTGACAGTGGCCGAAGGGTTCTCACTCTGAAGTTGTGCAAACCCCTCATAGCAGGGTCTTCATCAGCTGTATCTCTAAAGCTTTGCCTATTTTTGCTCCTATTTGCTGTTATTCAGATCTGCTGCAGAAGCTGGAGATGTGAATCTCCTCCAATTTGTCAATGATGTTACAACATGGCCCTCTTTATCTCTTTGCATTTCGGTGGTAGGAGGTGTTTGTAGAGGATGAGAAAATCTACTTCACATACACGATACCTGGATGTCTACTTCACCATTTTCCAGGTTGCTTAAATGAGAGAGCCTTCCACCCCAGCAGCAGCCACGTGTCCTTGTGGGGCAGGGGGGAGGGATGTGTAACTCTTTCATGCTACACCTTGACCATCTATTAACTAAGGTGTGACTTATACAAGTTGAATGGCAGGACCCCACCCAGGAGGCTATTTGTCTTTTCAAATGGGACGATTCTCATGATTAAACATCTTTAACAATAAAAAGCCAGGCTATAATGGGAGAATGACAGGCTGAGAGACAAGGATCCAAATCACTCTGTAGAGGCACATCTCCACTTGGGGCCATTTTTTGGTCATCCTTGGAGGTGATGGGAAAGGTCATAATTTCCTACTTGGTTGGTTGGTAGACCACAGCTACCTGCCAAAGACTCAGGAACAGGTGAGCAGTTTAATAGAGTGACCAAGTCCGACTGGATTCAGAATGCCTGAACTCCAATCCTGGCTCCTCCACATATAGCTGTGTGACTTTGGTAGAATCACTTAACATTTCTGGGCTTCAGTTGTCTCATGTGTAATCTAGAATAACTATATTGACTTAATAACACTCTAAGAATTAAGTGAGGTAATTTGTGTAAAGCACTTAATGTAGTGTCTGGCACATAGTAGGGGCCTAATAATTGCTGGCCGTTATTGTGATTATGAGCATCTCATTCTCAAAATCCCCTCCCCAGGGCTCCAGCACTAATTGCACAGCATGTAGTATCCTACAGCTCACAGATTACTTTCTTTGGGTCCTCACGGTAATGGGAGAGGAGAGTTGATTTATTTTCCTGCTCTTGACACATAATCCTCATCTCTAAAATGTGAACATTTCCACCTGCTTCCCCCTTACAGGGCTGCAGCGAGAACTGCACAAGGTGGTCAAGGTTAATTATATCATAAGCTCTGTACCACCATACAGATGGACGTTGTGTGAGCATTTCGAGCTGCCATTTGAGCTGGTGTTTTTATGAAGCTAAATCTTTTATCTAACCACATAATGAGCTTCACAGACACAAGCTGCTGCCCTGTCTTCACCCGCGGTCTTGCACTTGAAGGCCTCATGGCAGACTGGAAGAAGGAACACTGTACTTGGGATGACTTGGATTTGTTCCTCTGTGACTTTGGGCAAGTTAGTTAACCTCTCTGAAACAGCTTCCTCTTCTTTAAAATGAAGTGATCCTATCTATCTCACAGAATTATAAAAATTCAATGAAATGATTTAAGCAAAATACTTGCTTATTTATTCAACAAATACTTACTGAGCATCTACTCTGTGCTAGACATGATTACAGGCAGTGGGATCGGGGCACTGAACAGGAACAAGGACCCTGTCCTCTTAAAGTGGAGGAAACACACCAGACCATCTATGATCTAGGTACTTTCTGCTACAAGTAACACAGAATTTGACACAGCTTGACTCAAACAGATTCAACAATCCAGGTATTTAACATCTCATGTAATATATCCAGAGGTAATATTAGTCCTGGGTTGGTTAATTCACCAGCTCCTCTATGCCATCTAGTCTAATTCTTTCCCTCTTTCTGCTCTGCTGTCCTAAACATAGTACCCTCATTGTCACAAGGTGGCTGCTGAAGCTCTGGGCTAGTATCCCACATGACAGTAGGAAAAGGCCAGGAAGGCAAAGGACCCTTCCTGGTGTCCATTTTAATTTTTTCTTGAGTTGAAATTCACATAACATAAATTCAATCATTTAACAGTGTAAAATTCAGTGGCATTTAGTACATTGACAATGTTGTACAACCACCACCTATATCAAGTTTCAAAATATTTTTATCACCCCAAAGGAAAACCCCTAAGGACTTCTGGTCAAGAAGGCAGAATAGATGGTCCCCAGCGTTACTCTCTTCCACAAATCAACCAATTTACAACTATAAAAAAGCAATGACAGCCAAGCTGGGGCCGCTAGAGCTCAGGGGAAGAGGAGGAGAGACCTATGGAGAGCATGAAGGCGGGAGAAGCCACGATGAGAGAAAGAAAGGACCACTCTGACCATTTCAAATCCCAGCCACATGCTGCAAAATATCATTCTTCTGTGGATTTTTTCTTTCAACCACTTAGAAATCATTCTCAGCTTACTGGCCATATGAAATGGGAGGCAGGTGCGATTTAACGGATGTGTGTCGGTCTGTCCGTCCCTGCTGTGAGTGATGGGAACACGGGTGTTCTTTCAACGTTTTGAGATAGTTGAAATTTTCCACATAAAATATTGGAAAACTATCTTTTCTAAGTCAATGGCTTGTCTGTTCACTTTGTTTTGATATTTTATTTAATTAATAAATAATAATTAATAATCACTTAATTTTTTGGACCATACTGAAGTACTTGATTTGTAGCTAGCAAAAGCTGCGACATTTTCCTCTGGGGTTTGTGATTTTATACTTATTAAGGAGTCTTCCCGCTGGAATTTCCCAGTGTGCACGGCGAGAGCTCAGAGCAGAATTTACATTTCCACATGGCTATGCCGTCACCCCGTGCCCCGGTGGCTGGCGTGTCCTTCCCGCTGATTGGGAAGTGCACTTCAGTCACCTGCGGAGCTCCCACATGGGCAGGTCTGAGTTTGGGCTTTCTCCAAGTCCCTTTGTCCGTCCCTGGGATGCTTCTCTTCCGTCTTGCCTCACCTCATCCACCCCTGTCCCCCCCACCTTTTCCACCCTCTCTGGTGGGTCCCTCTGGGGATGGCGACAGCCTTCCTGGCTCTGGTCAGTTGTCCTCTTGGTCCACTCTGGTGAGGGGTCAGGTCTCCAGATCTCAGATTCATTTCAAGGAAGGCCCTGGATACATAAACCTTTTCCATAGCATCCCTCTGATACTCTGTTAGAGCCAATGAAATGTCCCTCCTGACTTGTCTTCGTCCTGCCAGTCCCCTCCCCGCTGGGGCAAGGAGCAGAAAGAAAGAGGTTGAGGTGGGGGAAGGAAGGCGGCCAGCAGGGAGGTCCCACCTCTTCAGGCCTCTCAGGACCGTGGGGAAGGCCCGGCTTCCCGGCCTGCACCTGCCTCCCCAGAAGGCCCCAAGCTGGCGGCTTTTCTGGGGCTTCAGTCCCCACCTGTAAATGGAAGGACGACCTGGGCTTCTTGATTCTTACAGCCACCAACGCATGGCGCTGACTCACTGAAATGGCCCCCTTCCGGCCATGGCCGTCAGTTCATGGCCTCCTAGAGATTCTCAGACCTCAAACCTCCCTCCTCAGGACACAAACCAAGCATGACAGGGACGGCCTAGTTTCTGGTTTCTTGGCCTCTCTGCCATTTCTTTGTCCCTTGAGCCCAAAGACCCTTCTCGTATCTTCTCCTCGCCCCTTGGCTTCCACAGCAGCATGGACGGTGTCCTATCAGTTTATACGCTCCACCCCACCCAGACTTCCCTGCCCCACACACTGATTAAAGACCCCTGGGGGACAAAGGCAGGGCCCTGGCCTGGGAGTGCCAACTCCGTCATAAAAGTGCCCTGGAACCTTGGGTGAGACCCTTCCCCTAAGTGGGTCTGTTTCTCTTCTGGTAAAAGAAATTTTTACCCAGATGATGTAAAATTCCAGCCTTTAAGGGTCCTCCTTGCAAACCTGAGCTTGTAGCAGCCCACACTACAGCAGCCTTTTTGACTCCAGACAAGCAAACTTTCTGCAATCATCAGATATGCGGCAGGGGGCTGGGAGTTTGTACGGACCCCCAGGATAATCTTGGCCAGCCTCCTTCTGACAGTGCTGCATGTCTCTGGCTTTACCTCTAAATTAAAGCAGGTGTCTGAGCCCCTGTGAACACTCTGGCAGAGTCTGGCTGTGGCACAGTGAAGGCAGGCAGCCACCTCCTGGCCGGCAGATGCATCTCTTTATTCTGTTCCCTTGTCCCTTCCATTTAATTTGGACTGTGGTGGTGCTGCTGCCACCAAACAGCCCCTCAGAGTTGCCAGACTCATGGAAACTCTGATTGTTAACTGCAAAGAGAATGTCAGAAGGGAGGCCCGACCACAGCCTGGGAGCTCCTGGGCTCTGCTTCCTACCTCCCCAGCATAGCTCCAGGTCCCAGGACCCCCGTACTCACCCCCTTGCTGCCTTCCCCTGGGCACTGCACGGTCCCACCCCATCTTCCAGGGTCATCCCACCCATGGGAAGGCTGCTAGGCAGGCTGTTGTGTGGTCAGGGTCTTCCTATATGACTTTTAGGACTGGGCGCAGTTAATCCTCTTCTTCAGTGGAGTCACAGGGTTTGAGTCTCCCTGGGAGGGGAAGGGAGGTGAGGCTGTGTTGCTGTTGGGACAGGAAACGGCGCACGCATGCCCAGGGAAGACCCCTGGAGGCCACACTGATGGAAGGCCTGGACAAATGGGCTAGGGAGCCTGCTCCTGGGGTTTTGTTTTTAATGTTAGACTCAGTGGTGGTGGAGGTGTGATTAAGACAGACCTGGATTCAACTTCCTGCTCTGCATTTAACGAGTTGTAAGGCTTTGGGATATGCTGTTTGAGAGCACTGACTCAGTCTCTTCATCTGTCGAGTGGGAATAGGAGAACACCCCTCACAGGGCTGCTGCGCAGGTTACGGTGCGATAGCACAGCAGCGGTGGTCACGGTGCTGGCTTCCCTAGGTGCTCTGCAAGGGACAATGACAAAGGAATGCTTTGAAGAACCACAAGAGAGAAAAGGGGGGACTGGCCCCTGCAGGTATGGGGCTGCCACTGTGAGTCCCCAGGCAGTGGGCATTCTCACCTAGCCCTCCCGTGGCAAGACCCCAGAAGTCAGAGCCCTGGGAGACCCAGGAGGCTGCCTGCCTGGCAAAGACCCCAGGGCCCCTCATGTCGCCTGGTGACAGCAGGTTCTCCCAGGGTGGGTCACGAGGGCCCAGGTTCCAAGGGCCCTTTTTCAGTCCTGGGCACATATAAGCTCCAGGAACCTGAAGTTCCCCGGAGGGGAGAGGAGGGGCTGGGATAGCAAGGGTACTGATCGCATTTCCCACTGCCCTGGAGCGCGGGGACAGCAGACTGAGCTTCAAGGTGATGGAAATGGAGAAGCGCAGCGTTTCTCCCGTGTCTGCACTTGTGTGCTCAGACGTGTGTGAGCCCAGGGGAAAGTGCTCAATGGCAAGCCTGGCACCAAGTAAACCTCCAGTCAATGAGAGCCACTCTGTCAAAATGTGGTATCGCAGGATTGCGGTGAGAGTGAGGGGGCTGTTCATTCACTGTCCGTGCTCGCATCAGCTGGACACACAATGCGTAGCACTTCGGAAGCATTTGCTATCACCATTCAGTGGTTTCATTGTAGTTCACTCCCTCCTGTATGGGCAGGGTCCGTGGGCTGCAGGGCTTGTTTTGCTGAGATTAGACAAAGGAATGTGCTGAAGGACTGTGGTGTGCCCACCACAGCCACACTGGCGATGCCATTCTTCCAGATTCATCTGGGAGATGGCACCAATGGAAGATCAACAGCACCTTTGGGCAGGTGCCCACACCCCAAAGGGGCAGGAACAATTACGTGTAACCCAGGATGATTTTAAATGAGCTGAATTTGTCTTCCAAGATGGCCTTGGTTTGGGCTCTTGTCAGATGGATGAAGGGGTACAGAGGGTTTCATATGATTTTGCCGCAGTCTCATCTCACAGAGGGGACAAGTGGCCTGGTCCAGGGGGTGCCACAAGTCAGCATCAGCTGGGGATAGGCCTGGGATCACAAGGAACCCCAGGAGGCAAGCAAAGGACCACCTCGCACATGTGCAAAGATGTCGAGAAGTCCAGAAAGGTATTTGGGCAAAGTGGAGACACAACCTGAGAATCAAAAACCTTGGAGTATTTGAACCACAATAAGTTTGGAGCCTGGAGGGGAGCAGGTGTGGAAGGAAGGGCCAAGGTGTGCGCAGGTGGGATCTGTATGTGGTCAGGCTGCAAGGGAGACACGAGGCTAGTGGTTATAAGAGATGGGACCAAAGAGGCGGGCAGCACCAGCCCCAGGAAGCAGTCCTTCCTCTCCTCCAGCTCAATGCTCCAGGCCCCTCCAAGGCCCAGCTGACCCAGTCAAGTCTGTGTCCCTTTCTAGGGCACAATTCTTCCCCCAGTTCCTCCCATCCAAAGGCACATCCATGGAACTCACCCCCCAGGAGCCTTGCTCAGGCATTGTAAGCCCGGCTCTGAGCTGGGATTGCACAGATCCATGACATTCCATGTGTGATCTAATGGGATGCAGTGTAAGGGGCAGCTGTTTCCTTTGCCAAGTAAGGTCATTTTCAAACCCCAATTACTCCCATTATTCAATAAATAAGTAGATTATTTTTTTTTTACTACCCTAACATCAGAAAGACATACTGTTGGAATTGTCCTTGATGACCCTTCCCTCACACCCACATCCAGCTCTCAGCAGGTCTCAGTTGCTCTGCACAGAATGGATTCAGGTTTGGTTGAGATGCTCTTTAAGAAAAAGAATGCCAAATGTCAAATGCAAAACTAGGTACGAGAGTGAGTATTATTTAGAATGAGACATCACAACAAATCACAAATCACATTTTAAAAAGCTGAAGAAACCACAAACATGACAAAAAATTTTTAAAGCCCCGTAATACTTAATTGTGCTAATTGCCTGTCATGCCTTGAAGACACTTTTTTCTGTATTTTTTACTACATCATCTTTGATTCTCTTCCTGCACCAACAGTTCTGTGCTACATTTTGGAGAGAACAGAAAGACGCTCTGTCTGCCTTTTAGCATTGTCCTTTGCATTTGGTTTTTATTCTCGATCATTTAGAGAAGTTTCTTTCAGCTTCATAACTCATTGCTGTTAGGTCATGTACATTTTCAGACAGTTGCCAAATTTGGGAAAAGCTCTCTCACATTTCCTTCCTATGTGAGCTGTCACTGCACTGCATGTTCACAGTTGTATACGCAGGATTATCGAGTGTGTTCCAAGACTCTCGTTTTGGCCAGACACGGTGCGAGCCAGATCCCCGACTTAGAATAATAAACGGCTGATGACAGGAAGAATGTTCCTTAGCCCAGCTCCTGGCTCGGTACACTTACACCTGGTTTCTCCCCCATGAGCCACAGACAGAATCTGGTTTTATCAGAAATGCCCCACGTGCTGCTCTTTCTCTCCCCTGGCTGCAGCCACAGCTGGCGCGTCTTCACTGACCTCTGGGGAACCTGGTACCAGGTGGCCCCCGACACTCTGCTGGCTCACCTGAGCAAGCCGTAGCATCTCACCAAAATGATCGCCTTTCAGTAAGGGAGAAAAAATGTGAAAGAGAAAAAATGCTCTGTGGAATTCTGAGCACAGGGAAGGCTGGTCGAGGGAGGAGAGAGGTTTGGGACAGAGGGACCTGACCAGGGCATGCTTATCATTGTCCTGGCCTACCTGTGCCCGACCAGCCCTGCCCCTTCCAGCCCTGCTGCCGACGACAGTCACAGTGATTCCCCCAAGAACCCACACAACACCCAGATGAAAAGGCTCAGAGATCCCCAACGAGGGGGCCGCGGGTCCAGAGTCTGAGGCACCCCTCCCCTCCACCTCCAAGTATGGATGCTGATTTCTGGGTCTATTCTTTTCTGTAAAAAGTAATAATGAGGCATTCTCGCTTGGGAGAAAGATGATCGAATTTCAAATTACTCTGCTTGCCAGACAAGATTGAAATCTCTGGATCCAGGAAGGCCAGGGACCCTTTCTGCACACAGGAAGCTCTAACAGCAACTTACTCGCCACGTAGTGGGGACTGAAATGGACCCGTGTGTTTACAACTACATTAAGGGGCAGCAAACACAGGAATGAGGGCATTTGTTATACTGTAAGGAGGTTTCCAGTACATGGAAACTAGCACCATGGCGCTCACCATGGTGAACTCAGTGAGGGAAACCCAATCCCCCCGCCTCCTCCTCCCACTGAAAGGCAGAGGGTGACTGAAGGAGGAACCACAGAGCCCTGGCAGGGTCTTTGTGTGGGGGGTCGTGGAAGATTATCAGACACTTGGTAATGCAGAGGGCCGTGGCTTCAGCTCGGGCTGGTGTGGGCTTTGATCAGATCCAGCTTCGCAGCACAGCTGCTTCCACAGGGAGATCGGCGGGAAAGCCGCAAGGCAGGGACAGCCGGGCTCAGCCCAGCCTCGGATTTCCAAGCTGTGTGTCTGAGGACACATTATAACCAGCTGCTGGTTCTCGTTTTCTTCCGAGAGGCTTGAAGGCAGGCCTGGGCACCTCAGGTTGGAAGCAGGGTGTGTGCGTGCGTGTGTGCGTGCGTGTGTGTATGCGTGCATGTGTGTGTGTGTGTGTGTGTGTACATGTGCATGCATGTGCGTGAGTGCTTGTGCGTGTGTGCGTGTGCACGTGTGTGTGTGTATACATGTGTGTGCATGTGTGTGTGCGTGTGCATGTGTGCATGTATGTGCGTGCATGTGTGTGTGCATGTGTGTGCGTGCGTGTACGTATGTGTGTGCATGTGTATGCGTGCGTGTGTGCATGCACGTGCACTGTGCCTGCAGGGACGAGGTCAAAATCTGGGGGTAAATTATGAGAGTTCTGTAAATACAGGCTTGTGTGTGCTGTCCCTGAACACACAAAAATGAAAACTGGCCCACAGAGGGTGGTCATAAGGGCAGTGCTTGGAGTTGGGAAACTAGCTTCTGATAACCCAGCCACTCAGCTAAACATACTTAGCATCTCTGGGCCTCAGCTTCCCCATCTGTAGCCTTATATCCCTTCCTCAGAGGAGGCTTCCAAGCCCCGCACTAGTTGAGACTCGGGTTTGGAAGTCTGCTCTTCCCTCCAGCCAGCACTTCCCACTTGGCCTTACTGCTTCCTGGCCATCTCTCCCAGCAGCAATGTGATGGCAGCGACCACACAGATAAGCCCTCAGTGGGCCCTAAGTGTCTATTTTGACTGAGTCTGTGATCCCCAAGAGCTATTCTTATTAAAAATTCAATTTTTGGCTGGAGTATTTAGAGTCTGTTTTAATGAACCGATAAAAATAGTAAGCAGTCACGCAGTGATTATCAGCACAGACATAAAGGCATCATTTGTTGTGCCCTGTGCTTTGTATCAGGACTGGAGGCCCCTAACATTTGCAGGGCAGGAGCAAGAATGCAAATGGACAACCCCAGCCATGCCCTAACCCCCTTCTCACCCCACACCAGCTGCACCCCATATTCATGCCTGCGGATATGCCCACCTGCAGTCCACCTCCTCCCCCTGACTCAGCCACCCACCCCTAGCCACCCCGTGGGCCCAGCCAGGGCTGCACTCACTGGTGGTGTGGTCAGAGCTCAGGGAAATAGACCCCAATGACTCGCTCAGGTCCTGTACTTACTGTCAGGACTATTGGGCAGGGAATTGGGGAGTTCCGGGTTCCCGAATGGGATATAGAAGGAGGGAGCCACCAATGTGAAGTGGCTGTGGCCCCTTTGCCCTGTGGACTCCTCACACCCAGGGTGGAGCATGGCCAGAGGTGGCCCTGCACCCCGTTGCCCAGGCCTAGGGGCAGTGCACACCTGAGTACAGGCAGGGACACTGCTCCATCCCCATCCTTCAATCTAAAAATGGGCTACAGAGTGGAATTCTCCTATTGGAGGGTCGTCACTTTGGAGTAAGCGTAACTCCCACAAAGCTTCTCTTCAAATGCAACTCTCTTCTTTGGCCCTGTCCTTACCTCCCCACCAGAACCCCCATTACAAACACCACAGTGGAACAAGACACCAGGTCCATTTCTTGTCCATCATTGACAATGGAACTGGGAGACAGGAGGTAGAGATAAAGGGGGAAACCTGTTGCTTAGCGTCGCTCTTGGCTGTGAATGGAGAGTTTCAGGCGTGGCTTGGGGGGTCAGGGCGGGAGTGTGTCTGAGCAGATGGGTCATGGAACTTCCGAGCATCTTCTGGTGAAAGCAGAGCTGAAAACCAGGTGGGAGCAGCTTCACTTAGACCCTGGCTGAGTCCTTGTCCTCATCAACCCAAGCCTGTTGTTGGGGATGTTGTAAATATACGTTTGATTTAAGTGCCTGTGTATCTAGGCATATCGATGTATGCCTGGCTCTTGACCTGGCATGCAGGAAGAGCTCAAAAAATGCTTCCTACAGAGAGAAAGCCATAAATGTGAGCCTGAGGCTGACTCCCAGGGCTCCTGATCCCCAATCTACTGTGTGTTTCTTCTTCTGGAAGAGGTTTATGTTCCAAACCAGACTGGCATCTGCACGTGAGACCCTCGGTCACAGCCCAGCTTCCTGCGGTAAAGGTAAAAGGCTTTTAAAAATTTCCTGTAAACTGCACTTAGGATCCGAAGCAAAGGGCCCCGCTGAGACTGCTGTTTTAAAACTCAGTTCTCTTAGCGGGGAGCTCCTCAGGCCAGGCTGTCAACACTGACAGAGGGAAGCCAGGCAACCTCCCCGGACTGCAAGTGGGGGGCTCCTGGGCAGACATGGTGGGCCCTTGCCCCACAGGGGTCTATACACCACTCTGCTCACAGCCTTCCCCCTTCAGAGCCTGGCACTGACCTCGGCACGTGGCAGGAGCTCCAGAAATGTGTGTTGATGGGCAGTGTAGATGATCCCATAAGGGGCCCTTGGAAGCCTGGTTTGTATCCTGTGGCCCCTGACTTTACGCATGCCTCTAATGGGCTAGTCAAGGGGTTGGCCATCCCCTGGCTCATTAGAAGTACACATTAAGAGAGGAGAGTCTCTGCAGGCCAGGACACCAATGGCAGTGAACTAAGGCAGCCAGGACACGGCAGCATTTGGCTCAGGAGCTGTCCTTTAGTTGCAAACCACAGAACACGATGGCTCAGGACCACTTGGCAAGGCAGGGCTCTTGGTGGTGGGATGGCAGGGAGCTCATAGGAGAGCCTGTGGTCACAGAACCAGTTAGGGAAACAGAATAAAAGCCAAGCCAGGGTGGTCCTGGCTCTCCAGGTTGGGGGAACTGTGTAGTGGGATGTTCTTGGACCACCCCCACACCCCCCACTGCTCTTCTCCCTTGGCTCCAGCAGCAAAGCCCCAGGAGGGGTGGGGGCTGGGCTTGGTGGACCCAGGGGAGGGGCATGGAGGCCCCCTTCATTCTTTCTACCAGGGCAAGACATCCTCAAAAGAGCAGGTCTGAAAATTAGTGTCCCCCTAGCCACTAAGAACCACGGAATGTTAAGCAAGTTACTTCAACAAACCCCTGCCAGCCTGAGGATCAAATGGGATAAGAAGGAATTTGCAGTTAGTTCTGGGGCTGTTTCAAGAATTAAATGAGATATATTGAGTAAAGCACATACCACAAGGCCTGTTATAGAGAAGGTGTCCAGTGCGGTTAATTGAACGGAAAGGTGGGGAAGAAGGGAAAGGAGGGGCTGGCTGTGTCCCTGTGTGGTGTGATATGTCCCAGATCCTACCGGACTTGCCAGTGCTGCCTGAAATTCCACCATTAAAGCATCCTCGTCCTCTGTCTTAGCCTGAAGCGTTGATCCTAATTAAAATGCTAATTGTCTCCAAGGATTCTAGTTTATAATTTCTTTTGTCAGTCTGTCATCGGCCCCAGAGTGTGAATGAGGGTCTGAGAGCTGTTTCATAGACAGAGGACAGAGAGGATGGCCTGTCTCTCCAACACACCCCTCTCTGCAACCTTGTCTCCATCATTTCCCATTTGGTTCCATCAGGTCCCTGCTTGGGTCCGGGTGCTCTTATGGCCACTTGTGTCCACCACAGCCCTTCCAGCTGCTGTGCCTTCCGTCCTCCTCCCTGCCGGGAATGCCAATGCCTGGCTCAATTGCTACATCCTCCAGCTCACGCCACTCTATTTCCTCTCTCTGTCCTTCAGGACATCCTCAGCCCCATACCCTCCAGCCCTCAAGGAAGGAAGGAAGTGTGCCATATGCTGACAATTCTGGGCAATGCTTATGTGTGGCTAGCCGCCCCCAGTTCCCAAAGATCCTCTGCAGACAGAACACATCGTGTCAGGGGAATGTGGACAAGAGGTCGTGGTCCTTGGAGTTGCAGACTTGGGCTCACATCCCAGTTGCACCCCTGTGGGACCATAAGCACCCATCAACATCTCTAAGCCTCAGCTTCTTCCCCTTTGGAACAGAGAGTCAGCGTGAGGAGCAGTATGAAGTGTGAGATGGACCTTGCATTTGATAGGGTCCCAGAAATTGAGCCCCCTCCTCTGTCTTGTTTTTCCTCTCTCCTGTTGATTTTCTAATAACTCTGTGAGGCAGCCTGAGTGTTATCATCCCAATGGACAGATAGATAAACTGAGGCCCACAGAGGTAACGAGACTTGTCCAAATTCAGGTGGCAGGGAGGGCCAGACAGCTGGGAGGGATGTGTGGTGACAAGAAAAAAGAAGCAGCCAGAGGTTACGAGCCAACGGCCCTGAAGAGAAGCCTCTTGTCTGGGAATTAATTAAACTGTGGCTTCTGTTTCACCTTCCTAACAAGGTGCTGTGTCTCCTGTTCTGCTCGAGTGGCATTAATCTTGGCCTCTCTCTGCACTTCAGCTGCCGATGCTGAGGTTGATTATGAAGTGGGCAGCCGTCACCTCGGAGGGGAAGTAGTGTGGGGCAGAATGAGGTCAGCACTACAAGGGTCTGTGCTTCTTCTTTTACAGGTAGGGAAACAGAGGCTGGAAGGGATGGGCTGGAGGCTTCTTTGTAAAGAATGCCAATTGCCCACCAGCCAGGAACTGACTTGAGCAGGTGAGAAAAAGGTCTGGAAAGAAAGGGAAGACTGTGAATGCCTGTATCCACTCCTGTAGTCATTCTCAAACATTTTCCCTGTGGCCCAACTCTCTACAAGGCCCAGGAACCCAGGCAGGGCTTTTAGCACAGCCAGGAGTTGAGAGAGGCTTTCTTGAGCACATGCTGAGTTTCAGAGGGCAAGTGTGGGGAAAATAGAATAATTTAGTCAGGCTCCCTCGGCTCAGATCTGGTTGGGGATCATGCAGCACATTTCTTTGTAAACAAGTTGTGTGTGGGTGGAGTTAGCGCACATGTGCACCCATGTATCTTTTTAGTTTCCTTGCTATTATGTGTTCTTGAGTTTGTGAAGCAGGCTGGCCAGCAGAGCTCACCTCTAAAAATAGAGCATGTTTACTCTGCTGGCAGCTGCTCAGTTTTCAGGTTTTTCTTTGGACCTTGCCCGTAGCAGTTGAGTTTCTGAGTTTATAATTTGTACTGCCTAGCGCCTAGATGTGTGTGTGCTGCATAAAGACTATTCCTTCTTCAACCAAGGCTCCAAGGACCTTTTTGCCAGTTACCTAGCTCATAGACCTGTGTGTGAAGTGTTTGTGAATGGGCTTGAGGAGTCTGTGAGCTCCAGACCCAGCCCTAGCTCTATAGCAAGTAACATGTTAGCTAGAGATTTTCAGCCTGGCACTAGTGACATTTTGGGCTGGATAATTCTTTATTGTAGAGGATATCCTGTGTATTGTAGTATGTTCAGCATTCTCACTGGCCTCTGGCCTCTAGATGTCAGTAGCACTGCACCTTCACCAGTCAAGACAACAAAAACATCTCCAGACATTACCGAATGTCCCCTGGTGAGCAAAATCACCTCCCATTGAGAACCTCTAGACTAAGGAAGGAGGGCCTCCCTGATAGAGGGAGTCCCGTGAGACACAGGAGGTTTGACACTTTTGGAAACCTCCCAGTTTAGCTCAATGGAGCAAGGCATTCCTTCAAAGCTGTCAGGTAGACAAGGCTGTGGACATCCTCAAGACCCTAATGAAAGGCATCATGTGCTCAGCTCAGATTTCTGTAAACTGTTCCATAAGATGCTGTTCTGCTAATCTGACCCCTTCAGCTGGCAGAAGACTTCTTGTCTTACTCACCTGTGTGTTGCAGCCTCAGAAAATACGCTGGGGGTAGAGCTTTTGCATGAACTCTGGGGCTGCACACACAGCTGGAGGGTGCGCCTTTGCCTTTAGCACCATGCAGGTGCACCCAAATCACACCGTATCCCTTTCCTGACTCTGTTGGTGTCAACTAAAAGTTTATTTGTTCCAGTGATAAGCCAGATGGAATGTGGGCCTGAAGAGGGGAAGGGGGTGCAAAGGCAATTTACAACTTTCCAGGCATGAGGAAGCTGATTGGCTCCCGCCTAGTTCCCTCTTCAGTCAAAACATCCATTAGAAAGGTCACCTGTACAAGATGGATAAAAGAGGCAGATGTTCTTAAACCTCGCACAAACCTGAGCACCAATTAAAGGACATCATTGTAAAATAATATGCACTTTATGAGGGACTAGTTTGTCTACAATGTTTCCAGCCAAAGATATTGCATAAAGCGAGTTACCCCATGTTGGTCTGTACCTAATTCCCAACCCAAACACACTTGACTATTTTGGTCTAGACCCTGTTGATCATCACCGACAGCCACCAAATCCCTCTCCTCGCCTGTGTATGGAGGGAAGCAGCTGCTGTATTTGCAAACCCTGCTTGATGGAGTTTGGATGTGTTGTCCCCTCCAAAACTCATGTGGAAATCTGGTCCCCAGTGTGGCAGTGCTGGAAGCTGTTTTGAGTCATGGGGGCAGATCCCTCATGAATGGATTAATGCTCTCCCCAGGTGGGGAATTAATGAGTGAGTTCTTGCTCTATTAGTTCCCACAAGAGCTGGTTGTTTAAAGGACCCTGACACCTCCCCTCTCTCTCTCTCTCTTGCTTCCTCTCACCATGTGATCTGCTTGTACCTGCCAGCTACCTGCTGTTTTTCCACCATGAGTAAAAGCAGCCTGAGGCCTGTGCCAGATGCAGCTGTCCCAGAATTGTAAGCCAAATAAACCTCTGTTCTTTATAAATTACCATAAATTACCCAGTCTCAAGTATTTCTGTTATAGCAACACAAAACAGACTAATACACTGCTCCTTAATATAAACACGACACAACTCTGATTTACTAACTTTCTTTGAGGAATTCCTCCTTGGCACCCATGTTTATTTATAAAGCTGGTTTGGAAATACAGAGGCACCACTGTAATTTCTGAGGGTTTAGTTGAGTCAGTTGGGGAGTGCTGGCATTACCTGGGTGACAAAAGAGAGAGAGGTGAACTACCAGCCCCCATGCAGTGGGCCATCCCTGAGGCATCAAGCCTGGCCCCACCCTCCCGGCAAGGGTCTGAGAAAAAAATACAACGGGGGTGTATCGCCCTTTCTTATTGGTTTCGACGTCTGTATTCTCATGGTGAGGCCAGTGTTCAAGTTTGGGTGTACCTCCTTAAGGGAAGTAAATAAATATTGTAAACCAGGTAGGTCATGTTTTACATCACTTGATGTACAAGAATGTTGACATGTTGTTATTTTTCTAATTCAGTGATTCTCAACTAGAGATAACTCTGCACTTCCACCCCAGGGACACTGGGCAATGTCTGGAGACATTTTTGGGTGTCACAAGTATGGGGTGGCTGCCGGCATCTGTTGGGTGGATGCCAGGGATGCTGCTCAATATCCTACAATGCACGGGAGAGTCCTCACCACAATGAAGAATGATCTGGTGTTGGTCAAAGGATACAAAGTTTCAGTTAGACACTAGAAATAAGCTCTGGAGATCTATTGCATAGCATGGAGACTGTAGTTAATAATAATGTACTGTATACTGAATAATTGCTAAGAGAGTAGATCTTAAATTTCCTTATCACACACACACATGCACACACACACACACACACAAATGTGAGGTGATGGCTAGGTTAATCAGTTTGATTTAATCATTTTACAATGTATACATTATGAGGGTACTTAGAAAGGCCATGGAAAGATTGGTGTCATCTTTTCATTCTATTTGTCTATGAATTTTTTGAAATACCCTTGTATATGAAAACATCATGTTGTACATTGTAAATATGTACATTTTTTATTTTTCACTTAGACCTTGATAGAACTTTTTAGATGTTAACCACATCTACAAAATACCTTCACAGCAAAAATAAGTAAAATAAAATAAAATAAAATAAAATAGAGTGATCTGGCCTGAATTTCCTTAGTGCTGAGGTTGAGAAACCTTCTCTGAGTGGAATCTAATACAGTCCAAAGCACTCAGGTGAGGCCTATGGATCAGAAGGTTTGAGAACACCAAACTCAGTGTGGTCCAGGATACCAGGAGAGGAAGCTGGGGCTGCCCTCAACCCTCAGATCTCCCCTTCTGTTCCCTCCTAAGACATGATGCTGTGGCTGCTCCCTCCCTGGTGGCTCCTTGAATGCCACCTGTGGCTGTTTCTATGACAACATGGGCTGACAAAGATGTTCCACATAAGGCATCCTACAGCTCTGCATGTGAAATAAAGTTTTCCCAGATTCTGCCAAGTGACCCAAGGATCTGATCATCATGCAATAGTGGGTGTCCCTGGGGGGTGGTCTCTGGTACATGTTAAAGACCATCCTCTCTGCAGCAGTCCCAGGGACTCCACCTCTGAGATTGAGACTCTGGCTCTATACTGTCCTCCCCTATCACCTTCCTCTGTCTCTAACCCTCCTATAGGGATGTTTTCAAATTTGGGGGATGTTATGGGTTAAATGTGTCCCCCAAAGATTCATGTGTTGGAAACTTGACCCCCATTGAAACAGTGCTAAGAGGATGGGAAATCCTGATATGGTATTTGAAAGGTGGGGCTTTAAGAGGTGATTGGATTGTGAAGACTGTGCCCTCGTGCATGGATTGATCCATTCATGGAGTCATGGGCGTGGTTCTGGTGGCTTTATAAGGAGACCAATGAGCCTGTTAGCTCTCTCTTGCTCAGTCCATTCTTGCCATGTGACACCCTGAGCTGCTGTAGAAGAAAGCCCTTACTAGATGTTCCCTGAACCTTGGACTTTGCAGCCTCCAAACCTGTAAGAAATAAATTTTATTTCTTTATAAATCTCCCAGTGTCAGATGTTCTGTTAGAAGCAACAGAAAATGGGCCAACACAGGAGTGCAACGGGACCAGGCCCACCTCTAGGGTTCTGACTCAGCAGGCCTGAGCATGACCCATGTGGCAGGTCCAGAAACCTACCTTATGAGTTTAATCTTTAACTGAGTCAAAAGTCCTGACTGTCTGCTTGGGAGGGAGAAAGAAACATTCTCTTTATGATCATTCTTAGTATTATTCTTTTCATTTTTGCTATTTTGCTGACATTAATGGCAGCAACAATAAGAAAAAATGTAAGACTCAGTAGCTCATCTTATCATAAATATACCACATAGCTGTTTGACATCATTTAGTCTTAAAAATAATATGTGTACACTCATGGTTATATGCTAATTCCCCTGATGGGATCACTGCACGCAGGATACATATACCCAAATATCACATTGTACCCCATGAATATATGAGTACAATCGTCATGTGTCACTTAAGAAAAAATAAATTTCAATATAAAACAAGAAATTTTTTTTAAAAAGATTTACTTAATCTCCACCTGGCCATTCTGTTTCCTGAATTTCGTCCCCAACACTGTGCGGGCAGTTTTGTGCTCCATCGACTGAGATAAAGTCATTGGGGCCCCACAGAGTTGATCCTACTGGCACTGAAGTGCCGGTGCAGACCCGATTAGTGTCTTAGCCTGCCTGGGTTCGGGTTTGTTGGGAAAATAGAATAGTTTGGTCAGGGCCCTCACCACAGGTCTGGTTGGGTGTGGTTCAGCATCCTTTGTAAGCAAATTGTGTGTGTGTGTGTGTGTGTGTGTGTGTGTGTGTGTGTGTGTGTGTGTGTGTGTGTGTGTGTGTGTGTGTAGTTAGTGTGCATGCGTGCCAATGTATCTTTTTAGTTTTGGTGCTATTCTTGTGTTCTTGAGAGAGAGAGGGAGAGAGAATTTGGTGAAGCAGGCAGTTGGGCGTCCGCCCCGTGCAGCCATGCTTTCTAAGCTATGGCTCCAGGGATCTTTTGGCCGGTTAGCTAGCTCACAGACCTGCATGAAGGGGTGTGGTGACCCAGCCTGGCGTATGAAGGGTTTGTGACCCAGTCTGTGAATGGGCTTGAGGGGTCTGAGAGCTCTAGATCCAACTATAGCTCCACCATTGGCCAAGTCAGACAAGATAAAGACATCAGCCTTAGCCTAGCACCACACGTTTTTTTTTATTGATTATTATCAACAATCAACAAAATAAAATAAGCATAAAAAAGTCACTTCTTGGTCAAAGAAATCTAGGAGGCACTGAATTGGTGCTGATATATAGTGTGAACCTCCTAGAGGAGAATGGGCCAGTTTCTGAAATCACACTGGATCACGGATGGCTTTTGGAAAGATGCTCACACCCTGAAGCTCTGCAGTAGTCAGCTGTGCAGTGGTCAGCGCTGGGGCTAAGGCTGGACTATGCTGGGAGCTCCTGTACCCTTTCTCTTCTGTAAAGGGGGCCAAGTGGAGGGGGGATGATGGTGTGCAAGGTGGACGGGGTGGGGCGGCCAAGGTTCCCTGAGGTGATGGGTCCAACCCCTGCGCGGCAGGAGAATCTGTTTCTTACAATGTGCACACCAGGCGTGGTGCACTGACCTGCGAGCTCCCATAGCCCTGTGAGTGAGAACCTTCCCCCGTCCTCAGATTACCTGTAGGGAGAGGCCCGCAGCCCCAGAGGTCAGGGGCCGCCCAGAGTAAGGAGTTGTCCAGAGTCTGGGGACGTGCTGTGCTTGTTCACAGCACAAACGCTGACCACTCTCCCCTCCTTTCCTCACAGCTCCACCAAGGGCTGGACACATGGAGGGCCTCTTCCCACTAAGCCTCTCCTGGGAGTAGACACATAGGGTCTGCCTGTGTCTACACACACACAACACACACACGAAACACGCATGACACACATAACACAAAAAACACATGCACAACAACACAGATATAGAGCACACACACAACACACACACGAACACACAGATATAGAGCATACACACAACACACACACATACATACACACACAACACACACAGCACATATCCAGCACACACAGACATAGAGCACACACAACACACAACAGATAGCAAACACAGCCCACACAGACATAGAGCATACACACAACACACACACATACATACACACACAACACATCCCAGCACACACAGACATAGAGCACACACAACACACAACAGATAGCAAACACAGCCCACACAGACATAGAGCACACACAACACACACAACACATTCACAACACATGGCACACACAGAGCACACACAGATATAGAGCACACACACCACAACACAACACACACAACACACATACATACATACAACACAACACACACAACGCACACAGCACACACAGATATAGAGTATACATAACACACACAACACACAGAACAACCACAACACACACCTATACACACAAAAAACACACAACACAGATACACAGCATACAACACAAACAACACAACATGTACTCAGAACATGTACACAAACATACAATGCACACACACAACACAATGCAGACATAAAACACACTCACAACACACACAACATACAACCGCAACACATACACACAACCCACACACATACCCAAACATTCACTGCACATACACAAATATATACAAGAACACACATATATACACACTAACATGCGTACACAGATACACATACACACTAACAAATGCACAAACACGTGTGAACATAGACAAGCACACTCACATGTGCAAACATACATGCACACACAAAGAAAAAACACGTCTATACACAAAACCAGGTGTATACACAGACACATACACAAATATAAATACAAACACACACAATACACAAACACATATATGTGTATATACACATCCACAAATACATACATGCACACACAGAGACACACACATGTACGCAAACACATACGCACATACACGAGGATCCCCACCTCCACCACTCACACAAATCACTCCCACTCCATACAAATCACTCAGTTAAGGAAAATAGAAAACACATCTTCAGAAACAGGAAATGCTGTCACCTGCAGAGTGCAAGAAAGCTGGCTCGGGGCTTGGACACTGCGGTCAGCCACGTAAGTTCTTTATTGGGGCAGAAAACTTCTCAGAATAGAAGATTCTGGGAACTGGAGTTAGGAAAGGTAGCACCTGTGTGGTTTCTATATTTTTATTAACCAGTTCCCCTTGGGGAACCTCCCGGCAGGACTCCAGGGAGCTCTATAATCTTGTTACCACCGTCTGCATCTCTCTGGGATGGAAACTAGTTCTTTTTAATCCCAGGAGACAGTGTAGGACAGGGAAGGACAGGGCAGCAGTTAGCAAATAGCCAGTGCTCCTGTGTCCCACGTACTAGCCCCAGGGAGCTTTGGTGGAAACCAGCTAGGAACGCTGAGATGTTCCAACCACGACAGATGTCCCTCTGCGGAGAACTCACATTTCTGCAAAAGGGAGCAGATGCAGGGTCTGACCATCATACCTAACTTGGGATGCACCAAACAAGAATAGTTGGAACCATTACAGGATGAATTTGTGATTAAGGAATTTGGTTCTTCTTTCCCGAGTCAGGCTCTCTGAAGAGCCGGCCCTAGAGCCCAGCCAGCTGGGCACACGCTGCATCATTCCAGAAGCTCCTGTGATCCTGGACACTGTATGTGCTGCTGTTGGGCAATATCCTTCAGGGTTTGCAGACGCCACTGAGAAGATGTTGGCTCCCAGACTGTTGGAGGGATTGGGATTTAGCCTGGATGGGCTGCCGGGTTCCAGCTGGAATTAATGACATAAAATTCACCCAAAGTACTACTCAGCTGTAAAAAAAAGAATGAAATTCTGCCATTTGCAGCAACATGGATGAGCCTGGAGAAAATTATGCTAAGTGAAACAACCCAGGTGCAGAAAGAGAAATACAGCACATCCTCACTCAGGGAACTAAAAAGTAAATTTTAAAAAGAAAGACAACAATCACAATAATTTGTTGAACTTTCGAAAAGAGAGAACAGAACTGAGGCCACCAGGGGTGAGAAAGGGGGACTGGCAGGGGGAGGGGGAGGGAGCTTAATGAGAAGTTGGTTAAGGGACACAGAGAATGATTACGTATTGTAACAATGAACGAGTTAACATGCCGATTTGACCGTCACACATTGTACACAATATTGATAGTCAATTTTGTACCCCACGAATATGTATACAACTCACAGGTACTTAGTGCATTCACCTCGTTGTGCAATCTCCTCCTCTATCTAGTTCCGCAATGTTTTGAAGGTCCCAAAACAAAACCGCGTGACCGTGAAGCAGTCACTGCCTTCTCTTTCTGTCCTTAGCCTTAAGCAACCCCCAACCTGCTTTCTGTCTCTTGATTTTTTCTTATTCTGGAGAGTTAATATAAATAAAATCAAGCAATATTAGTTCTTTTGTGCCTGGATTCTTTCACTTAGAATAATGTAGTTTTTTTTTTTTTTTTTTGGATTCACCCATGTTGTAGGACGTGTCAATAATTGATCCTATGTGATCATTTTTAACAACTCAAAGCAGCCCGTTATTCTCCACAAATTGGAGAAGAGAAGAGAGGAGGAGCAGGTTTCTCTGTGTCTGACCAACTTCTGTCCTGACATGCAGATGTCTGTCCCTGTTCTGTGTATGGAGAATCATAAAATGCTGACATATTCTTTTTGCAGGTTGCTATACCAGGCTTCTTTGGTTCTTGCTCCATTTTAGTGGAAGCACACTGAAAATTGTGTATGGTACCTTTGGTAAACTTACAGATGCTCCCCCCCCAAAAGAAAGATATACACCTTCTCATCTAATCCCTGGAATCTCTGAATATTATTTTATATGGCAAAATAAAGATGGGGGCGGAGAGACTTTGGAGTTGTGTTTAAGGCCCTTCATAAGAGAAGATGCTGCTGGATTATCTAGGTGAGCTCTAAATGCAATCCCAGTTTTCCTTCTAAGAGGAGGGCAGAGGAGATTTGATGACTGCTGAGGAGAAGTGATGCAAAGACGTAGGCAGAGATTGCAGGGTTGCAGCCACAAGCCAAGAAATGCCAAGGTTTGCCGGCAAACACCAGAAACTGGGAGAGTGGCATGGAACAGATTGTCCCTCAGGTCCTCTGCACAGAACCAAACCCACTGATACCTTGATCTCGGACTTCCAGCCTGCAGAACTGTGAGAGAGTGAATCTCTGTTGTTTTAGCCACTCCGTGCATGGCTCTTTATTATGGCAGCCCCGGGAAACTCACACGGCTGTCACAAAATGTTAAGGTCACGCTAAAGTCACCCCAGTGAGAACCACCACTTGCTCCACCTGAAGCCTTCTTTCAAGAGGTCCCCAAAGTAACGTGGGGAACAAAAAGAAATACCAGGTGCTGGGTGGACCGAGCTCCCCAGAGCCTGCTGGCTTTGCACACACGTCCTGCAGCCTCGGAGGCTCCGTGCAGCGGGCGTGAAGCACGGTCCTGCACCCCCTCCCCGAGCTCAGGCTCTAGACGTTGCATATTTTTGAACCGTGGCTCAGTGGAGTTTGCGGGGCGTTCAGCACAGGGATTGGAGCAGCATCTCCAGAGAGAAGGTCGTGCAGCCACCCCTGGCGGCAACGAAGATCGTCGCTTCCATTCGAGGTAACGTCCTTCCAGAGACACCCCGAGTTCTGGACACGGCTCCTGTGGGTCTACACTCGGGAAAATGCCGGATGAGAGGCTCTGCCGTTTCTGATGCTAAACTTTATGGTTAAACAGTGAAATGGGCTATAAAAGAGGCTGCAGGGTTTCCTCTTCTGAGTCTCTTGTATATACAACAAGGCGATCACTTGAAGGCAATCGAGTAAAAACGTCAGATTCCCTAAGCTAGAGACGAGGGCCCAGGCCATGCTGCTCAGGGTGTCGGGAAAATGGAAAAAAGAACAAAACCTCCTCCCCACCCAGCAAACCCCTCTGCAAAGGTGAAAGGGAAGACAACAGTGATTACTGAGCAAGCGTGGAATCAGGACGTGGGCGACCCCAGGCAGCCCGCCGAGGGGACAGTGAGACCGAACGACCTGTCCACGTCCTCGGGATGCACAGCCACTGACTCCTCGCGTCTTCACGGCCCCAGGCGGTTTGCAATTTGGAACCAGGCGCCCAAGTCACCCCCAGGAAACGGGGAGAGGGGACGTTTTCTTCCTCGGTGGTCACATTTCAGAGATGCCTCACGAGCTCTTCAGGAAACGTTGCTGGCCGGGGCTGGCCTGGAGAGATGCACACGCCTTTGCAAACGCCCGGGGAACGTTCTCACGTGAACGTTCTGAGAAAAGGGGGGTGCAGCGGGGGGGGGGCTTCGCTCCCCTTTTCCCAGCGGGGAAGATGACGTCTGCGATGGTTAAACGTGTCTGCCCTTCACAGGACAAAAATAACGAGATGATGTTTATGGCCTTTGAAATTGTTCTGATGACACTTAACGTTTAAAGAGGAAAGGTCCCTGTACCAGCGACACTACAAAATGAAACACAAAGCGGGGATGTGTGCGGTCGCCCAGCCCGTCCACTCCGCACGAGGTGCGTCCCCTCGGCCTGGAGCTGGCGGCGCGGGTTCCTCCCGCCACCCCACGGCGCCACCTGCTGGCAGACGCGGATCCGGGCCCTTCCCCAAACGGTCCCCAGGTCGCCGTGGCAACAAGAGCGTCCTGAAGCGCACGAAGGAAGACACCGCGGCAGGCGCTTCCTTGCGCCCCGAGGTCGCCTCCTGCAGCCGCCGTGCGGGGACCGTCCGGGGAGGAACCGCCCCAGCCGCGCGGCTTCCCGCCTCCTTTCCCGCAGGAGGGACGGACACCCCGGCTGTGCCGCCGTCCTACGGGCCTGGCCCAGCCCTCAGCCGGCCAGGCTCAGGCGGACGTCTACGAGGCAGACACATCCCTAAAGGCCAACTCCGGGACGACCGGCGACGGTCCCCTCGGCCTCGCCCCTCTGCGGGAGGCGGGAGCCCGGGTGTGGCCGTTGTTGGGCCGGTGTCGGCGTCAGCGGGCGTTCCAGACGCTCCTTAGATTCAAGGAGCGCGGACGCCTTGGGAGGGTCCCCGAGTCCCGAGCGTGGAGGCAGGGGACAGAGACGGCGGGAGCCCAGCGCTGGCGGGGACAAGAGAGCCGCCCTCCCCTCAGGAGGACCGGCCGGCAGGCGGGGCCAGGGCCTCGGGGTGGCGGGGCCGGGGTCCTGCTGAGAGGTGGCTTTTGGGAAGCCAAACAATAGTTTGTTATCACCTCCTCCCAATTCCCATGAAGGGATTTTGTAAAATATGATAACAAGCCATACCTTCATAGCTCTACAGATTATATACTGTTTACCAGGTACCGGGTAATATCCAAATTATTTTAGTGTCTAGTGTACTTCTCACAATAACCCTTTGAGGCAGGCTCTTTTATTACTCCTTTATTTAATATAAAAATCAGAAGCCCAGAGAGGTCAGTGCTCATGTCTTACACAAGTGGACCCAGAATTTACTGGTTGCCCTTTTGGTGGCAAGACACCCACATGGCACTCCATCACTGCAAATGGAGCCTCAGTTACACAGCACGTGGTGCACACGCTGATTATGCAGCTGTCACAATTAAAGAAATGAGAAATAGGAACAAAAGGGAAATTTTTTCACCCAGAGATGGCTTTTCACTGACTAGAATGAAATGAGTAATATTGTTCACAGCTGTTTAAGTTAATTCAGACTCAAGCTGTTGCCAATTAGGTGCCTGGTTTGTCCATTTGTATGGAAACAATGTTTCTACTACACCCACTGACTGGCTTTGTATTGCCTTCAAGTTTTAGAATAAAGGTATTTTCTTAATTTAGGAGAAAGTTTGGTAGTAAAGGTCATAAAAATGTACGCACTGTGAGAATAAGAAAAAAGTATGTACTGCAATACTTCTTTGACTTCTTTTTAACAAGCTGTAAAGAGGCCAGGGTGGCATTTAATGTGATAGGTACAAATGTAAGTCACAATATACATTATGTTAAGTGTATATATTTCCTACGTGCATTTATGCTGGGTTCCACTAAGGAAAACTCCTATTCACATAGAACACGTATATGTATAAAACCTATGCACTTGGTGGGGGCTGTTCTGTGCATCTGAGGCTGTTGAGAAGCACCCCTGGCCTCTGGCCACTGGATGGACTAACTCCTTCCAGCCTCCAGTTATGACAACCAAAAATGTCTCCAGACACAGCCAAATGTCTCTGGGCAGACAATATCAACACTTATATTTAACTATTGGTAGGTGATAAAATATTTTAAAATAGTTTAATGCTATGGTTAACATATCTGTTTGGAAATTTACATCCATATTACATAACTTGATAGTTTTTCCTTCATCTCAAATTCTCTGATATATAGTACACGTGGAAGTTTTGTTGAAAGCCTTTACATATTAAAGATATCTATAAAGATTTACTTTATTCTCCACAATCAGTGAGACCTCCCTCTTTATATGGCATTGTCAATTTGTTGCATTGTTTCTCCCATGACTTCTTTGATTTTTCCATAAATTGACCTGGGGATCAAAGGTGGCAGCACAGGTTTCTCTTCTGTGTGAATCTTCTCATATACAAGGACATGTATCTTCTGTCATAAAGTTCATCAGACAAATTAGCTACAGTGGGCCAATTGTGTTGTAGTGCAAACAGATCGCTCATACAATGGCTCAACAAAATTAAGTCTTTATTTCTCACTCATGTAAAGTACAAATAGAGGGTCTGAGATAGAAGTGAGAAGATCGGCCCTCTGAAATCTATCTCTTCTGTCTTAACCTATGGAGGCCTATTCTCACTGATGGCTCTCAAGACCATCCTGAGGGTCATCTGCAGTTCAGTCCCAGAAGGCCTGAGAAACTAGGAAAAACTTCATAGACATGTGCTTGTGCCAGGCCTTAATGTTCACCACTTGTATTCATATTCCCCTGAACAGAGCCCAGTTACCTGGTTCCACACAATGGGTGAGTGGGCTGGCTACTTGTGTGTACAAGAGAAAAGAGGGTGGTTTTTGGACAACACATAGCCAGTCTCTGCCATAAAGTCTTTCTACTCTGTGTAAATTCTCTGCTGCCTGCTGAGGGTGACTTATGATGAAAGATGTTTCCACATTTATTACAGTCATCCTTCCATATTTGCGGGTTCCACATCCATGGATTTAACCAACCATGAGTAAAAAACATTTGAAAGAAATGAAAAGTGAAAAATAATACAACAATAAAGTAATACAAATAAAGAACAACACAGTTTAAGAACTATTTACATGCTATTTATGTTGTATTCAGTATTATAAGCAATTTACACAAGATGCAAATTATAAAGCAATAAATGCATAGGTTATACACAAATACTACACCATTTTATGTTAGTGGTTTGAGGATCCACAAATTTCAGTAACCATGGGGGGTCTTGGCACATATACCCTGTGATTACCAAAGGACAGCTGTACATTCCTAAGATTTTACTTTTAGGAGAGTTCTCTAATGTATCCTGAGGTGTGACATCCAATGAAAGGTTTTTCCACATTTATTACATTTATGGGACTTTCTTCCTGTGTGAATTCTCTGATGCATAGTAAGCTCCCACTTCTGAAAAAAAATTCACATTCATTACACGCATAGGGCTTCTCCCTTGTATGTGTTTTTTGATGTACTGTAAGAGATAATTTCTTTTTGGAGAATTTCTAACATTCACCCCATTCGTAGGGTTTCTCTCTTGTGTGTATTTTCTAATGTTTAATGAGTTTAGACTTTTTATAGAATGTTTTCCCACATATTTTACATTGAAAAGTTTCTCCTAATACGTGAATTGTCTCTTGGGCAATGAAATTTGACTTATCAAAATATTTCCTATATTGATTATATTTACAGGAGGTCTCTCTCATATGAACCTTCTTATGTGTAAATAATATTGGCTTATGTGTAAATAATAATATGTTGTAGGCTTTCCCTCATCCACGATGTTCAAAAGGCTCTTGCCTAGTCTAAATCTTGTTATGCTCACTAAGATGCTCACGATGTCTGTCAATTTTCCAGGTATGTTATGGTCATCAGATTTCTCTGTGGCATGTGTCTCATCAGACTAGGAGGAAGTGCATTCTGACATACGTTAAACTCCCCAGGCCTCATTCCTGAATAGATTTCATTATTTATAGTTAGATTTGAAACATGGCTTCAGCTGAAATTAAACGTTTTTTTTTTTAACTCAACTCTCTTCTCAGTTGAAGTGTTCCTGTTGGTGAAGACAACATGCCACAAAATCTATCATGATTTTCTTGACTCCTCTCAATTACATTATCAAATATCTGGACATCTGAAATGAAAAAAACAAATAACTATATCCATGAACTACACATAAGTATACCTTATTGAATGCTCGTTTAAAGGTAAAGAAGATTCTTTCTATTCTAGTGGCATGAGATTTTGTAAAAATCAATAATGCGGATTGATTTATGAATATATAGGTTTTCTTCCAATTGACTTAATGTAATAAATTATGTTAATAGATATTCTAATGCTAAATTATATTTTCCTCATTTTGTTTACTTTCTTTTTTAATTCATGAAGAAATTGTTTATTTATTTATTATTGATTGATTGATTGATTGATTGATTGGTAGCTGGCTGCTATGGGGATCTAAACCCTTGACGTTGACGTTATAACACTGAGCTCTGGTCAACTGAGCTAACTGGCCAGCCTCAAGAAGAAAGATTTAATAAAAATATTCACCCACTGACTATTCATAATTTTCAACTAAGTGTTAATTACCAGCCATTTGTTTACCCTATTCTTTCTTTATATTTTATTTTTAACAACAGTGGGTGTCTCATGCTGCTTTTCTCATTATTCTGCTTTGTAGGTGGCAAAGATTATTTGGTTCATCTACTTTTATGTGCAGGAGATATTCCTGTCACATAAGCAGGAATGTCACTTAGGTTCAGGATTTTCACCCATGTTTCATTAGTTTTCACTGTTCCCTGGAGAATGCTTACAGGCATCTGGGGGGATTTAGAATATCAAATCTGCTCTTTCTTACAGTACATGAAGACAATTTCCTTCACAGTCCTCATTTAACATTATTTCGTCTGCTTCTCACAACTATAACAGGTCCAGGGAGCTCCAGTCCACCACCCTGGGAAGCTCCTCTCTGTGGATCTAATACTTGGTTCCGCAACTCAGGCTATGCCCACCATCTCTGAAAAATGTTTTTCTGGCTTCTTCTGAGATTGACTGCCACTCTCCCCAGATTTCACTGTACTCACACCCCTAGCTTGATAACTCACTCTTTCTGAAGGCTTTTATTTTGTGCAATAGAATTTCAGATGTCTTCTAGTTTCAAATAAAATGGAGTCTCCTGTACATTACTCATTCTCTCTGTTATTTTAGAATAATTTCCACAACGAGAAGGGGGAAATGCTAACTTTAAAGCTTACTACTGCTGTGGATTGAATTTTTTTCTCCAAACTTCATATTTTAGAAGCTTATTTTCCATTGTAACTGTTGAGGGTGGAAAGTTATATTATGGTAATTGAAAGGTGGGGTCTTAAAGGTGTGATTGGACTGTAGGGCTATGCCAGAGTGAATGGATTAATAATGGTGGTCAGGGGCATGATTCTGAGGGCTTTAAAAGAAGGGCACATGGGAGTCTGTCTCTCTCTCTGCTCCGACATTCTCTGCCACGTGAGACCCCTGTATTGCTGTAAAGCCATCACCAAAGGTCACCCTCACCAGATGTGTTCCTTGGACTTTGGACTTCCCAGCCTCTGAAACTGTAAGCAATAAAATTTAATTTTATTACAAATCACTCAGTTCCAAGTGTTTTGTTATAAGCAACAGAAATGGACTAATACAACTCTCAAACAGAAATCTGAGCATTTCAACATGAAAACCTCAGTTCACTTGGTCTCAGGACCCTGAATCATGTTTCTCCTCCCAAGTCCAGAACCATCCCTTTCTCACTCCTGTGCTGGGACTTCCTCAGCTTCATGATTTCTGATGTGGTGGTACACAAGACTCACTCCTGGGCCTCTTATTTCACTTTTTTGTCAACCTCCTAGCAGACCACCTCTGTAAGTATGACGTTAAATACCAGCTTTAGGCCACTGGTTTCTAAATTTGTATCTGCAACCATGATGTTCACTCTCAAATCTATATTTTATATTCATATATGTATTATATGTCACAATTGAAAAACAGTTCATTTGAACTGAAGCTACACCAAAGTAAACAATAATCTTTCTAAAACTGCCTTCTCTGAAAATTCTTCCTAAATTCTAATTCCTATTTCTCTCTCTCACTTTGATTAAATATTCCATATGAATTCAACACAACTAGTTAACATATTGTTTCTCTCGTCAGAATGTAAAGTCTATTAAAAAGGGACATTATTTAGATCATTTCTGTTTTAGGAACAAGTAAAAAATCACAAGTGCTTATAACCTGCATGATAAAGATGTGTTAAAAGACTAAATGTATGAATAAATGTCTGTGGTATAGTTTGAATGTTCCTCCAAAACTCATACTGAAAATTGATCCCCATTGTAACTGTTAAGAGGGTGGGATATCCAGCTATGGTATTTGAAAATTAGGGCTTTAGGGAGGTGATGGATAGGGAGGGCTAAGCCCTTGTGATGCATTGATCCATTCATGGATTAATAGCTTAATGATTTAATGGGCTGTAAGTAAGTAGACTGGGGGCTTTATACAGAGATGAAGAAACCATGTGGACATGCTACTCTTCCCATGTGATACCCTGAACCCCCTCCGGACTCTGCTAAGAGTCCCCACCATGTAGAAGGCCCTCACCAGATGCATCTCTATGACCTTGGTCTTCTCATTCTATGAACTGTTAAGAAACACATTTTGGTTCCTTGTAAATTAGCAAGCATCAGTATCAGGTGTTCTGTTTTAAGCAATGGAAAACAAATGGATAGTCTGAGAAACTATGTCCATGAGAATGGAGGACACAGAGGAACTGAGAATATTGAAAATAGCAAAAATAAATGTCAAAGGAGAAATGCAGGGATTTGATTTTAGGTATATATAAAAATGTATTCAGCAAAATAAGAGGTGAAGGTATACATGTGAGAGCCCTCCTTGGAGATTATACAATGTATGTGTTTGATTCATGCAAACAAGCAGTTCTCAGGCCTGGGAGCTGGGGGATACTGGTGTAAACAGCTGAACGTGGCAAACATCCACTGGGATTTATACTTTCCAGCCTCCCTGCCATGTGTGCACTGACTGACCTGGAAGGCTCTGGTTTGGGGGTTCTTCTATACTCTATGACACTCACATTCTTCATGTAATGGAATTATAATTAAATAGCATTAATAATAAATTAAAATGGCTTATTTGTTTACTAACACAGAAAGTGTTGCTCCTGGGAGGTACTGGAAAGTAACTCACCCAACTACTCACCCAATGACACCAGGTTACTGTAGGCCTCCAGCACTATGTCCCTGCATAGGGTCCTCTAAGCAGTGCACAGGTCCTGCTACTCCTCCCAGAGAAATTCCACAGCCATGTTTTCAAAAGACACCAGTCCCTGTAATTCCACATTTCTTCTCAAATTGAGTCACCAGCCCTGGGTCACAAGACAGAATCCTGTCCACCCTTCCCTGTGTGTGTGTGTCTTACATTTATCTTACCTAAGATCCTGCTTCCTGTAGTCCACATGAGTGGAGAAAAAAATCGCAGTAGAAGTCTCCTGGGATTGGAATAACTTATTAGTTACTAAAATTTCTATGACAAGGCTTACATTATAGATCTAGAATCATTCTTCTTGCTAGGGATAAGTGTGAATAAAATTTTGTTCTTCCAAGAAGCTTATAATTTGGTATGAAGACATAAGTATGAATACATAGGAGAAATAATGTCTTAGATGAACCAATTTAGATGCATGTTTAATGTGCATTGGAAAAAAAAAGATGCAGAAAATATTGTTCTATTTTGTATTCAGTTTGCAATTCGCTGAAATTCCAAAGACGTTTAGCTCTTGCATGGGAACACATTTTCCCATGAAAATGAGGCAACAGCAAAAGTGCAGTCACAAGAGCAAAAAGAACACCCCCCCCCAAATGGAACTACACACAGCACCATGTCCAGGTAAATGATTTGGGGCGGTGATGAGATATAAATGCAGTATTGAAGCAACTGACTACAAAGAAATTATGTATTTAAATATTTTACCTAATTCAAACAACGAAATACTGAATGCACTTATTGTTGATTTTTAATCATGTATAAATTAAAAGCACTTATACCATCCCCAAATTCCCTTCCTACACACAAAAAGGTTGCTTGTGCTCACCCCAGGGTGAACACTGCCACTTCCAAATCCACAAAATCTAAATAATTAGGTCCTGTGAAAACAGGTAAGTTACATGACCAGATCTGCATTGTCATTCACTTGGAGAATGCAGAAGGGCTGAAGGTAGAGTCAGAGGGGAAGAAAGCAGAGTGACAAATGACCACCTACATAAAAACACAGAGCAGTAAGCATTTAGAAGAGGGAAGTAATACTATAAAAGGCAAAAGAAAAAGCAAGAAAAAATGTGGTTGTGCCAATTTTGCACATCAAAACAAATTTGTTGTGCAGAGAGTAAAAATGGAATTTTACCCACAGGCTGTCTACCTGAATGCAGCTAGTTAGGCACTGGTGCAGTAAAGAAAAATTGAAAAAAATGAAAAGAATATTATGGGCAGAAGTAATATAGACTTGACACATGGACACATCATATTTGCAATATCTGTGGGAATGTCCACATGTTGAATAGTTAATGATTCCAGAGTTCAAGAGAGAACCATAAGCTGAAGATACAAATTTGAAAAGTATCAGAATTTCAAAAGTACCTGAAGTCATAAGAGTAAATGAACTTAAAATATTTGGGGGGAAAAATCACAACAGAAGACAAGTACACAATTTGCAGGAACACTAATGTTTAAAGATAGAGGGAAATAAGCAAAGCACAGAGGGATAAATACCTCATGAGCTCACTCGTATGTGGGAGCTAAAAGAGAAAGGAGGGAAGGAAGGAAAGAAAGACCACAGTAGTGCCGTGGACTTACAGAGGGAGGGAACATTCCTAGGGCTCCAAAGTGGAGTGGGGGGAGAGAGGGGGAGGGGGAGGGAGGTTGGGGGATAATTAGGGGGGACAACGGGTACAAAAGTAATTTCTGGTAATGGGGATGCCCCCAGTATGAATCTGGCCCTCTAATCATGGGCAGGAGGGGTGACAATTAGCTTTGTATCTCATGAATATTCTCAATTTATAAAATAATAAAAAATAAGATAGAGGAATATAAATAACTGTAAAGACTGAAAAAAATTTTTCTGAGTTTATTTCATGAATAAAGAAAGCTCAATTTGAAGAAGTCTACCAATGTAATTTATCATGTCCATAGAGTTATAGAGAAAAAGCCTTTGATAATCAATACAGACATCTAGATGGTACTTCTAATACGCTACAGATTTTTATTGTGTCACCAAAAATAAAAGCTAGGAAGTCATCACTTCATCCTAACAACAATTTAAAAGGTAAAAAGGCTGAAAAATCAAGAACTCTTCTGGGATCACTGAGAGAGAAGAGGTCACAAGGTAAGCTGCAGCCCCCAAGATGAGAGAGGCAGACAGGCAAGTACAGAGTCGTGGCTTATAGGAGCAGAGACCTACTGGCAGAAACTGCCTTGGGAACCTGTGCCTGAGCAGGAAAACCTAAAGTGTGACTGACAAGCTGCCAGAGGCTCAGTGGGGACAACACCGAGGGTTAAAAATCTCCAAGGGAACCCAGTTATAGGTGGACACCACAATGTTGTGAAATTTACCCCCAAGAGCTGGACCAGGTTCCTACAGAGAAGTGTAAACAAAACTCCCTCTCGTTCCCACCTGTGATCGGGAAAAAAGAAAATCCTTTTGAAACATGCCAGAGCACTCAGTTCTTCTTAACAAGACATACTCTCAGGGGAAACTGCTTAATCAGAGCCTAACCTGCTGTACCATTATCAGAGCCTAAGTGACCCGGGTGAAGGAAACTACCCAACTCAAACCCATTCTAGGATTCCACATGGAAGAAGAGAATTATCCAATTTCAGCTTACTCCAGCCACCCTGTCTCAGCTAAGGGAAAAGGAATAAATAATAAGTTGAGAAACAGTTGTGAATTCAGTCAAAAGAGAGAAGCTCGTTAAGACATGGAGACCATGTTAGTCCATCTCTGTTGTTTATAACAAAATACTTGGAACTGGGTACTTTATAAAGAAAAACAAAATTTATTGATTACAGTTTCTGAGGCTGGGAAGGCCAAAGTCCATCTGGTGGTGGTGACAGTGACCCAGGGGTCTCACATTGCAAGATGGTGGAAGCAGAGAGAGCGAGAGAGAGAGACAGACTCTCCTCTCCTTTTAAAGCCCTCAGAACCACGCTCCTGACCACCATTTTTAATCCACTCACTACTGCACGGTCCTACAACCCAATCACCTCTTCAAGGACACACCTTTCAATTACCATAATAGGATTTCCCACCCTCTAAACAGTCACAGTGGGGGCAAGTTTCTAATACATAAAACTTGAGGGACACAATTCAAGCTTCAGGGAGTTTGGGGGGGGGGACATAATTCAATCCACTGCAAAGACTTAATCATAGAACTAAACATTTCCACTATGGTCTGAATGTTTGTGTCCCCTCAAGATTTATATGTTGAAACCTAATCCCCAATGCACCCGAATTAAGAAGTGATGCCTTTGAAAGGTGATTAAGTCATGAGAGAGATTAGTGCCCTACAAAGGCCAAGAAAAGCTTCATTGTTTCTCTCACCATAGGAGGACACATGGCAGGTGCAATCTGTAAGAAATAAGTCATCACCAGACACTAAATCTCTTGGAGCATGGATCGTAGACTTTCCAGCCTCTAGAACTGGGAGCAGTATATATCTGTTGCTTGTATATTACCCACTCTAAGGTATTTTGTTAAGCAGCTTAAGCAGACTAACATAACTTCTCATTCTACACATCTTTTGAACACATTACTGAATTCATATTTGCAGCACTTCCTTTTACCTACTCCATCACATCTGGCTATAAGGGAAAAGATTACTGGATATTCTGAAAGATTACTGGATATTCTGAAAGACAAAAACCAAAACAAAACAAAAAATTTTTTTAAAAATACAATTTGAGGGCCGGCCCGTGGCTCACTCGGGAGAGTGCGGTGCTGATAACACCAAGGCCACGGGTTCGGATCCTATATAGGGGTGGCCGGTTAGCTCACTGGCTGAGCGTGGTGCTGCTGACAACACCAAGCCAAGGGTTAAGATCCCCTTACCGGTCATCTTTTAAAAAAAAAAATACAATTTGAGTGACTGAACAAGAATAAAAAACAGACATGGCTATGATTTTGGAATTATCAGACCCAAAATTTTCAGAAACCCTGATTAATATGCTAAGAACTCAAGTGAATAAAGTAGAAAACATTCAACAACAGATGGGCAATGTAAGGAGATCGAAGTTTTTCAAAAGAACTATAAGGAAATGCTACAAATCAAAAATACTGTAACAGGGATCCAGATGGCTGACTAGGGGCATGAAGCTCTCACCTCTGACACAAAGAGAGTTCAAAAGAACAAATAGATAATCACATATTGAATAGAGTGTCTAGGAGAAAACATCAGAATTAAGGAAAATAGTAAAAAAGACCCCTTGAGGTTCAAAACTCGAGATGTCAGCACAGAAGAAAAAGTGTCCAAGCCCAGCAACCTTGCTGAGAGTTGGTCACTCCAGCTGAGAAGCTGCAGGGTCTCTCTCTGGAGTCTGAAAGTCCAGCTGGGGCACCAGAGACCCCCCTCAGCATAGCCAACCCCAGCTGAAAAGTTGAAAAACACCCCAGATCCTCTCCTGAAGGTGCAGGGTCCCACTTGAATTCTTTGTGACCCTACCCAGTGTGCCCACTTCTGCTGAGGAGTTGCTGAGTGCCTGATTTTCTCTCTCAAAATCCAAAGTCCTGGTCACGACCCCAACAATTCCTCGAGTGTTGCACATTTAAGCTGGGGAACTTCAAAAATACCTAGCACCTCTCTCAGGGGCACAGATCCTAGATGCAGCACCAGCAAGCCCACACAGGGTCACTCACTCCAACTGAGCTGCTTCAGAACACCCCAATGCCTCTGCAGAGAGTCTGAGGTCCCAGCTGCAGCGCCAGCAACCTTTCCTAAGATTGGTCACTCCAGATAAAGAGCTGAAGACTACTCCAGAGTTTTTCCCAGAGGTCTGCAGTCCCACCCATTACCATGTAGATCCCACCTACTTTAGCTGATGAACAGCCAATTGCCACATCACCTCTCCTGGAACACAAAGTTTAACAGCAACCCCAGCCACCTTGTCCAGTGTCACACACTTCATCTGAGGAAGCACTGAGCACACTAGCACATCTCCCAGGAGTTTGAGTTTCTACCCGCAGCCTCAGGACCCCCAACCATGTCACCTGCCCCAGCAATAAGCTGCTAAGCATCCCATTGTGTAGGCAACAAAAATTCCAGGCCACAAAACACACATTAGGACATTAAAATAATAGAAGTCATACAATGCATGCTTTCAGATCACAATGAATTTAAAATATATGCTCTGATACCACAACATGTGCTATCAGAACAGAATGATAACTGGGAGATCACCAAATAGAGTGGGATTAAGCAACATATTTTAAATAATACATGGATCAAAGAAGAATCTAAAGACAAATTTTAAAATATTTTTAACTAAATGAAAATGCAAACAGAACTTACAAAAATTTGTGGAATACAGCAATCAACGTGCATTGAAGGAAACATATGAAATTGAATGCATATATTAGCAAAAAGTCTAAAATCAATAATTTAAGTTTTCATTTTTGGAAATAGAGAAAAAAGAACAAATTAAAGGGCAGAAGAAAAGAAATAATGAGAATTAGAGCAGGAATAAATGAAATTGAAAACAGAAAAACAATAAGGAAAATCAACAATAGCAAAAAGCTGGTGCTTTAAAAAGACCAATAAACCTGACGAGCCTATAGCCCACTTAACTAAGAAAAAAAGAGAACACAGAAATTACTAATATCAGAAATGAAAGAGGAGACATCACTACACATTTTGTGGACATCCAAATTATAATAAAAAGAGAAATACTGTTAACAAGTGTATGTGCACATATTTGATAACCTGGATGAAATGGACAGATACCTGGAAAGACACATTTTACAAAAATTCACACCAAAAAAATACATAAACAATCTAAATAGGCATACCTATTAAGGAAGTTGAGTAAATAATTAATAAACTTCAAAACAGAAAGCACCCAGCCTACATGTGTTCACTGGTGAATTCAACCAAATCTTCTAAAAAAAATTAAACCAATTTCATACCCCATGGAATACTTCCTAATTTCAATTAATAAGAACAGGATTACTTCCATACTAAAACCAGATGAAGGTATTAGAAAAATAGAAAACAATAGACTATTATCTATCATGAACAAACATGCAGAAATCCCCATCAAAATATGAGAAAACCTTATCTAACAATGTGTAAAAATTATGAAAACTACCAAAGTATGGTTTATCACAAGCATGGAAAACTGGCTTAACATTTGAACATCAATTAATGTAATCCATCACATTAAAAGATTACAAAAAAAAAAAAAGCTGATAAGGCCACACAGGAGGCTGCGGTGTCTGTGCCCAGCAGGTGGCAGCAGCCAGTGCACAGCCTGGGAGGTGGGCGCCCCACCCATGACAAGCCTGAGGCTGCCAGGTCCTCTGCTGGCAGTGGTCCCTGTCCCCAGCAGAAGGATAGCAGAGCCACCCTCCTGACCATCCCTCTGGGAGACGCGGCATGGGAAGGGGCTTCCTGCAGCATTGCTGAGGTCCCGGCCCCTCTGTGTCACTCCCTGCCACGTTCCTGCCCTGGGCTCAAATGCTTGGGGTCAGCTGTAGACTGCAGGACCCAAGCTCAGCGCCCTCTTCCCTACTGATCTGGCACTGTCAGGAGGAGACAGACGGCTGGGGTACATGGCGTGTCCCACGTTGGCACCCCAGGCCACTGGGCCTGGTGCAGGAGGCCCTGGTCAGTGCCCACAGACATGGCAGGGATTGGGGCGGTGCTGGCTGTGAGCTCCTGTGGCACCATGTTCCTTTAGCACCTGACAGAGAATGGGGCACCCTAAAAGGAGTGGCCAGAAAGTAGCCTCCCTGCTTCAAGGCCCCCCAGAAATAAAACTGATCCTCACTTGTGTGACCCAAGACATGCCCCCTGCTGGGTCTCATGGCCTCAGAGTCCCCATGGACAGCTCCTCTGCTTAGCATCTGATGGGGTCCTGGAGACCCATGGACAATTCCTGATTCCCTGTTCTCAGGTGCTGCCCAGCAAGAATGGGGACTCTGGATCCAATGGGAGGTGCCCAGGTGGGAGCATGTTGGTTCATGTGCCCTGCAGCAAGCCTGCCGGGGACCAGAAGCTGGGTGGTGGTGTCAAGACTTGGTTTTTTAGACCCTCCCTGCATTCCCTTAGGTGAAGACCAGGACATCTGAGTTCACAGGGTCTGGTCTGTCTGCTTCTGGAGGCTCCTCTGTGTGGCCCAGCCCCGTCTCCTCATCACATGCTCACATACACCCTCCCCAGCCCTCCTGCCTATCTGGCACTGCCTCCACATTCCCTGGGTTGCAGCGAGGCAAGGAAGAGGTGGGCACAGTGCTGCAGGCCCATATTGGGCATGTAGAGCTGGAGTAGGTCACGTGCATCTGGAGGCAGGGGAGCCAGGGGCAGAGAGACACCTTCCAGGTCCTGGTCCAGCCAACACTCAGGATGGAGAGTTGGTACTATGGGTGGTGGGTGGCACAGTAAAAGGCCTGGGCTCTCCTTCCCCACAGCCCCACATAACAACCATTGTGGGGGCTGTGCCTGCCCCACCCAACCACTGTCCAGCCCCCCACCCTAGCCCATGGGCTGTTCTGGCAGTGGCAGGGCTGGCCACCTGCCAGGGGCTGGCAGATAACCTCTGTCGAGAGAGTGCTCCCTTAGTGGCTACCTCTCCCCATCATCAGGGTATCCTGCCACACTCCTGTCTGTCTCCTGGGCAAGGAGGGGCAGTGCTTGCTCTGTTCCTTCACTGGCTGCACACAGTAGGTGCCTTGTCACTCTCTGAGAAAGAAAACAAGCAGAGTCCATCCCTGTCGGGTCAGCCACCGGCCGACCCGAACAGCCCTAGCCTCATTATCAGTCTTTCCCTAGGTGTCCCTTTTGGTGGGCGAGCGGATTGCCCAGATTCCTCTTTCCCTCCGGTCCCCATTGGAAGGAGACAGGGGAAGAGAGCCGTGAAGAGAGGTGAGCACAGCCGCCGTCCCCAACCAGACCGTTAAAGGACACTCAGACACGGCAGGGGTTCTGTCAAGCAGTTTCATTTATTATCACACAAGCACTTGCTTTTAAAAGCAAATGGGGAAGGGAGGTTTTTACAACCTCCAATCAGCTTAAAGGTTACGAGAGCATGCATCCTGTCTCAATGCCCAGCTATTGCAACCACGCAGTGTTCACAAGCATGGAAGCACGTATTTGACCAATAATGGCTAAGGCAAGGCTCCCACAGACACCCCCACCCTACTTCCTCCTGGTGCCGTCTTAGGCTGCCACGTTAATACGCCCTGTGGGCCCATAATGGTGCCACTTGTAATGTCACTTAAGGTGGTGTTAGTTTTTAAGGCCCGACATCTCCCCCTTTCTGTTTTAATAAGGCAGCTGGAGGTGGCTAACCTTCCCAGCCTTGCCTCCATTCCCTCTGGTGTCTGTGCCTGTCTTAGGTTGTTTCCCTCTGGAAATATTACCCGTCATTGACTATCCAGCCAAGCAGGGGTGGGGTGGAGCCTTATAACTTGGTGTTGATTTTTTGAAGGGCCATATTGACCCAAGGGCTGTCAGGGCTTTCATTATGGGCCACCTCCTCTACCACCTGGGCGAGCATTACGAGAGAAGTGGTGTTGCACCTTAGAAGGAACACAACCTGGTGAATGTCGCAAGGTCCCAAGATGCTAGGGGGCCCACCAGGGAGGACAGCAAGGTGGTGAGCCATGGGGAACTTGAAAACCAGCTTTGGAACCAGTTACTGTTGGCTTCTCACTCTTTTTTTGCACTTTTCTAGCCCTTCTCTAAACTTAGCTAGGGAATCTTTGATCACTCCAGAGTGGTCGGCATAGAAGCAGCACTCTTCTTTGAGGGCAGTGCATAATCCTCCTTGCTGTAAGAACAACAGGTCTAGTCCGCGTCGATTCTGTAAAACAGCTTCAGAAAGTGATGTTAGCGATTTTTTTAAATGTGATACAGACACCTCCAAGTGGCCAAGATCTATGTCCACTGCCTCCCTAAGGGAAGCTACCTGTTGATGTGTCAAGGCTATTCCGGTGGTCCCGGTACCTGCTCCAATAACTCCCAAGAGGGAGCTGATGGCCACCACAGCCGCCCCTGTGGCCCGCTTGTTTTGGGTCCACTTATTTTGGGTTTGGGGGGCGGTGAGATTTGCCACAGTGCTGCAAAAGGGGTTGTTGGCATCTATGCAGGAACCTTTGCCAAGGACCCGCAGGAAGGTGAGTCCAGGGTTGGTTTTATTGTGGTTATGTACACATTGGCTAGTGTTTACACCTAGCAGAGTGGCACTGGGCAACGCTACTGCTTGATTTATCTCTGCCTGCACATGGCACTCTTCTTTAAAGAAGGTGCAGAACTTGATAAACAAGTTTGGGGGGAGGACAGCCTTACAGAGCATTTTCCAATCTTGGGTTGTGAAAGGTTGGTGCACTAAGCCCTGGAGGATGGTTTCTGCCCATGGGGAATTGGGCCCATCCTCTGCAATAGCCTTTTTCAGCTCTTTAAGGTCATGAGCTTCCCAAGGGTACCAAGTGGCTGGCCTGTTTCCACTGGGGGCAATGTTGACCGAATAGGCCTGAGGGGCCGCTTTCCCCCAGAGGCTGCAGATGGCTGGGGGTTCCCAGTGAGCCATAAAAGGAAAAGCCTGTGGCTCTGCCGGGGGTGTCTTTAAAGGTGGGCTAGCCTCCTCCACTTCTTCAGGTGCCGCTTTCTCTCCTTTAGCTAAACTTCGGCGGGGTGTGTATGCGGGGAGAGGAGGGTACAGGGTAGGGGCATAGGTATCACTCAATGGCTCAGGGCCTTGCATTTGGCAGCTTTGTTTCCTTTTTTCTCTCCTCATCGAACTGCACCCAATCCCTTTCTGCCCCTTCCTGATGCTCGGGATGGAAGCAAAGCTTTAGGGCAGAGATGGTTGGGTAGAACCCTAAGGGGGGGGGTCTAGCCCGTGACTAATTGCATTCTTTCTGGCCAGGGTCTGAACCTGGTCCCAAGTCTCATACCAGAACAAGTTGGACGACGGTGCCCAAGGGGCTACCTGCACCACATGATGCCAGGCATTGGTGGCCGTGGAGTCAGATATTTCTAGGCCTCTGCTTTTTAACATGTACTTTAGAGCTTTGCAGGCTGTCTCGTCACTCTTTCCACACACACCTCCCATGTTGCCCCGCGAGGAAGGGACAAAGGGAAGCAACAGGGCAGAGAAGTGCAGGGACTTCCCCCTTTTATGGTACTCACACTGACATGCAGGCAGATTACTTCACGGCGACTACCGCGGTTGCAGGGGCCACTCCATTGGTTGGTCACCCTTCGTTGACCTTCTTTCAGGACCAAGCAGCCGGGGGCCTCACTCACTTGCCTTTTACCCACGAATTTTAAAGACTGCCTCACACGGGGCACCACTCTGTTGGGTCAGCCACTGGCTGACCCAAACAGCCCTAGCCTCATTATCAGTCTTTCCCTAGGTGTCCCTTTTGGTGGGCAAGCGGATTGCCCAGATTCCTCTTTCCCTCCAGTCCCCATTGGAAGGAGACAGGGGAAGAGAGCCATGAAGAGAGGTGAGCACAGCCGCCGGCCCCAACCAGACCGTTAAAGGACACTCAGACGCAGCGGGGGGTACTGTCGAGCAGTTCCGTTTATTATCACACAAGCACTTGCTTTTAAAGGCAAATGGGGAAGGGAGGTTTTTACAACCTCCAATCAGCTTAAAGGTTACGAGAGCATGCATCCTGTCTCAATGCCCAGCTATTGCAACCACACAGTGTTCACCAGCATGGAAGCACATATTTGACCAATAATGGCTAAGGCAAGGTTCCCACAGACACCCCCACCCTACTTCCTCCTGGTGCCGTCTTAGGCTGCCACGTTAATACGCCCTGTGGGCCCATAATGGTGCCACTTGTAATGTCACTTAAGGTGGCATTAGTTTTTAAGGCCCGACACATCCCTGTCCACTCTTCACAGGGACCCTGAGGCATCTCAACCTGCAGTTGATGGACCAATGTTCTTCCTATTATGTAGATTCTCATCTTCCCACTGAGGAGATTCTCAGGATTGGTGACTGTAGCCACCTGAGCCCCATATGCAGCTGGGCACAAAGGACTGAGGTGCATGGCTGATGTGAGAGGAGGCGGCTCACCATGTCCCTGTCCTGGGCTCCACATCAAGTCATGGGTGGAGACTGATACTGGCAGGACCTGTCTCTCCTCCCCAGGGCACCTGTGACCCCATTCTTAGCTCTATGACTCCTTCCCTCCTGCAGGGAGCCCCAGACCTTGGCCTTCCAGTGGGAATGACAAGGTGTGTGGGGCCGGGGTGCTGTCAGGACCCTCAGTCATGACGCAGAGTCCACTCACATTTCCAGCTGGTCCTGGTGTTGGAGCAAGCAGGACTGAAGCCATGTTGGGAACTAAAACCCCCTGGGCTGCAAGGGGCAGGGGATTTTTAAAAGGACAGTTTTTTCTTTCTCTCTCCACTCTTTCTTCCCATCCCCTGACTTTCTTATCTTGCTTGCTAAAGAGGAGAACAAGGCTGAGAAGCTAACCAGTACTTTGCAAAGCTAACTAACAGTTCTTTCACTGACCCTTGTAGAGTTCTGAGAAATGATTAAGGCCAAATGACTGGAAGCTGACATTGGCCACCAGCCAAGTCAACCAGAGCTCTGTGAAGTGAAACTGTGCAAACACTGCAGAAAAGGTGATTCTACACAGGAGCAAATGAAAATCTTGCAGGGTCCCAAGATAACAGTGAAGGTAAGAACAGAAACCAGAAGAAGCTTTTTTGAAACCTCCTGACTCATAGACTTGGACCCCTCGTGGCTCAGGAAACCTTCTCTCCTGCTTTTCAGCTCCCATGTTGCATTCCCTCAAGCCATTATTTAGGAACCCCTCAGTAAATCTAAATCTTTCAGATGGGGTAGCCTACCATCTCCTTCAGCTAAATACATCTGCTTTTCTAACATGAACCATTTGACTTCTGAGGGTTTTTTTCTCCTCCAGGGAGTGGGCAGGTGGACCTGAGTTTGGTAACACTGAGGTCTGCCATCCCTGTCACAACAGGGGAGGCTGCATCCAAATCTACAGGAGGGTGGCACATCTGTGGTCTGGACAAGATCTGCTATGACCCCTACTGGGACTGGCTGACTCCCAACTACAGGAGAAGCCCAGGAGGACAGGAATTTGGTCTGTTCTGTTTGGTGGATTATGCTAAGTGCCTACAAAAGTGACTGTACATCACAGGCACTTCATATATGCTTGTTGAATGAATAAACCCCAATCAGCACCTCGCCAGATACCTGAGTGGACCTGGGCCCCTCTGCCTGCCCCCAGGGACCTCTAGATGGAATCCCAAACCTCTTACAAATGAAAAACCCATGCTAACCAAACCCAAGGGCCAGTGAGAGCTGAGGCTGCTTCATGGGGGGAGAGGGAAATAGTTAACATGAGCAACGTTCCAGTCCTTTCTGCAGGGGCAGACACTGGGTAGGCACTTTCCATGGCTCATTCCATCTGGTCCCTGCAATGATCCTCTTGGTCTGGTCCTTTTGGCACCCACTTTTCACAGATGCAAACAGCTCAGGTGCAGTCACAGCTAGTTGGAGCTGGGTCACTTCTGTGCCATAGAGGAGTGGTGCTCACCCTCCCAGCCGCAGGTCCAGCACCCAGTGGGTGGAGGTGAGGGCTCAGCAGGAGCACAGGAAGGTGGGGATGTAGGAGGGGGTCACTGCCCAGGTGGCTGCTCCAGCAGCTTCTCCAGTGTTTCTGCCTGGACCATCCCCACACTGCAGGCCTCCTCTCTCTGGAGTGGGAAAAAGCGGGGTCACATGGTCAGGGAAGCTTGGATGTCCAACTTCCTCCATGAGAACAGAGCCACTGACCCCATGTCATAGAGGGCACCGAGGCTCCAAGAGGTCTTGATGTGAGCTGAATTGTCACAGGGCTGAGACATGGCCAGCTGTGAGCTGCAAGAGTAATGGAACCACGTTTGTGTCACTTCACATGATGTGCAGCTAAAGCCAGAACACTGGCACGAGTTGCAGTGAGGGAAATTAAGCTTTAATACAAGACTGAGTAATGTAGTCCAGGTGGCTAAAGCTCAGAAACATCCTGATCTTTGAGAACATGCACAGGCAGGGAGTTTTAAAGAAAGTGTTGGGGGTTGGGGAAGGGGCTGCGTGAGTCACCAGTTGACTGTTCTGAGTGGCTGCGTCTCTGAACACAGAGAAACAGGATCTCCACGAACAAAGACACAACTCTGAGTTTCCTTTATCACTTACCAGGCTCCTATCAATCTGTGTTCTTGATAGTTCACCTCCTCAGCAAATTGCAAGGGCTGGGAATGTTCTGGATTTTGTCCTATAAAGACATCTTGGGGATGTGGGTCAAGATAATGTCTCCTGTCTCTGGAGCTTAGTGACTCTGTTTTATGGTCCTCATCACTTAGGTTACATCCTGTCCTGCCCAGCTGTCTTCTTTGCACTCCTTTACTCAATTGCTTGTTGTAAATCCTAACTCCTTAATTAGTCTGTTCCCAGATCCTAAGTCACATCAGCTTGAGGGACCAAGGCCACAGCTCACTTTCATTAAACTTTTGGGAGGGATTCACCCAAATGGGGTGTCCACTCAGTTATAGAACCCAGGATAACTTGACCACAAGGCTGTGTTCAATAATTGTTCAACAAGGACAAAAATGAAAATGGTAATAATTACAACAGTGATGATTTTAATAGCAATGACCATGTTGGTGATAATAACAGGAATAAAAGTAAACCCAAGAAGGTGGCAGAGGAGTACAGACCTCCCCTAGTGAACGAGCAGGTGCTCATGTCGGGTCCAGGGGTGCTCTGGGGCCAGAGCAGAAAGAATGCAGCGTGAACGGGTTCTGTGAAGGTGAAGGGCAAAAGGTAGGTGGGAAAGAATGCAGGAGGGCGGGGCCAACAGGAGACTCATGTGTGGAAAACTTAGGGTGAGCCTTGGGAAAAGAGGAAACCGATGCCACTCCCAGAACACAACACCACTCGGGTAGAGTGAAGGTTAGTGTTGGTGTTGATGTTGAGGTTCGGGTTCAGGTTGAATTAGGGATAGAGGTTGGAGACAGGATTAGGGGATGGGGTTAGGACTAGAGGTTATAGTTGGTTTTAGTGAGTAGGGTTAGGATTAGTGGTTAGGGGTTAGGTAGGTTGGGTTAGAGATTAATGTTACACTTGGGGTAGGGTTAAGTGCTAGGGTTAATGTCATTGGTTAAGGATAGGCTTGCTGTTGGGCTTAGATTTAGAGGTTAGGGTTGAGGCTTATTATTAGAGTTCAAGGTTTAGATTTAGGTTACATTAAGGTTGGGGTTAGGTTTCAGTTTAGGGGAAAGTGTTGGGTTTAGGAGTTGGAATTGGAGGTAAGTGGTAGGGTTTAGGGATAGGAAATGTGTATCACATGTTAGGAGTTAAGGATTATGGTGATAGGGCTTGTTTATGGTTTAGGGTTTAGGCTCAGTGGATAGAGTTGAAGATAATGGTGTGTTAGGGAAAGGGTTAGGGGTTAAATATTAGGTGTTAGAGGTTAGGGTTAAGATTTAATATAAGGGGCTGGCTAGTTAGCTTAGTTGGCTACAGCATTTTGCTGATAACACTGAGGTCCAGGGTTTGATCCTTCTACTGACCAGCTGACAAGAAAAAAGAAAGAATTAGATGCGAGGCCAATTGGAAGTTGGTATCAACCCAACCTCCAAAGACAGTGGCCAAAATGAGAAATTTATGGATGGAAAGAAAGCCCTTTAGGGCAGAACTGGTGACTACACAGGTGTGGACAGTGAGGATAACGGAGATGTTGGAGATAAAATCTGGACATCTGTCTCCACTGAGAGATCAGATGCTGGTCCTGCTGGCTGAAGAAGGGGATACTGACAAGTCCAGATTCAGGAAAAGAGCTTGAGGGCCAGTTTAGTCACACTGAGGTCCAGGTGTCCTCAGAGCACAGATTCCCATTCTAGAAAGAGCCAGTTAGACAGGCTCTGTTCTTGGACCCAAGGGCACGTTTAATTCATGGTGAGAGGCACACAGGACTTCTGCACCCCACCATGCCTGATGTAATCACTGTCCAGTGAAGTCCAGCCTGAGCACATCCACACTGTAGGTGGAAACTCCACTGCCCAACTGGCACCATTGTCCTCCATGTCCAGGACTGAAGTGTTCTGGGGCACCAGAACCTTCCAAGTGTAGAAGCACCTGGAGGTTGAAGTGACCAGTGTGGAGTGGCATAAGTAGGCAAGGAGAGATGCCTAGGGGGAAGCCCCTATTTATGTAAACCAAGATGGTCCTTTTCAAGATACAGGGTATGACTCTGAGTCAAGGGCACTTGGTTGCAGGGAAGCCAGAGAGAATAGGTTCTGAAGGGCAGGGCCACCAATCCTCCCAGGAGGCAGTCCTGCCCAATAGAACCCTCCACCTCCATCCAAGATCTTGTTAGACCAGGATATCATGAACTTCTCAGAGCACAGAGAGTATGTACAAAAAAAAAAAAGAGAGAGACATTTGTCCAGTGAGAAACTCAGCAGCAACCACTAGGTGGGAGGTAGGGAAGTGAGGCGATCTGGGTTTACAAGACTTCTGCTTGAGAGAAGAGTGCCACCCAGGAGACGGGTCACAAGAAAAATGTGTATCAGAGTCCCAGATATGACCTGCCCAGCCTGAGGTGCCTGGCAGATATCTGAGTGGATGGGCATCGTTATAATGTGTCTAAATATTAGTAATGACATGGACACCACCCTGACTACTGTATGGGCTATTTTCTGTCCTCTCCTCCCACACCCCAATGTTGCTTTGTGTTGCTTCATGCCCCACAGATTTGTCACCCCACTTCCCCTGCATGATGGAGATGCAAAGGATTACTCAAAGCCCATGTCTACTGAGAAGTGAGAAGCCCCAAAGTGGTTAACTTTCCCGGGACCCTCCAGCAAGAGGGATCCCTTCCTTGGGGAAATTAACACCGAATTGGGGTTCTCTTCCTGCATTTACTTTCCAGGCCAGGAAGTTACAGGAAGAGAAAAAAGGTGGGGTTATAATTTAACAATATAGTCTGGTAACTTTCAGTGAAACAAGCCAGATGACATTCCAGTAGACAATTAAGTGATCTTATCAACACAAGCTTGATCTTAGCAAACATTCCTTCTTAAAGCCATTTCTCAGTATCTTTACATAACAATAAGTAACTAGTCTGTTTTTGAGCCAGCAACCTGCTGTGCCACAATTCTTTATCTTAAACCAGAGACTTATAGCCTGAGGAAAATTTCCAGTCCTTGCAAGGTCAATATTTGAAACTGCAAGGCTTTGGAAAACCAGGCCCTGTGAAGTACATATGCTTTATAGTATATTCCACACCCCCCAAATTATTTTGTAATCTAAAACCCAGGAAATTCAAAAGGTGAATGCATTTTGAGATAGGGTTTTTAAAGAGGTGGTTAGGTTAAAATGAGTCTGGGCCCTAAAACAATCTGACTGTTGTCCTTACAACAAGAGGGGATTAGGACATACATAGACATACCAGGGGTGATTGTGCACAGAGGATAACCATGTGAAGAGGAAGAGAGAAGGCAAACATCTGTCAGCCAAGGAGAAAGCCTTAGACAAAACCAAACCTGCCAACACCTTGATCTTCAACATCCAGCCTCCAGAACTGTGAGAAAATACATGTCTGTTGTTTAAGCTGCCCAGTCTGTGGTGTTTTGTATGGCAGCCCAAGCAAACCCATACAAGTAGCAAACATGAAATCTACAGTAATGTGATGGGCTGTCTCTGTTCATACCAACAGGAGACTTGTTATACTCCATTTAGTGAGGAGGTGCTATCATTCATAGCTTCTGCCAAAGTTAGTGATGTGTCTCTCATGAGTTAAATTGTGTTCACCCTTCCCCCAAATTTATATCCTAAAGTCCTAAACCATACTACCACAGAATGTGATGTTATTTTGCATTATTGCCATTGCAGCTGTAATTAGTTAACCCAGTATGATTGATGTCCTTATAAATAGGGGGAATTTGTGCACAGACCACACAGGGAGACCATTATGGGAAGATAAAGGCAAACATCAGGGCGATGATTCTATAAGCCAAGGGATGTCCAAGACTTTCAGCACACTGCCAGAAGCTAGAGGAGAGACATGAACCAGATTATCTAGGGTCGGAATGATTGAGGTGACCTCCTTTTGGAACTCCCATCTGAATCTTAATTACCAGCCTTGCCAATTTATAGAATTAAAACTTCTGCGTACTGACAAGACTCAAAATATGAATCCTAAAATGCATGAGGTGTTAATCTGAAACACACTGTATCAGGTGCCCTTGCTGCAAAGGAAGTGGTATCTAGTAAGAATATAGGGAGACCCAGGAGAAAAGGGAGTGTTCACAACATGAGACAGAAACCAAGGTCTCATGTTAGCTGCGTTACTATGAGTCTGGTTAGTATTAGTCTGTTTCAGGTGGCAAATACATGGCACATTGCCCTACAATAGCTGTAGGGTTAAAATTTAAAATTTAATAGGGTCCCATCAATAGATTGTAATAATAACCAGTTCTTTATCTGGGAGAGAGGGACAAACCTTTTCCAACTGTGTAGTACAATCCGTTGAAGACAAATTCGTTTATTGGATGAGAACAAACATTTTCTAATGGCTTGGAAGTGAGCTACCATATTAATTTCTCACTTGTTTAAACATTTACAGTAAAATAGATGACAACTAAAAAAAGTGAAATTACTTATTAATATCATGCGGTAATTGGCCCACATTCGAATTTCCCTGTTATTCTCACAACGCCCCAGGTTGTCAAACCAGGATTTAGTAAAGAATCAGAATTCTACCTCGTAATAACGTGGAAAGAGACCAGTCTTGATCCATCAGGTCCTGTTCTCCTGGTAGCAAAACTACCTGCTGAGAAAATAAACAAAATGTTCTCCTTTGGTCCCTAAAGGATGACCGCAGAGGTTTGTGGGAAATGTAGTCTCGCCCTCCAGTGACGTCAGCAGCACCGGAGGACTAAACAGCTGCTCCAAGTTCCTTCTGTAGTTGAGGGCCTCCACTCGCTCTGCCATCTGGGAAATGTAGTTTCGCCCTGCAATGACGACACCAGCGCAGGACTATGGGAAGGGCTTCTCCGGATCTCTTCTGAGCATGTGCGGCTCCGCCCACTCCACCATCTTTTGTCTGGAAATTCCGGAAGCTGCCCCTGTCCCTGCGCTCCTCCTCAAATCGTGGGTTTGGATTGTACGTCCCGAGGGTGGGTACGAGGGTGGAAGAAGAGCCCATGTGCCTCGGGGGCCTTGGGGAGCGGGACGGTGTCACGGCACTTGGCGGGCAGAAGCGCCCTGGGCCTCGGGCGGGCGTGGTCTGACGTGCGGCGCAAGCGCGGACCTGGGCCGGGCCAGGGAAGAGGCGCCTGGGCTGCGCTTTCCACGATGGCTCCGTCAGAGAACGGTGCAGCCGGGTGTGTAGAAGCCGGTTCCAGATGTCCCAGGACTGGAGCTCAGGTCTGAGGCGGCGACGGGAATGTGGGTGGGAGTGTGTGAAGACAGCGAGCCTGGGAGGTGTGGGGAGGTCACGTTCGAGCTCCGCCATCAGGAACCTGGTACCGACCTGTGGGACATTCACTTCACCATCTGTAACGTGAGCGTGTGGACATTAGTATGATGCCCCAGATTCCAGAGGTGAATCTGGGGAATGTGAGGTGTGTGCAGACTGTCACTCTGTGGCTGCTGTGGTCGTGGGGTGTCTCGGTGTCTCTTCAGCAAGTCACGTTTCTGGTCCCTCCTGCCCTGTGCGGCCGGCCTGGCGCTCCTGGGTTGAATTTACAGAAGTTGCTACACAACCTTGTTTCCAGGACAGTGACTTCTAGGAAGGAGATTGGGGCACTGGATGTTGGTCCCATTTTCTTTGGAGTGAAGGGGGCGTGACAAACTTTGAAGGACAGTGTCCTGTGAATAGGAATCCCACCTGGGGGAGCATCATTGTGGCCGGAACCTTCTCAGTACTGCTTCAGAGCAGAGGCAAAGAGAGTCCCAGAAAGGTGAAGATCTTAGCTTTGCACAGTCTGAACAATGATTGTGTCTAGTGCTTAGAGCGCACCAGAGTTGGCTGATAGTACCTCATTCAATAGCTATCTGAGACAGGATGATATTGGAAGGTTTGGGCCAACTTTCAGAAGGGAGAGGTGAATTAGACTGAGAAAGAGAGGCAAGGACCCAGGAGGTGTTACTTATTGAAGAGGGTTTGAAGGTGTTCTGTGGGGTGCAGGAATAACCTGTCCCAGCTGAGAGGATCTGTCTATAGTGCTCTCTGAACGCACTCCCACTCCTTCAATCTTCCCTCATTGTTCCCAGTATCTGAGCTCTCTCAAACCCAGCCTATGGCCAAATTTGGCATCAAGAGATGTGCTGATGGTTCTCTGTCTTCATAGTTCTTTTCTGGTCATTCAGGAATGGTTTTCCCCATATTTCTGCCTTATAAGAAAAGTGAAAATAATTGGATATGAGGAAATGTGACTTGCCCAGGGTCATATGATTTGTTGATGTTAGACATCCTGACTTTTTGGCTAGCATTTTCCATTTTGCCACATTTAAGTCAAAACAAGTGTTTCTTCATTTTTGAGATTATTTTTGTAATGCTGAAGTCAATTTAGAATAAACATTGCTTTAACATACATACCTTAAACATCTCTATCCTTTTTTAACTCCAGTACTTTCTTTGGATTATATCACCTCAAAGGGTAAATAATGTATTTCTCACTTAATGTCAGTAAGCTATTCTTTAAAATCAGAACTTTTACAAGAATATATTGGAGGCAATTTTACATGATTTAAAATGGGAAAATTAGACTGCACATCTCTTCTACTCAAAACCAACTTCTTAAATGTAATTAAAATGCTAGTGTGCTTCAAAAAGTTCATGGAAGGATTTCTATTCTCTTTTCATTCTATTTTTCCTCAAACTTTTGAAAGTACCCTGGTACAGTGCATTACTCACTTATAAGGAACACCGTTTTTATGTTGTATGTTTTTAAACAACTTGTATGTGATGTAAAAAACAATATAAAACAAAACTTACAACTTAGTTTACTGACGTGCAAACAATTGTTTTTTATGAATCCCATAGCCTCTATTAGGGCTAGAAACTTCACTGAAATACTGTAAGACCCGTGCACTAGGCACAAATCCTACACACGCCGGAGTAGCTCGCTTCACAAAGACCATGAGACAAGAGTCCGCTGCAGTCAAGCAAGAGGTGTTTATTTCAGCATGTTTTTCATAAGCGGCCCCGAACTTACAATGCCAAGGCTTTTTATACAGTTTATTTTAGACAGATTTTCATAACAGGCTGAGTTGTTAATTAGCCGTGGCGCCTTAAGATTTGTGGTTAGACTCAACAGGCCCCCACTGCTAGCACCCCGATAAAAGATGTTATATGTTTATCTTCCCTGGTCCAGCCAGGTGTTCAGAGGATAAGGGGGGGCTCGTTCAGTCCTTGGGACCGGCTGTCTCCTGGAATGTGTGCCTGGTTTTGCCTTGACTTCTGCCTGACCTCTTAAAAGCTGCTTCACTTAAAATACCTTTAGATATGCTTCCCCTGTTTTTAGTAAGTGCTTACAGGAATAATTTGTGCAGGTTAAGCTAAAGTCATATTTCTCTGTTACTTTTCTGTTACAATTTGTGCAGGCTAAGGCTATATAGGCAATGGTGCAGGTTAGAGTTACAATTTTTTTATAACAATTTCCCCTGTTTTCTTCTGGTGCGTATTTCAATCATGAAATACTTGACCCTTGCTGATCAAGTTCCCGGTATTGCTGTCTTAGCATCATAATTTGGACAGTACCAATATGGTTCTTAACAAGTCACCAGACGATTTAAAATGCAGGGACCAAAAGTTAGAATCAACACCAGAATAATTAACGGTCCTAACAGGGTGGATACCAGGGTTGTGAGCCAAGGGGAGGAATTGAACCATGATTCAAACCATCCCTGTATTTGTTCTCTTTCTCCTTTTCTTTTGGCCAGACCCTCTCTAATTTTGGCCATGGAGTTTTAATTACCCCTGAATGATCAATGTAAAAACAACATTCTTCTCATAATGCGGCACAAAGCCCCCCCTGCTGAAGGAACAAGAGGTCCAGTTCCCTTCTGTTTTGCAGGACCACCTCAGAAAGGGAGGTGAGGGACTCTTGTAACTTGGTGATAGAACTCTCTATTTCTTTAATATCAGCATCAATAGCTGCCTGTAAACTTTGGTAATCTTGATGCTGAATAACTAGAGCCGAAGCTCCTGTTGCTACCCCAGCTGCTCCCAATCTCAACCCTAGGAGGACAGAGAGTGTGATACTCAGAGGCTCTCTTTTAGTCCGATAGTTTTCATTATTTTTATCCCAATATGCCAGTAGTTCCTCGTAGGGGTGATAAATGAGCCGAGGCAGCAGCTGAACTAAAACACAGAAATCCTGGGTTTCTGTCAGGACCTTTGAGCTGACACAGGGTGTAATTCCGGTACCACAGGCCCACCACCTGCCCCGCGGAGGCAACAGATATGTGTCATCCGACCACTTAGTCAAGTTAAGTGTCTGATTGCACAGCTGGCTGTGTGAGGAGGGGATTTTACCCACACATGTTCCTTGCCCCGTAACTGCTGACAGAGTGAGCTTGACTTGCTGCTGCTGCCAGCGACAGTTAGAGACATTTGTTGTTGTTCTAATTCTATTTCTGAAGGCTATTCCTTCATAGTATGGGGAAGCAATGTCATAGCAGAGCCAACAGGAGCGGGTAACATTAGGGTTGGTATTATTTAAGACCTTGAAGTCTTCCGAAATTATACAGAATAACCCAGATTGTTCTTGAAGTTCAGGTTTGGGAGGCTCAGGCCTTTTCTTCTGTTGCCTGGCTTTTGACCTTTTAGTGTGGGCTATGGACTCAGGTTGGGTACTTAGGTATGCAAGAGTAGCCTTCGATTTGGCCACTGGAGGTCTCACTGGAGCTAAATATTTATTTGGGCCCACGGCAGTGTACTGAATCTCTACCTTAAGTCTGATAGTGAACAAAAGCCCATCATCATACTTTTCTTTATAAAATCTTAACCCCCATGTAAATCCTTTGTCCCAACCCATAGCCTGCTTTCCTTTTTCTGTGAAGGAGACTTTGAGGGGGTGGTACCACCTGTTACACTCAGGGATGTTGTGCCACCCTGTATTTCCTATTCCCTGGTGGGTGTAATTAGTGTTTACTGTTTTTTTTTTTTTTTTTTTTTTTTAAAGATGACCGGTAAGGGGATCTTAACCCTTGACTTGGTGTTGTCAGCACCACACTCAACCAGTGAGCGAACCGGCCATCCGTATATGGGATCCGAACCCGGGGCCTTGGTGTTATCAGCACCGCACTCTCCCGAGTGAGCCACGGGCCGGCCCCGTGTTTACTGTTATGTAGTCCCAGGATGACGAGGGATTCCAATATCCATCCCCCTTGGTCTTGCAGCCCCAGTTTTTGCAAAAATAATCTGCTTGTCCTCCACACCTGTAAGTTAATGCCCTGTTATGGTGAGGTCCAGGACATACATAGAAAGTGAGAGCACGTAGCATGCTTCTTCGGAACAGTGTGGAGCAACCTCCCCATGGATTTAGCCCGGTATAGGGACGCTTTTGACTGGGAGTGTTAGGGGGTTTGGAGATGTCACTGTAAGCCTCTAGGTCACAGTCAGCAGGAGCCCCCATAGCTAATTTACATACGTCAGGGTATAGGTCAGGCCACCATGTCCCTGTCCCCATGGTGATTTTGGATGAGTTCCAGATTGTATTCCCTACCCCATTTATAACATACCAAGTTAACCTTTTAGGAGCATGTGGGCTGGAAGTTCTGGCGCCCTGGAAGAGAATGGTTAGACATAAGGAAAACAAGAGAGCATTCATCTTATAACAGTTAGGGTGTCCATACAGTTTTCAGTCTTAAGGGGTGATCTGCAGCACTTTGGACTCTCCAGGTGACGCTCCCCGGTCCTTGGTCCTCTGGCGGCGCAGGTTTCACGTGCGAGGCATGGATCCAAGTGGAGATCCCATCCACCTTCACGGCCGTTGGGGTTGTTAGAAGCACTAAGTAAGGTCCTTTCCAGCGCTCCAGGGTCTGGGAACAGTGTCTGACGTAGACTGACATAGACTGTGTCCCCAACCTGGAACTGATGAGAAACCTCAGGTGTCTCGGGCTCGTAAGCGGCTGCCAACTGCGTCCAAACTTCCTTCTGTACTGCTTGAAGTCCTTTCAACCTGGCATATAAGTCACTGTTACTGTGGCAAGTGGGTTCAAAAGCATCCCCCAGCAAAGTCAAGGGGGCGGGGGCACCATAGAGTATCTCAAAGGGGGTCAGGTTAAAACGAGAGGGGGTGTTCCTAACTCTGAACAAGGCTAAGGGAAGGAGCAACACCCAGTCTATGCCAGTCTCTATGGTTAATTTGGTCAGAGTCTCTTTTAGAGTTCTGTTCATCCTTTCTACCGGTCCTGAACTCTGGGGTCTGTAAATGCAATGTAATTTCCAATTGACTCCTAGTTGTCTGGCCGCTCCCTGACTCACCTTGGCGACGAAAGCGGGTCCATTGTCGGACCCGATTACCTTGGGCACCCCGAACCGTGGAAAGATTTCTTCTAGGATCTTCTTGACCACGACAGTGGCTGTTTCTTGTTTTGTCGGGAAGGCTTCCACCCATCCGGAGAAGGTGTCTATAAAATCTAGGAGATACTTGTAACCATATCTGCCCGGTTTAATCTCTGTGAAGTCTACTTCCCAATACATCCCTGGTCTGTCTCCTCTGAGTCTTTTACCAGGGCCTGCTGTATTCTTGCAGACATTCACTTTTTGACAAGGTACACAGCTTTTAACTATTTGTTCTACTAATTGTTTTAGCCCCATTATATGATATTTGGTTTTTAGGGCAGTCTGGACCAATTTATCTACTCCCAGTTGAGTCCATTGATGCATCTGTTTAACCATGATGCGTGCTTGTTCTTGTGGCAAGATAGGCTTGCCTGATGCTGCATACCAGCGCCCTTTTTCCTGATCAAAGCAGTTGTTAGAGTCCCTTGAGATTACCGCTACTTCCTCAGCAGAGTATTTAAATTTGGGCTTTTCTAACTTAGGGATGTCCATTAACAGAATAGGCGTAGGCCTTTTGGCTGCCGCCCTGGCTTCAGAATCAGCCAAGTTGTTTCCCTTGATGATAGGGGAGTCCCCTTTCTGGTGACCTGGGCAATGTATAATACTCACTTTTAGCGGTCGGTGAAGGGCCTCCAGCAGGGCTATAATCTCTTCTTTGTTTTTGATCTCCTTTCCTCCTGAGGTCAGGAGACCCCGCTGTTGATAGATAGCGCCGTGCACATGGGCAGTGGCAAAGGCATACCTGCTGTCCGTGTAGATGTTGATCTTTTTGCCTTCTCTGAGTTCAAGGGCTTTTGTGAGGGCGATAAGTTCTGCCTTCTGGGCGGACGTCCCAGCAGGCAAAGTCTGTGCCCATATCAGATTCCGGCCATCCAGTATAGCAGCTCCTGCCTTCCCTACTCCTTCTTCCAGAAAACTGCTGCCGTCTGTAAACCAGGTGGCTTCAGCATCCATCAGAGGCTGATCTGACAAGTCTTTCCGCCATCCATGTGCCTGAGCAAGTACTTGTTGGCAGTTATGGATGGGTGGGTCGAGGTCAGGGTCCGGCAGCAGTGTGGCTGGATTTAAGCTTGCCGGCAGAGCAAAAGTAACCCAGTCTGAATTCAGTAACAGAGTCTGATAATGAGTCATGCGAGCATTTGAAAGCCAGCAGTTGGGGGGCTGGTGGACAATACTTTCTAAGGCATGCAGTGCCGAGATTATTAAATTCTGCCCCATAGTCAATTTGTCAGCATCCTTTACTAGGATGGCAACTGCCGCTACAATTTTTAGACAGGCTGGCCACCCTGCGGCTACAGGGTCTAATTTTTTTTGACAGATATGCTACTGGTCTTTTCCAGGGCCCTAGTCTCTGAGTTAGGACCCCTTTTGCAATTCTCTTATTTTCTGCCACATACAGGTGGAAGGGTTTAGTTACGTTGGGGAGTCCCAGAGCCGGTGCAGACATTAAGGCTGTTTTAATATTATCGAAAGCCTGTTGTTCCTTTTCTCCCCATTTAAAGGGCTGATTGTTTTTAGTGAGGGGATATAATGGGGCTGCCATCTCAGTAAAACCAGGTACCCACAGGCGACAAAACCCAGCAGTACCTAAAAATTCTCTGACTTGCCTTTGATTAGAGGGCGGCGGGATGTGGAATACTGTCTCTTTTCTGGCCTCAGACAACCATCTTTTTCCATCTTTAAGAAGGTACCCCAGGTAACTGACCTGTCGCTTGCAGATCTGGGCCTTTTTGGCGGAGGCTCGATAGCCCTGTTCTCCCAACTCTGTAAGGAGTCACTTTGTTCCTTCTAGACATAGCTCTTCATTGGCTGCTGCCAGGAGGAGATCGTCCACATACTGCAACAGAGCTACCTGGGGTTAGAGGCCCGGAACACAGCCAAGCCCTGGTGGAGGGCCTCATCGAAGATGGTGGGTGAGTTTTTGAACCCTTGAGGCAGGCAGGTCCATGTAAGTTGCCCTGTTAGGCCGGTCTCTGGATCTTTCCACTCGAAGGCAAAGTAATCCTGACTTTGTACAGTCAGCGGCAAACAGAAGAATGCATCTTTAAGATCCAGTACTGAATACCAGGTCCTGTCTGGAGGCAAAGAGCTCAAAAGATTATAGGGATTAGGGACGGTGGTGTGGAGATATGCCACGCGTTTATTTACCTCTCGGAGGTCTTCGACCAGTCGATAGTCATTAGTCCCAGGCTTCCGAACTGGCAGCAAGGGCGTGTTCCACACTGATTGGCACTTCCGTAGGATTCCCAGCTGGAGCAAGTGGGCAATGTGGGGTCTGATGCCCTCGTGTGCTTCTCGGGACATTGGGTACTGGTGGACAGCTATAGGGCTGGCTTGAGCCTTTAATTCTACGTAGATGGGGGGCCAGTTCTTAGCTTTTCCTATCCTCATTGTCTCTGCCCATGCCTGGGGATAGTTCTCTAACCACCAGTCCATCTGTCCAGTCTCCTGCCCATGCTTTTCAAACAATTGGTATTCATCTTCTAACCTGAGGGTTAATACCTGGAGAGGCTTCCCTTGTTGAAGGTCCCTCGGGGTCAAAATGAATTTCTGCACCTATTTTGGTGAGGAGATCTCTTCCCAGCAATGGGTAGGGGCATTCAGGAATAACTATGAACAAGTGGGATACCTGGCCCATGCCTAGGTCCACTGTTCTTCAGGTAGTCCATGAGTACTGTTTGTTTCCTGTAGCTCCTTGTACCCAAGACTTTTTCTTGAGAAGAGGTCCATTTGCTTGTAGCAATACTGAATTTTCAGCTCCTGTATCTACCACAAACTGAATAGGCTTCCCCTCCACCTTAAGAGTTACCCTGGGTTTGGGGAGGGGACCTGAACCCCGTCCCCCCTAATCACCGTCCTCCTGCAAGGTCAAGACTTTGGGGGCTTGAGACTCTCTTTTTCTTAGGGCAATTTCGCATCCAGTGCCCCCTCTCCCTGCAGTAAGCACATTGATCCTTCGTCAGGGGTCCCTTCTTATTGCTTGGCACCATATTATTAGGCTCTCTGGTTTCCCTAACTACAGTGGCCAGAAGTCTGTGAAAATTTTTCTCTTGGCGCTTTTCTCTCTTTATTTCTTTAGCTTCTTCTGACTCTCTGTTATGATAAACCTTTTCAGCCACCTGTACTAATTCTCTTAATGACTTATCTTGCAGCCCTTCGAGACTTTGCAGTTTCTTTCTGATGTCCCTGCTAGACTGATCAATAAAGGCAACCATCACTGTAGTCTTATGCTTTTCACTACCAGGGTCATATGGGGTAAACCGACGGAATGCCTCCATGAGTCTTTCTAGAAATGCTGACAAAGACTCATCGGACCCCTGAGTTATTTCTCTCACCTTAGTCAAATTGGTGGGGCGTTTTGCTGCCCCTCTAAGACCTGCCATTAGAGCCTGGCGATAGACCTTTAGGTGCTCCCTACCTTCAGCTGAATTGAAGTCCCAGTTTGGTCTGATCAACTGGAACCCTGCATCTATAACATCAGGAAGGAGAGTGGGTCGCCCATTAGCCCCTGGCACATTCTTTCAAGCCTCAAGGAGAATTTGTTGTCTCTCCTCTGTGGTGAACAGGACCTGTAGAAGCTGCTGGCAATCATCCCAGGTGGGCTGATGAGTAAAGAGGAGAGATTCTACAAGGTTAGTGAGACCTTGAGAGTTTTCAGAGAAAGGGAGATTCTGAGATTTCCAATTGTAAAGATCAGAGGAAGAGAAAAGCCAATACTGTAAGGGCTGATTGCCTTCTTCATCAGGGGGGCCGTAAGCCCGCAGGGAGAAAATAGGAACAGCATCTGGAGGGGCTACTCGTTTACTGCATGTCCCTTGAGCAGGCCTCCCCTCTGCTTCATTCTCTGGTGGGCCTTCCTCCGATGGAGCAGATGGTCGGGCTGCCTGCGATCTGAAAGGAGGAGGGTGGGGAGGGGGGTCAGAAAGAAGCCAGTCTGGGTCGGTGGACGGCAATATCTCTGGTTTCTTTTTTGCTCCTCGGAGAGTAAACACAGCCGTTGGACCTGTTAAAGGAACAAAGGGACAAACCCAGGAAGGAGGATCTGTGACTAAGTCTTCCCAGACAGTAATATAAAATGTCTGTTGTGGGAGATGTTCAGAATTGAAAATTTTCCTTTTCACTGCCGTGATCAGCAGCAGAGAGAAGGCACATCCCGCAGGCCATCCGAGTTGGAAAGCCAGCCACTCCTCAGAACAAAGTGTTACCCATTTATTCTTTCTAATTGGCACAGACAAACCATCAGCTCTGGATTTCACATCAGTCCAGTGTTTCAAAGTCAGACTCAAAGGGGTTGAGACAGTTTGCCCCATGTCGCCCCAGAAACTCATCAGTTCACACACACACAACCAGACAGACAAGAAACAAAACACCGATGTGCCCCTGCCACGAGCACACACAACCAGACAGACAATAAACAAAACACCGATGCACCCCTGCCACAAGCACTGCTAACACCAGATTATCAGAATACTCGGAAGGAGTCTCAGTCTCCTACAGAGGAATTTGGAGCATCCTCCAGAACTCCTGTGGCTGTGGCGTGCCGGCACGTCTGCCCCACTGCTTAACCACTACAGATGGCTCCCCTACGGAGCCCCAGAAATCAAAAATCGTACTGGTGATTACTTCTTTGAATCACCATAACCAAATGACAACAGACAACTCACAGCAGACAGTGAAGGAAACAGACAGAAACAGTTAGACAGACAACCGCGGTACCTACTCAAGTGATCCTCCATCCTCTAGTCTCTGGTCCCAGGGAGAGCGAGCAAAATCCTGGATGAGCCCCCAAGATGTAAGGCCCGTGCACTAGGCACAAATCCCACACACGCTGGAGTAGCTTGCTTCAGAAAGACCATGAGACAAGAGTCCGCTGCAATCAAGCAAAAGGTGTTTATTTCAGCATGCTGGGTCGCGCGGCCCCGAACTTACAATACCAAGGCTTTTTATACAGTTTATTTTAGACAGATTTTCATAACAGGCTGAGTTGTTAATTAGCCATGGCGCCTTGAGATTTATGGTTAGACTCAACAGGCCCGCACTGCTAGCACCCCGATTAAAGATGTTACATGTTTATCTTCCCTGGTCCAGCCAGGTGTTCAGAGGATAAGGGGGGGCTGGTTCTGTCCTTGGGACTGGCTGTCTCCTGGAATGTGTGCCTGGTTCTGCCTTGACTTCTGCCTGACCTCTTAAAAGCTGCTTCACTTAAAATACCTTTAGATATGCTTTCCCCGTTTTTAGTAAGTGCTTACAGGAATAATTTGTGCAGGTTAAAGCTAGGTCATATTTCTCTGTTACTTTTCTGTTACAATTTGTGCAGGCTAAGGCTATATAGGCAATGATGCAGGTTAGAGTTACAATTTTTTTATAACAATATATGTGGTTAACATTCATTGTGATTTTTCAAAACTTCTACCTGTGGTTGTGAAGGTATATTGAATGTATTTGACTTGTAATTTAAGATTTTCTCCCCCACATAATTTTGTTAAATATGTTTTGAGTTTGGGGGACTTAGGTGTATCATTCAGTGTTTGCTATGTAAGAAACAAGTCAAACCTCAATGGCTTAAAACCCAGCCATCTTATTTTTTCTGAAGTTCTATGGATCTACATCTTGGGGTGCATTTAGCTGGGCAGTTCTCATTCTAGTGTTCCCTTGATTACAACTGTGGATTTAGTCACCTGGTATCTTGACTGAGGCTGTTTGGTTAAAGATGGCTTTACTCACATGTCCTGTGGCTTGTGCTGATCCTTGGCTCTGGGCCCTGTGTCTCCCCAGCCTTCTTTACAGTATGACTGTGTTTAAGAGGCAAGCACCAATGGCCAGTACTTTTCAAACCTGTGTTTGCATGACATTTTCTAACATACCAGTGTCCAAAGCAGGTCACATGACAAAGACTAGTTCATTGTCAGAGCATGCTATATGAGGGCTTGGGTACAGGGAGATCAGTGTACCAGAAGAAATATACATTATGTGTAACTTGTTTACCTGTATAATCATGAGCAACATGTGCTGGGTTACAAGATGTACAATATCCAGACATTTAGGTACATAAAAGGAAGATGTGTTGTAATGGAAACACTTTTTTGGAGTCACGTGTGAACTTACTACATTAATAGGGTAACAGTTAATACAGCCAAATGATTTCTACAACACTAATTCTAGTGATGCCACAATGTGTTTTTCTTTGGTTTAAGTTATTAAGTTATATGTTTAGGTAATATTGAGTCATGCTGAGTCAGTAGGCTATCTATGTTTTCATTGACCCCAAAATAAATTGTATGTGTAATGTGTAGCCATTAATGTACTTGTAGCCACATCTTTAATGGGGTCTTGTTGCCCCTTATTGAGGTGTGAAGGACTGTTCTCTCACAGGAAGGCTTTTTGTTTGTCTTTTTCAGCTAATAAGTAGAGTTTTGGGAAGGAGAATGTAGAGCCACAGCAGTTCTCTCCTTAATCCAATCCATTCTCTTTTCTCCCAGCTATGCTGCCAGAGTGCGCTATGGGTTTACAAGAGCAACAAAAGATGAGTAAATCTCTGGTGAGTTTTTTTGTTATTTATTACTCAGTCTTTTTCTATTGTATTATATGAGCTTTATGTCATGCATAAATTAAAATTGAAAAATACATGTGAGTAAAACTCAACTTAAAAGAAATATACATTCAAAAGATAAAGTTGGCATGTAGATATAGCAGTTTGTAAGACCTCAGAGTCACCTAAGTTGAATAAAAATTTTTCTCTGGTCTTCGTGATGTCATAGAAAACAGGCAGACATCTTGTTTACATGATTGGAATGGAACCTGAGAAGAGAATCTGCCAAATTCTCCTGGGATGTGAAGACTTGTTGGCACCAAATTCTGCAGCACCAGCAGTGTTATAGAGTTTTTCACTGCTGGCCTGGAAATAAACATTTCTCACTTTCCACAGTGGAAATAGATACCTACTTCTAAGGCACAAGTTGCTTAGTAAGCTTTTTATAAAGTTTCTAAAATCTAGTTCCACATGGCTTTGGAAGGCTGTACTAGATTCATAGGCAAAACCTAGAATTATAACCTAAGTTATACTCAAATCCAATGACTATTCTCTAGTCTTTTTCTCACATGAGTCTTCTGCTACATTTTGAACTACTGTTCATGATATTCTCCTGGAAAGTCCTCTGTGTTAGTTTATTAGTTTCTCTCATGACTTCACTGATGGTTTTTGCTCTTTTCTCCTGAATTCTTCTTCTTTATAACATAGCTTATCAAAGTGCTTCATCCTGGGCCCTATTCTTCTCATTTGAAATTCTTTCTCACTGATTCAGTCCTCTGTAGTTTGTACTCCTCTTTCTCTCCAGGTTGTGCTTCTTCCCTAGTCTTTTGATCATAGGTTGAACTCTGTTGGATGCTTGTTTGTAGCTGTTCAAAATGCACTTCAAGGGGCTGGCTTGTTAGCTCAGTTGTTTAGGTCATGGTGTTTTAACACCAAAGCCAAGGGTTAAGATCTCTGCACCAGCCAGGTGCCAGAAAAAACAAAACAAAACATCACCTCAATGTCAACAAATCTAAAATTAAAACCACTTCCTCCTCTTCTATGTGTTATCACTACCGCCCCACTACTGACACAAGCCACCAAAATGAAATTTCTCCTGGACTCCTCCCTGTTTCTTGGGTCTAATCTTGTCTTACTTCCTGCTACTTTTGTTTGTTTGGTCTATTCATTTTATTCTAATTTCTATATACACTGTCAGTGTAGGGGGAGATGTTTGTACTCATAAAGACAGTAACTTTGTTCTGCTTGAAATATCATTCTTGTAAAAACCTGAAGGTAATGCTTCCTGGGCTATGAGGTTCAATCCCTGGTGACCTATGCTAGCCAGCACCTGTGGTGACATCTTTAGGAGTCCCGGGAGAAAAATACTTTATGAGTGACTGGGAAATGTTTGAACAACAGTCAGTAAAAAGACATGAAATAATAAAAACAAAGTACAAATTTTCATAATGTCTACTTTTGCTTCTATAAATTTACATCAGTGATTCTATTTGTAGTTTTTTTATTTTTATGTTTTAATTTTATTTTTTTTAACTTTTATTTTGTCGATATACATTGGGGTTGATTATTGTTGCCCCTTACCAAAACCTCCCTCCCTCCTCCCTCTTCCCCCCCAACAATGTCCTTTCTGTTTGCTTGTCGTATCAACTTCAAGTAATTGTGGTTGTTATATCTTCTCCCCCCCCCCGGTTTTTTTTGTGTGTGTGTGTGCGTGTGTGTGTGTGAATTTATATATTAATTTTTAGCTCCCACCAATAAGTGAGAACATGTGGTATTTTTCTTTCTGTGCCTGACTCATTTCACTTAATATAATTCTCTCAAGGTTCATCCATGTTGTTGTAAATGGCAGTATTTCATTCGTTTTTATAGCTGAGTAGTATTCCATTGTGTAGATGTACCACATTTTCCATATCCACTCATCCGATGATGGACATTTGGGCTGGTTCCAACTCTTGGCTATTGTAAAGAGTGCTGCGATGAACATTGGGGTGGTATACCTTCGACTTGATGATTTCTATTCCTCTGGGTATATCCCTGCAGTGGGATAGCTGGGTCATATGGTAGATCTATCTGCAATTGTTTGAGGAACCTCCATACCATTTTCCATAGAGGCTGCACCATTTTGCAGTCCCACCAACAATGTATGAGAGTTCCTTTTTCTCCGCAACCTCACCAGCATTTATCGTTCAGAGTCTTTTGGATTTTAGCCATCCTAACTGGGGTTAGATGGTATCTCAGTGTGGTTTTGATTTGCATTTCCCGGATGCTGAGTGATGTTGAGCATTTGTTCATATGTCTGTTGGCCATTTGTATATCTTCCTTAGAGAAAAGCCTACTTAGCTCTTTTGCCCATTTTTTAATTGGGTTGCTTGTTTTTTTCTTGTAAAGTTGTTTGAGTTCCTTATATATTCTGGATATTAATCCTTTGTCAGATGTATATTTTGCAAATATTTTCTCCCACTCTGTTGGTTGTCTTTTAACTCTGTTAATTGTTTATTTTGCTGTGCAGAAGCTTTTTAGTTTGATATAATCCCATTTGTTTATTTTTCCTTTGGTTGCCCATGCTTTTGGGGTCGTATTCATGAAGTCTGTGTCCAGTCTTATTTCCTGAAGTGTTTCTCCTATGTTTTCTTTAAGAAGTTTTATTGTTTCAGGGTGTATATTTAAATCCTTAATCCATTTTGAGTTGATTTTAGTATATGGTGAGAGGTATGGGTCTAGTTTCATTCTCCTGCATATGGATATCCAGTCATCCCAGCACCGTTTGCTGAAGAGGCAGTCCCTTCCCCAGTGAATAGGCTTGGTGCCTTTGTCAAAGATCAGATGGCAGTAAGTGTGTGGGTTGATTTCTGGATTCTCTATTCTATTCCATTGAGCAGTGTGTCTGTTTTTATGCCAGTACCATACTGTTTTGGTTATTATAGCTTTGTAGTATAGCTTAAAGTCGGGTAGTGTTATGCCTCCAGCTTTATTTTTTTTGCTCAGCATTGCTTTGGCTACACATAGTCCTTTATTATTCCATATAAATGTCTGGATAGTTCTTTCCATCCTTTTCAGTCATTTCAAGGGCTTCTTGTTGTATAGGATCTAGAGTTTGAGATTTATTAACTTTTGGTGGTGTACTTTCTTGATTTTTTGTATTTTTGGTATCTTTTTTTTGATGTTTATTCATTGTGGCAGGGGGTTTCACAGTCCACCGGTTTGAGACTATTGAGTAACTAAGATGTTGCTGTGGTTGCCAATTTGGTATGGCTACGTCCATGACTGCTCAGTTGGCCTCTAGTGCCTTGTGTGTGTGGTTGCCTCAGGTCTTGGGCCTCTCCGGGGAGCCACCTCTCTGGTCAGCTTGGACTCTGCTGGGCTGCTGGATCACAGGGTGGTACCGCAGTTTGTGTGGTCTCTGCTGAGCTTCCACTTCCCATGCAGGACTTCTCCCTGTTCCGTGCGCTCTGGCCTGGGCTGTTGGATCATGCAGTGGTGACCCCACAGGGTGTGTGGTTTCTGTTGAGTCTCCACCTCCCTAGCCAGACATCTCACCGCTCTGTGCACACTTTCTTTTTCAAGCCCAGTTTGAAAAATCCCAGGCTTTCAGGTTTGTTCAGCTGAGGTCATATGCCTCCTGTGCAGCAACTGCATAGTTGGGATTGGTGGAGGTGGAGATTCCTCACCCGCTTCCGGGAACCCCTTCAACTCAGTTGCCCTCTGCCAAACGCAGATCCTATTTGTAGTTTTTATTAATATACAGTTACCTGTTTGCAGTTAAATAAGACCCATCATGTTTTTAAACTTTGTTATAGATTGTCTTATTCTTCTCCTATTTCAGGTAATTACTTAAAAATGAGAAAAATGGATGTGTGCATAAATCATCAGTATGTTTTTAAAGTAGAACTGTAGCTAACAGCTAGTTAAGAATAAAAATTGACAAACCAGTTAACTGAACATTTACATTCACAATTGTAGTTTGAGACCTAATATAAGATGTGAAATGGTTTCACTCTTTGTTTTGAATCTAATATTCAGTGTGAACCCACACTCTTCATGTTTCAAATCAAAGTACTACCGAAGGTCTCTAATAACTTTTTTGGTGTTCCAGTGATCTCCTGTGCAACAAAGTATCACAAAACTTCATGGCTTAAAATAAGAACATCTTCTTATTACATGTCACAATGTTTTGGGTCAGTAAACTGGACAGGGCGGTTTGGGTTTGATGCTACACAGTGTCTCTGCTCTGAGCTGGAAAAACTCTAGTGGCTGGGGACACTGAGCAGATATCCAGCCCTCTCTTTGTGGCCATGTTGGACTTCCCCACAGAGTGGCATTCTCAGGGTAGTCAGGTTTGTCTGGCTTCTGCCAGAGCAAGTGTCCAAGAGGCCCAGGCAGAAGCCGCAAGGATTCTTGTTATCTCCACTCAGATACCAAAGCATCTCTTCCAATGTATTCTCTTAGTCAAGCACATCACTAAGACCAGACTTGATTCAAGGGGAAGGCAATTAGATTCCACCTGTCAATAAGAGGAATAGCAAGACTTTGCAGCACTGTTTAATAGACCACAGTCTGCTCTCTGACCATAAATTTGTACTGCATGCAAAATATACTTTGCCCCTCTCAAGAGCCCTAGAAATATTCTGCCACCGTGCAGTTGACAAAAAGCCAAACTAAATAAGTGCCAGTGTCCTGTCATCTTTTTAACACACATCCAGCTTACAGTGAACAGACAGGCATGACCATGTGTGCACTTTTCTTCAGACAGGGTTGGTGAAAAGGGGCAGCACCCTGAGGGCACTGGTCTGAGAGTTACTTATTCCCCTCAGGCACCTGCTTTAGTGTTTCATTAGGGCCCAGTCCTGTCCCTGGAGAGGATGCTTTGTGCCTCTTCACTGTGTCCTTTGGGCTCTCCCCATTCTCTGTCAATCTCTTCCTTGAAGAGCTGGGTTTGCAGTTGACTGACTTTCTTTACCTATTTTTGGTTATTATATGTTGGAGGATCCAACATCCTTCTTTTTAAACTTTTTTCTGACTCTGGCCTTTTGACACAGGAAATTATCTGGTGTATTCACTGCCATAAAAACATGGGTTTCCATTCTGCCAAAATCCATTAGATCCATGCTACCCCCACACATTCTGAGTCAGGCCCTTTGTTCTCTGACCTCCCCTTCTCTCCAAGGTGGCTATTTCCTTAGAAGTTTTATTTTTTTACTAGGCACTATCTATGTGTCAGATCCTAAGGTACTTAGGAAGCTAGAAATGTTTTTGGTCTTTAATCCTTTTTGGAAAACCATGGATTTGATCCTTGCCACAAAACTGTTTGAAAATATTTTTCTGGGAAAAATGGGTGGAAATATAATTTTATTTCAAACTCAGCAAGTCCTGGCTCCTTCATATTTTCTCTAAATTCTGTTTGAAAATTGAACATCCTTTTATTTTCCCACTGACAGAGAGAGGGGGCAAAGTAGCATTTTTCCTTTTCTGCCCAAAAGTCTCCTTTGGCACACCCTGAGATGGTGAGATACCCTTTCCATTTTCCATGTTATGGGAGGTGGTAGTGCGGCCCACAGCCTTCAGTGTTACATTTATTGCTAGCAATATAATTTGTCTTGAAGATTCTTTTGCTGGTATCAATATTTCCACTTAAGATTTTCATAATTTGTGTTGCTATGGTAGATATGTTTTCATTATTTTACTTTTAGTCTGTTTCTTTGTATTTAAAGTATAGTTATCTGGACAACTTATTGTTGGGTCTTACTTTCCTATCAATCTGACAGTCTTTGCCTTAAGTAGTATATTTAATGCAATTCCATTTAAACTAATTATTGTTAATGTTTGTGTGCTGTTTTACTATTTTCTATTTGTATTTGCCTCATCTGCCTTTTAATCCTCTGCTTTTTACTTTCTAACTTGTTATCAATTATTTAATTCTTTTTTTTTTTTTTTAAGATGACCAGTGGGCCGGCCCGTGGCTCACTCAGGAGAGTGCGGTGCTGATAACACCAAGGCCCCGGGTTCGGATCCCATATACGGATGGCCGGTTCGCTCACTGGCTGAGCGTGGTGCTGACAACACCAAATCAAGGGTTAAGATCCCCTTACCGGTCATCTTTTTAAAAAAATAATAATAAAAATAAATGAATAAAATAAAATAAAATAAATAAAGATGACCGGTAAGGGGATCTCAACCCTTGGCTTGGTGTTGTCAGCACCACGCTCAGCCAGTTAGCAAACCGGCCATCCCTATATAGGATCCGAACCCGTGGCCTTTGTGTTATCAGCACCGCACTCTACCGAGTGAGCCACGGGCCGGCCCCAATTATTTAATTCTTTAAAAATATTTTATTTTGATTCAGCTATTGGCTTTTAAAATAGCTTATTTTTAATTTTGGTAAAAAGTATATAGCATAAAATTTACCATTTGAATCATTTCTTAGCCTTTATGTAGTTTTAAGTATATTGACACTGTTGTGCAAGAGATATCCACACGTTTTTTATCTTGGAAAATTGAAACTCTGCCCATTAAATGGCAACTCCCAATTTCCCCCTTTTCCCAGCCTCTGGCAAGTATCATTCTACTTTGTGTTTCTAACAATTTGACTCTTATCAGTTGGACCATACAATACTTATCATTTTGTGAGTGTCTTATTTCACTTTGTATAATGTCCTCAGGGTTTCATGTTATAGCGTATGTCAAGATTTCCTTTTTTCTTAAGGTTGGATATTAGTTCTTTGTATGTATATACAACATTTTATTTATCCATTCATTCATGGCTGAATTACTCTCTGAGTAATGCTGCTGTGAATGCAGGTGTGGAAATATCTTTTTGAGGTTCTGCTATTAATTATTTTGGACATATTCACGAAAATTGGATTTATGAATACTATGGTAGTTCTATTTTAAATTTTTGAGAAGATACTGCACTTTTTTTTTTTTTTTAATATGGGCTGCACCACTTTGCATACTCACATAAAGTGTACTAAGTTTCCATTTTTGGCAATAATTGCTATTTTCTATTGGGTGTGAAATGATATTTCATTGTGGTTTTGCATTTCTCTAGTGATTAATGATGTTAAGCATTTTTCCATGAACTTGTTAGACATTGGTATATCATCTTTATAGAAATGTCTGCTGAAGCCCTTTGCTTATTTTTTAATCAGATTATTCGTTTTGTTGTTTAGCTGTAGGTGTTTTTGAAATGTATTCTTGATGTTAATTTCTTATGGGGTAGATGATTTTCAACTTTCTTTTCTATTGTTTGACTTCCTAATCTTAATAGTATTGTGTTTTTTGTTTTAAATTTTACTTGGTCATTGCTGGAGTATAGAAAAGTGATTGACTTTTGTATATTAATGTTGTATCCTGCAACCTTTGTGTAATCAGTAATTAATTCCAGGAGGTTTTCTATTTATTTGCTAGCATATTTTACGCAAATAATCATATCATCTGCAACTAATGACAATTTTATTTGTTTATTTCCTTATCTGTAAATCTTTTATTTTATTTCCTTGTGTTATTGCACGACTCAGTACTTTTAGTATAATGTTGAAGGAGTCATGAGAGGATACATTCTTGCTTTACTCTTGTTTATCTGGGAAAGCTTCAAGTTTCTGACCATTAAGGATGATGTTAGCTGCAGTTTCCTGTAGATAATCCTTATCAAATTGTGATGTTCACCTCTATTCCTAGTTTACTGAGAATTTTTATGATGAATCGATGCTGTAGTTTTTCAAATGTTTTTTCTGCATCTATTGATGTGATCATGTGATTTTTTTTCTTCTTAGTGTTTTCATGTTATCAGTTACATTAATTGATGTTCATATGTTGAACCACCCTTGCCTACCTGGGATAAATACCACTTGGTGTCATGGTGCATAATTCTCTTTAGACATTGTTGGATTAGGTATGCTAATATTTTATTGAGCTTATTTGCACATATGTCCATGAGAGATAACAGTTTGTAGTTTTCTATTTTCATATCTTTGTCTGGTTTGGGTACTGAGATAATGCTGTCTTCATCCAATGAACTGGGAAGTACTTCATCTTCTATTCTCTGCAATAGATTGTAGGAAGGTGATATATTTATTTCCTTAAGTGTTGGCCTTAGCTCTTGTGTGAACACATGTAGGCCAGGTGCTTTCTGTTTTGAAAATTATTATTTGTTTTCGCAATTTTCATAATAGATACAGGCCTATTCACATTGTGTATTTTTGTGTGAGTGAGTTTTGGTAAACTGTCTTTTAAGGAATTGATCTGTTTACTGTAGGATGTCAAATGTGTGCAGAGTTGTTCATAGTATTTATTATTTGTTTAATGTCCACAGGATCTGTAGTGATGTCCTATCATTCATTTCTGATATTAGGAATTTCTGTCTTGTGTTCATTATCTTTTTAGTTAGCCTGGCTATAGGCTTATCAATTTTATTGATCTTTTTAAAGAATCAGCTTTTTAGATGTTTATTTTTTCTCCAGACTTTCATTTTCAATTTTATTTCTGTTCTAGTTTTTATTTATTTTCTTCTGCTTCCTTTCAATGTAATTAGCTTTCCCCCCCTTGTTTCCAAAGGTGGAAATATAGATGTTTTAGTCCGTTTGGTGTTGCTATAACAGAAATACCTGAGACTGGATAATTTATAAAGGAAAGAGGTTTATGTGGGTTATGATTCTGGGACAGCTGCATCTGGCATGGGCCTCAGGCTGCTTCTACTCATGGCAGAAAAGTGGCAGGCAGCTGGTGGGTACAAGCAGATCACATGGCAAGAGGAAGCAAGAGAGAGAAAGCAAGAGAGAGAAGGTTCCAGGGTCTTTTTAAGCAACGAGCTCTTGCGTAAACTAATAGAGTTAGAACTCATTAATCCCCCTCCCCCAGGGAGAGCATCAGTCCATTCATGAGGGATCCACCCCCATGACTCAGTCAGTTTCCATCACTGTCACATTGGAGATCAAATTTCCACCTGAGTTTTGGAGGAGACAACACATCCAACCTCCACCATTCCGCCCCTGGCCCCCCAAAACTCATGTCACTCTCACATCCAAAATACGATCATTCTATCCCAACATTCCCAAAAGGTTTAGCTTGCTCCAGCACCAGCTTAAAAGTCCAAAGTCTCATCTGAGATCAAAAGCAAAAGTTCTTCCAGCTGTGAACCTGAAAAACAAAACCAAATTTATCTACTGTCAAGATACAATGGTGGAACAGACACTGGGGATATGTTCCCATTCCAAAAGGGAAGAGTAGGCCAAAAGAAAGGAAAAACAGGCCCCAAACAAGTCTGAAACCCAGCAGGGCAGACATTATGTCTTGAAGCTGCAAAATAATGTTCTTTGACTCCAAGTCCTGCATCCTGGGCACAATTGGGCATCTGGGCCCCCAAAGCATCAGGCACCCTCATTCCCACAGTTCTGCCCCTGAGGTGCAGCCCAGTGGGCTGTGCTGGTGCCTGCAACTTTTCCAGGCTGGTGTTCCACCCTGGTAGCTCCGTAAGTCTGGGGTTTCCATGGTCGTCCCACTGCCTTGGCTCTATGAGACATTTCCCTTGTGGGGACTCCAACCCCACTTTCCTGCTCAGCATTGCTCTAGTAGATGGCCTCAGCAGTGGCTCTGCCCCTGCAGCAGGTCTCTGCCTGGCCCCCAGGCTTTTCCATATATCCTGTGGAATCTGGGTGGAGGCTGCCACACCTCTACTGTTTGCATTTCCTGCTGTCCTGCAGACTTAACACAAAATGGACGCCACCAAGGTTTTGGGCCTCTACTCTCCAGGGCTGCTACACAAACCACACTTGAGGCTGCTCCAGCTAGAGCTGCTGGGATGCAGTGAGCAGGATCCTGAGGGCAGCTGTGCCCCAGGTCTGTCCCTCAGGATAACTCAGTTTTTCTAGGCTTCGGGGCCTGTGATGGGTGGGGCAACCTTCCAGACTTCTCAAATGCTTTTAGGGCATTTTTTCCATTGTCCTGGTTCTTAGCATCTGGCTGCCTCACTGCCAAGACGATGTGTTTAGCAAACAGTTTATCAGCTTCACCCTTGCATTTTTCTCCTGCTCTCCACTTCTGTACTGCATGGCCAGGTTGCAAATTTTCCAAAACTTTATGCTCTGCTTCCCTTTTAAATTCTGGCTGTACATTATGCTTTTGCTGCCATAACTCAGAGTAGGCTGTTAGAAGTAGCCATGCGGCATCCTTAATGCTTCGCTGCTTAGAAATTTCTTTGGCCAAATGTTCTGGTTCACAACTCCTAAGTTCTAACTTCCATGAAGTCCAAGGGCATGGACACAGTGCAGCCAGGTTCCTTGCTATGGTGTAGCAAGGGTTATCTTTTGTCCAGTTCCCAATAAGTTCTTCATTTCTATTGGAAACCTCATCATCTGCATGGCCTTTACTGTCCACATTTCTATCAGCATTCTGCTCACCACCACATAAGTCTCTAAGACATGCCAATCTTTCCCTTGTCCTTTTCTCTTCTGAGTCTTCCAAACTCCTCCAACCTTTGCCCATCACCCAGTTCCAAAGCTGCGTCCACATTTTCAGGTATCTGTTTAGCAACACCCCACTCTTCAGTACCAATTTTTTGTTTTAGTCTATTTTGTGTTGCTATAACAAATACCTGAGACTGGGTAATTTATAAAGGAAAGAGGTTTATTTGGCTTATGATTCCAGAACAGCTGCATCTGGCCCGGGCCTCAGGCTGCTTCTACTCATGGCAGAAAAGTGGCAGGCAGCTGGTGGGTACAAGGAGATCACATGGCAAGAGGAAGCAAGAGAGAGAGAGAAAAGGTGCTAGGGTCTTTTTAAGCAAAGAGTTCTTGCAGGAAATAATAGAGCGAGAACTCACTCATTAATCCCCCTCCCCCAGGGAGAGCATCAATCCATTCATGAGGGATCCCTCTCCTTGACTCAATCAGTTTCCAACACTGCCACATTGGAGACCAAATTTCCACATGAGTTTTGGAGGGGATAACACATCCAAACTCCATCAATAGATTATTGATTTTAGATGTGTTTTTTTTAAAGTACGCATCCAGTGTCATAAAAATTTGTGAGAACACTGTTATTTCTGTATCCTACGAATATTCGTGTCATTTTCTTTTCTTTTTTTTTTCTTCTGGTGGCTGTCCAATATGGGAACCGAAGTCCTTGACCTTGGCATAACAAGGCTGTGCCCTAACCAACTGAGATAACTGGTCGGCCCCATTTTCACTTTAGTTTATTAAAAATATTTTTAATTTTCTGGGTTTTTTTAGTTCATGTATTAGAGTGTATTGTTTAATCCCACTCTATTTAGGGATCTTGTATTAATTGCTCTGTTGCCAATTTCTTCTTTAATTCTTTTGTGGTCTGAGAGCACATATTATATGATAGCTATTATTTCAATTTTCCTAAAGTGTGTTATGTGAATCTAAATATGGTCTTAGTGATTTTTTATGTGAGTTTGAGAAGAATGTCTATTCTGTTGTTGGAAGAAGTACCGTGTAGATATCCATTATATCTATATCATGTTATTCAGTTTAACTATGTCTTTTATGGTTTTTTTCTTCTGAATTGGTTCATTTGTTATAGAGGTTGTTGAAATCTCCAGTTTTGATGATGGATTCTTCTATTTCTCCTTGAAGTTCTATTAGGTTTTGTGTCATGTAGTTTGATAATATATTGTAAGGCACATACACATTAAGAAATGTCCTCTGAGAGAACTAACTCTTATATTATGATGTAATGCCACTTTTTCTTCCCCTCTATCCTATGTTTAAAAAGATAAAGTGTTTCTGCAGGTTCCGTACTTGTTCTTTTTTTACTTTCAACCTTAGGTTCATTCACTCTGATGTCTTCAAATAACATGGAAATTTTGATACTTTTCAAATCTTTGTTGTCAGCTTAACTTTATCTCTTGAATGCTGGAATCATATATCCAGTTGTCAATTGGACATTTCCACAGATATTTCAAGTATTATGTATTCAACTCTGTTTCACTTCTGCTCTTTATATTTTTCTCCCATTTTTCAAACTTTGCTTTGCAGTTCCAGGACCTAACTAGTTGTGCTTATGTAGATAGCCTGAGAGTAAAACTCTTCTTTTTAATTTCTGCACAGCAAATTACTACCACATCCTGTTTCTGCTTTTTCATTCCGTTTCTTTTTTATAGTGTTAAGTCTCTCTTCTGTGTGCTTATTTTTCTGTGTTGTAATATAGTTGGTCTTCTGTCACCCTGTTTTCTTTTTCCTTCTGACTCTCCCTAAAAGCTTTTCCATTCTCTTTGTAGTGGATGACTATTAAAATACAAATAAAGATATGTACTTACAGGACCACATTATTTGCTCCCTGTGGTCTAGAAAGTTGCAGTGTACACCCTGTTGTGGACACAAGAAATCCTTTGGCACATAGGAAGGAAATTTTGGAATGCCTTTTTAATGTCCTTTTAGTTCATAAGTATTTAAAAAGTAATAACTACCTAAAATGTTTTACTGTTTGAAATAGGTCCAATTTTTAAGTGCAGAATCATTCTATAATCAGTTGCTTCAATATTGTTTTTCCCTTATGCTGTCCAATATCATCCACTCAGACATGGTGCTGTGTGTAGTTCCATTACTGTGGGGTGTGTTCTTTGTGTTCATGTGACTGGGCTTTTGCTGTTGCCTCATATTCATGAGACCATGCAGTTCACATGGAAGAGTTTAACATCTTTGGCATTTTAATGAAGTGCAAACTGAATACAAAGTAAAGCTATATTTTCTGTTTCTTTCTTATGCCAGTCTATATTGAACTTGTTTTTAAATTTGTTGATCTAACAGTATTTCAGGTATGTATTTATACTTATGTCTTCATGCCTGTTTATACTCTCTGTGGAACAGAAAAATTTTATTCACATTTTTATCACTAGCAACAAGGATATTTCTTAAGATATAAACTAAGTTTTGTAATATTATTTTTATTAATTGGTAACTTAGTAGAGTACCAGGATATTTGTCCTTTGATTTTTCTTCCTCCCATTCTATGGAGTACAACAAAGTGGCATCTTATATAAGACACATACGACACACACACACAAAGATGTGAACTCCCAGATTTCTGTTTTGTGACCCAGAAATGTTGACTTGAGTTGAGAACAATCTGTCATTCTAGGACTTGGTATCATTTGAGGATGTGGCTGTGGACTTCACCTGGGAGGAGTGGCAGGACCTGAATGATGCTCAGAGGACTTTGTATAGGGATGTGATGTTGGAGACCTACAGCAACCTGGTGTCACTGAGTGAGTAAAACTCCCCAGTAACTTTCAGGAGAAACAGTTTCTTTTTTATTCATAAATATAGGAACCATTTATAGGGTTTCATGATATTTTAGTAAGATTACATTTCTTGAAAATGTGCTCTCTTTCTCCTGAGGTTCAAATTGGCCTCTTTATTACACAACATCTGAAGCTGAGCTTTTGTCATTCTTCCAAAGATCAGACTTAGCAGTTTTACAAAGTCCTACATTACTTCCCATTAACAGAATACCGCATTAACAAAGCTGAGGTGATTGTCAGGGTAGAAGGAGCAGGGCCATGGACAAAGAAGAATGCCTAAACTAGATCCTGCAAGATTTGTCAGCACATACAGTGCAGAAGCCAAGAAAGGTAAAGCTAATTAGATGTTGGAAGTGTTCAGCTGTTCCTATCAATTTTCCCCCTAGACCCAGACTTCAGGATGGCTCACCTGCAATCCTGTATTACATAATCTCCAAGGTGGCACGTCCCATGTACATTCCAGTATTTCATTTGGCTGAATCTGTTTTGTAGGCACCCTAAATCTAATTTCTACATTTCTCTTCTTTGACGTTTATTTTTCCTATTTGCTTTCTTAACATTTTCAGTTGTGCTTATTCTTCAATTCTCATGTACTTTTTTTTCATACTGTATCTGTTTTCTGATGTTTCTGACAGAATAGCTGCAACTGGGTAATTTATAAAGAAAAAATCTTTTTCTTACAAATCTGTTCTGGAGGCTCAGCATTCCAAGTTCAAGGGGTTGCATTGGGTGAAGGCCTTTGTTCTGGTGGGGACTCTTCACAGAGTCCCAAAGTAGTGCAGGGAATCACATAGCAGTTCATTAAGGAAATAGGAAAAGAGGCATAGCTATGAGCCTTGCATCACCACCTCAAAAATCATGAAGCTGAGGAGAACCCTGTGTGGGAGAATGGAAAAGTGTGGTCCTAGACTTTGAAGGAAAACCAGAAGAATTTTGGTGCTAAGACCATGTGAACTAAGGGTTCCATGTTGAGAGAATAAGATTATTGATTGGGAATGGAGTTCAAAGTTAGCATTTTTCTGATTTCTTTGTCAAAATCATTCAGAAAAAAAACCAAAACGGGAAATGTGCAGGACAGTCATTTTATGAGAATAGAAGACCACCAAAACTTTCTTGCACAAAACAAAAGCTTTCACAAGAAATGAATTATCAAGTGGTGGTCCATGTACCAGAAATTGGGAATAGAATACATGTTGATTCGAGAAGGAGTCAAAAGAATATATTTCAAAGATGGTGGGAATAGCCTTGGATGCAGAACTGAATATTTTAGAACAGAAATGGGTGTCTAGGTTGTAGAACTGATGTATCCTTTATTTTAATGGTTTATGAGAAGCAGAGGAAGTCAGGTTAAATGAAAAACTTGGAGAAAGCTATCTTTATTTAGGGTGGAGAAAAGCATATTTTATTCTTTGAAAAACTTCCACATTCCTATATCCATTTTCTAAGGGAGGAGTGTAAAGCGTATAAACATGAATGCAAAATCCTTATCCTTAGCCATTTTCCTGCATATTTGATAAAAAATTGGCTCACTTCTATACCTGACAGTAGATGATGATGGAAAATCTAGCCATCTTCATAGTGAAATAATGAGAAAATAGCAGCAGGAGACACCCATTGTTGTAAAAATGAAACAGAGAAAATGGTGTAAATAAATGAAAGGTGCTTATTTGAAAACTACAAGAAGGCAGATAATGAAAATTCTTAACAAATATTTACTCATATATTAAAATTTAAAGATGAACAAAGAAGTAAAAGAAAACATGATATAACATTAGAAAATATATTAGTACAATATTACATTGTCAGTAAGAAAAAATTTCATAAACCAACACTTATTATGGATTTCTTTATAAAATCTTTTGTTACTAGGATTGGAAGGCACTCCTGTACCTTTATTTGAGCAGTCAATGAGATGTGCTTATGCATGGTTCATTGTTAGTTATTTTTTTCTCATTTCAGATATCCAGATAGATGATGACCTCATGGAGAGGACCCAAGAAAGTCATGGTAGATGCTTCCAGCAAATTGTAATCAGCAACAGCAACACATCAGCTGAGGAGAGAGTTGTGTTGGGAAAATCATTTTATTTGAATTCATATCATGTTTTAAATCTGATTATAAACAATGGAAAGTATTCAGGAAAGAGACATCAGGAGTTTTACATATGTCAGAATGCACTTCTTCCTAAAGAGCTTGATGAGATGCCTGCTGCAGAGAAACCTGATGACCATCATATAACTGAAAAACTTCCCAGACATCATGAGCATCTTAGCCAGCATCCCAATATTCAGACTGGGAAGCAGCTTTTAAAATCTGGTGGAAAAGGGAAATCCTGCAGCACAGAGCCAATAACATTTACACATGAAAAGATTCATATGGATGAGACCACCTATAAGTGTAATGAATATGGGAAAGTCTGTGGTAAGTCAGCTGTCATTGTCCAAGAAATAAATCAGGTAGAAAGGAAAACTTTTCAATGTGGTTTATGTGGGAAAATATTCTGTAAAATGTCTGAACTCACTAAACATCAGATTATGCACACAGGAGAGAAACACAATAAGTATACTGAATGTGAGAAATCTTTTGTTAAGAAATTATACCTTACCTCACATCAGAGAAGACCTATGCAGGAGAAGCTTTGTGGTTGTAATGAACAAGAGAAAAAATTTTGTCAAAAGTCAGACCTTACAATGCATCAAGGAACTCATACAGGAGAAATGTACTATGGAAGTATTAGCTGTGGAAAAAGCTTATGCAAGAATTCACTCCTTAGCCATCCTGAGAGAATTCATACAGGTGTAATACCAGATGGATGTAACAAATGTCCAAAATTTTTCTACCATGAGTCAGCCCTCACTGTATATCAGAGAGTTCACACAAGTGAGAAGCCATCTAAAGAATATAAAAAAACATTTTATGGTAATAATTGTGGTAAAACCTTTCTCCAGAAGTCACACTGCAGCAGTCATCAGAGAATTTACGCAGGTGAGAAACCATGTGAATGTAAAGAAAGCGGAAAAGCTTTTAACCAAAAGTCAGATTTCAGCAGGCATGAGAGAATTCACACACACAAGAAACCATATGAATGTAGAGAATGTGGAAAAGCTTTTAGCCGAAAGTTATACTTAAGCATTCATCAGAGAACTCATACAGGTGAGAAACCATATGAATGTAAAGACTGTGGGAAAGCTTTTACCCACAAGTCAGACCTCAGGAAGCATGAGAGAATTCACACAGGTGAGAAACCATATGAATGTAGAGAATGTGGGAAAGCTTTTAGCCATAAGTTATCCTTAAGCATTCATCAGAGAACTCACACAGGTGAGAAACCATATAAATGTAAAGACTGTGGGAAAGCTTTTACCCACAAGCCAGACCTCAGGAAGCATGAGAGAATTCACACAGGTGAAAAACCCTATGAATGTAGAGAATGTGGAAAAGCTTTTAGCCAAAAGTCACACCTCAGTGTTCATCAGAGAACTCACACAGGTGAGAAGCCGTATGAATGCAAAGAATGTGGAAAAGCTTTTAACCACAAGACAGCCCTCAGCAGGCATGAAGTAATTCATACAGGTGAGAAGCCATATGAATGTAAAGAATGTGGAAAAGCTTTTAGCCTAAAGTCATACTTAAGCATTCATCAGAGAACTCACACAGGTGAGAAACCATATGAATGTAAAGACTGTGGGAAAGCTTTTGCCCACAAGTCAGAGATCAGGCAGCATGAGAGAATTCACACAGGTGAGAAGCCATATGAATGTAAAGACTGTGGGAAAGCTTTTAGACTAAAATCACGCTTCCGCACTCATCAGAGAACTCACACAGGTGAGAAACCATATGAATGTAAAGAATGTGGAAAAACTTTTAACCAAAAGTCACACCTCAGCTTTCATCAGAGAATTCACACAGGTGAGAAACCATATGAATGCAAAGAATGTGGAAATGCTTTTAGCCAGAAGTCTCACCTCAGCAGGCATCAGAAAATTCACACAGGTGAAAAACCATATGAATGTAAAGACTGTGGGAAAGCTTTTATCCACAAGTCAGACATGAGGAAGCATGAGAGAATTCACACAGGGGAGAAACCATTTGAATGTAGAGAATGTGGAAAAGCTTTTAACCAAAAGTCAAACCTCAGCATTCATCAGAGAACTCACACAGGTGAGAAAGCATATGAACGTAAAGACTGGAAAAGCTTTTAACTACAAGTCACAGTTCAGCATTCATCAGAGAACTCACACAGGTGAGAAACCATACGAATGCAAAGAATGTGGAAAAGCTTTTAACCAAAAGTCACATCTCAGCAGCCATCAAAGAATTTGCATAGGTGGGTAACTATGTGAGCGTAAGGAATGCGGGAAAACAGTTTACTAACCCTAACTCATCGTAATAGACATGAACAAATTCACACATGGGAAAATCCCAATTAATGTAATGACTGGGAGAATGTTTTGCCATAAATCACGTCATGTTTCATCAGAGAACTCACACCAAGAAGCAGCCCTATAAATGCACAACTGTCACTTGGTATTGGAGGGTGGTTCAAGGAGCCCAACACTTGCAAATGATGAAAGCCCTTCTGTAAATGGTGTACTGTTTCAATATTACCTGTGAACTTTTTTCTGTGTCCTTTACATCTTAAGTAGAATACTTGTGTTACTGAATACAGAAGAATTCCTTGTAAATAGTTGTTATACCATGTTGTTTTTTACTTGTATTATAGTTTTGGTTTTTTTTCTTTTCATCTTTATAAGTGGTTGAATCAGCAGATGTGCAACCCTCAGATATAGAAGGGAGTCAATAATTTTGAAAACATCTTTTTCCAGCAGTTACAGGGCTGGCTATAGTTAGCGTATTGTTGGTTAGAGCACAGTGCTGATAACACTATGGGTCCCTGTACTGGCCAACCACTGGGGGTGGGGGGGCAGAAAGAAAAGTAAAATAAAAAGAGCTCACACTGCATCAGGTATGAGATAATGTACAAGGGAGAAATTCTGCATGGATTAGACTGGGTATGTATTTTCTAAAAACACCTTTTTTCTCTTCTACACATGCCTGTAATCTCAGCCTTTAATTATTGTGTGTGGAACCATATAGTTTAGCTGTGTTCAGGGGAGTATGGATACAGGTGATAAACATTACTTCTAGGCCAGGCAATAAAAAATGCAATTGTCCCTGATTTCTCATTCTCTGGGACTGAAGGGCAGAGGACTCCTAGGGTAGAGTCAGGGGCCATAGGTGGGAGAAATTCACCATTGCTTAATGAGACAGACTGAATTGAAGAAATGATAGTTCTTTCCAACTCTATCCTGAAATTCTTTATTCATACTTTATGTAAGAAATGCTTACTATGGCTGGCCATTTCATGTGTGATCTCTTTGTGTTACAACACAAGTAGCCCACTGTGCTGACTATGAACTTTCTGAGAGAAGTTACCAGTTCTCAAATGTGAGAATATTCACACAGAAAAAAAACTTGTATTGTCACCTTTTATACCCAAGTCTGCTTATGGGAAAATTCAATTATTGGGAGAAACAATGCAATACATATGGAACACCTTAACAGGTGGGGACTTCTCATTGAATAGTTGTTGGGCCCATTTTTAGGAGCAAACATTATCTGTGAGCCACATGGTGCCTATGGGTGGAGGATGAAGATGGCGCCCATGGGAAGTAGGGGAGGTGTAACCCAAGATAGCTCCAAAAGGTTTTTATTGGTCCTCCAGTATTTCTGCACTCATGAGCCCTGTGTGATTGCTATGCTCAACATATTAGTACAAAATGCATGCCCACGTGATCCTTTAATTGATTGGTTAGTTCATGGAAAGCCCCTACTTGCTTGCTTATATAAATTGCAGTGTAATGGCAATAAAGTGGAACTGCCCTGACAGAACCCCTGCCATGTCTGAGTGTCTCTTTCACGGGGCTGGGTTGGCGGGCAGCTGGCTCATTTTTCCCCGAGATCCCTCGGTCCCAACACCGGGGGTAATCCTGTCGGCTCCTTCTCCTGGGTCTGCGGGAGGACCCCAGGTGTGCCCCACAAATAGTGACAATGAGTTTATCTTCATCAATATCTTTAGTGTGTCAAAGCTTTCAACATAACTCTCACTTTCATATATCAGAAAATTTGAAATTAAAATTATCAATTTACATAATGTAAATGCAAATTTTCCAATAGAATTGATAAATGTAGGATCAAAACTATTTTTAAAGTTTTGACTATCTAACAGCAGTTAAATATGAGTGGTGATATTGCCTGCCAGGGGACATTTGGCTATGTCTGAAGACATTTTTGTTGTTATAACTGGAAGTTATGGTTAGGTATAGTGGAAAGAAGGCAGAGATGCTGCCATATAGCCTACAATGCACAAAACATCCCCAAGTATGCTGCATTTATGCATGTAAGTATTATTAAAAATTTATCCTCATAGAAGCCAGCACAACTATGGATAGGAAATACCTACACATAGGATAATAGTGTGACTTACATCAGAATTTTTTTATTATCCTATTCATTTTTGCAAATCATACTTATTCTTTATGCCCTTTATCCAATCTCTACCCTCCCCCTTCTAGTCACCATAGATTTGTTCTGTCCATCTGATAGATTAACTGATCCTCTGTTGGTTTGTTGCATAGAAGATCTGTCCAGTACTGAGACAGGTGTGATCAAGTCTTCCCATTATTAGTATGTTTGTGGAGAGTGTTTGTTGTTGTTTTGTTTCAACTGGTGTCTCTCCTTGTGTCAATGCGGTTGAGAGTCTGGGGTATCATTTGCACAGTGGCTGTGACTGCTGCTATAGAGCCTAGTTGCTTTTGCAGTGGCCAGGGCAATTGTGACTGTGTGGGCTACCTGCATGAAAATGGTGTTTTTGATATACTCTTTACCTGGTTGTGGCTGGGTTCAACTTCCCCTGACTCCATGCCTTAGAATCCCAGTGTGGCCCAGTGTGGTGGTGGTGGCTCTCCCAGTTCTGGCTGGATTCAGCTTTCCCCATCTGCAGACCTCTGGACCCTGGCAGGGCCCAGACAGTGGCAGCTGCTTGTATAGTCATGGCTGTGTTCAGGTTCCCCTGGCTCCATGCCTCATTTTAAGATATTGTGGAGCAGTTGGGGAGGAGAAGGGTGAGGGGTGATAGGGTGGGAAGAGGGGGAATGAGGTGGAGAATGATCAAATCCTGTGGCCTCACTCCTTCAAGGGAGGCCAGGGGGCTTCTAGCAATGGCTGGGTTGTCACTGGGCTGGATGCAGATGTCAGGGGATGTGGCTCAAGCCCTTGGTCCCCAACTGCCCCAGCTCAGGAGCCTAGGGTGCTTCCTACAGCACCTCACTGGTTGTCACTGGGCTGGTTTTGATGGCCAGAGGATGTGGCTGAGGCCCTTGGCTCCCCGTTGCCCCAGCTTGGGAGACCAGGACACTTCCTGTGGTGGCACAATGGTCATCACTGGGCTGGCTGCAGATGTTAGGGGATGTAGCCAAGACCCTTGGCCCTCCACCATCTTAGCTTGGAATCCCAGGGCACTACCAGCAGTTCCTTGGTGGTCATCACTGGGCTGGTCTTGGATTTTGGGGGGGATATGGCTGAAGCCTTTGGCACCCCACAGCCCTGGCTCAGAATCCCAAGGTGCTTACTGTAGCAGCTCGGTGGTCATCACTGGGCTCATTATGGACGTCAGGGGTGGTAGTGGTTGAGACCTTTAGTCCCCCACAGCCCCATCTCAGGAGCCCAGGGCACTTCTTGTGGTGGCTTGGTTGGATGCAGATGTTGGGGGCATGTGGCTGAAGCCCTTGGCCCCTCAGTGCCCTGGCTCAGGAGCCCAGGGTGCTTCCTGTGAAGGCTCAGTTGTCATCACTGGGCTAGTTGTGGATGTTGGGTAGGCATGGCTGAGGCCCGAGGCCCTCCCACCTCTTGGGCTTGGGAGCCCAGGGGCTTCCAGTCCTTCTAGGTTTTATAGGTGTTCTTTGGTGGTGTTAGCCCTTTACTAGTAAAGATCAAACTTTGTCTCTGGTCTGTGGATATTTTGTTTTTTCTTTCACTTCGGTGTTGGATTACTCACTGTTCCCACCACTTAAACTCTGCACTGGAATTAGTGGGTTGTCCTTTGCTTCTAAAATGGGGGAACTTCCCATGGGGACCAGCATGTGAGCCCTGTGGTTTAGCTAAATTTCTGCTTTGTTGCTGATTCCCTGGTGAAGGCTTTCTGTGCAGATCATGTTTTAATGGTTGACTTTGTATGTACTTCCTGGTCAACCTCATGAGGTCTGGTTCACCTGGGTTGTGTGGAAACTCTGGTCTGGGCCTGAGTCTTTTCAGCAAACTTCAACCCCAGCAATTCTGTATTCCCGACCAGTCTACACTGAGTGATCCTGTGCTGATTGGAGCAGATCAGCTGTCTATCCTGTGCACCAGTGTTCCCCTGGTGGGCCATGTCCCCAATTGCCCACACTCCAAACACTTCCCATAGGACAGGCCATGCACTGGTCCTTGTCATGACTCACTGGCCTCTGAGTGGTTACTTTTTTCTGTTGTCTGTGGCTTTTCACTTGTATATGGGTCCACAAAAACCCTGTTAGTGGTCTTGCTGGCCTGGGGACCATGAAGTCCTTCTCCCCTGACACTTTCAAGCAACTTCATACAAAGGGCACAGCTGTGGCTTTTGACATGTCTTGCTCTGTGTTCACCAGCTCCAGCCTTAAAGTGGCTGGGGCTCAAAATTGTGGGAGCAATCCTTTCTTTCTCTCATTGTGGATTCTCCTGCCTTCATGAACTCCATAGGTCTCTCCTCCTCTTCCCCTGAGCTCTAGCAGCCCCAGCTTGGCTGTTACTGCTTTTTAATTGTTGTAAATTGTTTGATTTGTCAGACGGAGTGACTCTGGGGACCATCTTGACTGAAAGGCTTACCTCAGAATTTTCGATGTTAAAAGCCACCTCTTTATATTTTGTTAAATTTATTGCGTAAAGTACTTTGCTTCTTACTTTATTTCTACTCTCCTGTTGTATTAGACTTGTATGTAGGAGATTTGTAGGAAATTTGATTGGCCATTATTACAAAACTCTCTCAAGTAAATATAATTTTTCTAATGTTTGAATCTAACACAGAGCCAGTCAGTGAGTCGAATGGAAATACTTCCATGAGAATGCACAGATCAGGGGCAGAACTATTAAGAGATTAAACCTGCAATCATTTAAATGGCTATGAACAGTAGTATTTATCATATTCTATTTAGTGAGAAGTAGTGTCTGGAAAGAAGATGTATCCTTTATTCCTATTCCTCATATTTTTAAATGGGACCACATAATGGATATGATTATGTACCATGTGCTCTGTGCTTCAGGCATATCTTGTGTTTGTATATGCAGTGATGGAGTGCTATGTTTGTATCTTCCCACTAAGAGGGGCAACAGAGTAAATCCCAGTTGCACTTGTGTATGGCCTTGTGCATGGTTCTACTTGCACATAGGTCTGCAGACCTAGCAATAGCCCCAGAGGCTGTTTTCACTGAAGGAGCCTCCTAGAGTCTGCAGTGGCCCCTTATATGTCCTCAGAGCCCTAGTGAGGGGAGGAAACCCAGGCCCCAAGGAGGGGTAAAAGTAAGACAAAATGGAGTCCAACATAGAACCTGAGGTGTGGCTGATTGCAGGTGTTGCAGGGCCCTGTTGGGCAGAGAGGTCACTTCCACTTGCACCCTTCTGTCCCCAAATCTCTAGTACCTGTGGGCAGAAACTACAGCACCAGTATATCTTTATAATGATCCACTCTGTGTTATTTTCTTTTTTCTGTTCTTTAGGGGGTTAATTTTTCTTTTTCTTGTTTTTTAGTTGGAAGGTTAGCTTTTTGATTTCAGATCTTTTCAAAGTATAGATATTTATGCTATAAATTTATTCTAACCCCTTTATAAGTTTTGGTATGTCATGTTTTTGTTTTCAGTCTCAAAATGTTTCTAATTGTTTTGTGTGTGACTTTATGGCTTACTGGTTGTTTGGAGTTTGTTGTTTAATTTCTACATAATTGTGAACTACTGAAATATCCTTCAGTTTATCATTTTCAATCTAAATCTATTGCAGTCAGATAACATGCTTTCTGTGATTTCAACCCTCACATTTAGTTAGGCTATTTTATGGCCTAGCAAATGGTGTTTTCTGGGATCCCTCCATGTGCACTTGAACAGAATGTGTGTTCTGTTGTTGGGTTGTGTGTTGTATGTATACATATCTGTAAAGTGAAGTTGCTTTATAATGTTGTCCAGGACTCTGATACCATTGTCAGTGCTTTGCCTAGTTGTTCTATCCATTAGTGAAAGTTGCCCTAAACTTCTCCAAATATTTATATAGAATAGTCTACTTGTCTCTTAACTTCTTTCTTAATTATTTTCATTTAATGTTGGGCTTCTGTGTTTGATGCTTGTGTATCTATAATTGTCATGATATTCTCATGACTGACACTTTTGTCATTATAAAATGTCCCTCTATGCCCAGTAACATTTTTGTTTTAATATTTATTTTGTCTGATATTAGTATGGCCAGCCAGTATAGCTGTCTTTGGGTTCTGTTTCATTGCATATCTTTTCCCTTCCATTAACTTTCAACCTACTTGTATCTTTGAATTTAAAGTGTTTTTCCTATGCACAATATTTAGTTTTTTCTTGTTTGTATTTTTTAAAAATTCACTTGGGCAATTCCTGTCTTTTAAAATTTTTGTTTTATTTTGATTGATAGAGTATAACTTTATACGGTCATGAGGTACAATGTGATGTTTCAACACATGTATACATTGTGAAATGATAAAGTCAGACTGATTACATTCATTATGTCACATACTTATTTCATGGTGAGAACATTTAAAATCCACTGTTAGCAACTTTGAAATATACAATGCATTATTCTTAGCTATATTCACCATACTGTGGAGTACATCACCAGAACTTATTCCTCCTGCCAAATTGAAACTTTGTACCATTTGAACATCATGTCCACATTTACCTTTGACCCTCATCCTAACCCTCAGCTTCTGGTTACCTCCACTCTATTTTCTGTTTCTCTTAGTTTGACATTTTTATAGACTACATATAAATAAAATTATGTGGTATTTGGGGGTTTTTTGGTGCCTGGCTTATTTTACTTAACATGATGTCCTCTAGATTCAGCCATCTTGTAACAATTGACAATTTGTTATTTCCTTATGCTGAATAGAATTCCATTTTTATAGGCATGATATTTATTTTATCCGTTTATTTCTTTAGTTTTGATATTGAGCATTTCTGTAGCTTTGATATGTTGCCTGTTGTGAATAATGGTTCAGTGAACATTGGAATGGTGACATCTCTGACAAACTGATGTCAATTCATTTTAATATATACTCAGAAGTGGAGTTTTTAGAGCTATGGTAGATTTATTTTTAGCACTTTGAGAAAAATTTATGCTACTTTCCAAAATGGTGTTCTAACCTACACTTCCACCTACAGTGTACGAGTGTTCTGTTTTATTCACATGCTCATGAACAGTTATCTTTCATCTTTCTGGTGATTGCCATACTAACAGGTGTGAAGTGTTCTCATTGTGGTTTTTAAATTGCGTTTCTCAGGATTAGTGAAGCTGAGGATTTTCTTCATACTTCCATTGGCCATTTCATGTCTTCTTTTGAGACATGTCTATTCAGGTTCTTTGTTCATTTTTTGAATAGAGTTATTTGGGGGTTTTTTGTTACAGGGTACATTGATTCTTTCATATGTTTTGGATATTAACCATTTATCAAACATATAGTTTGCAGATATTTACTCTTGAGTCTGTGGTTGTCTCCTCACTTTGTTTCAATTTCTGTACAGAAACACAAGTTACTCTAAATATCAGTTTGTACATGTGATTCATTTATTCTTAATCAGTGTATTCTCTAACTGGATGTAAAAGCTGTTTTGATAATGTATCAAAATTTCATGTCTAACACAGGTGTGATTAACCCCATCTCCTAGACAGAAAAATGAGAATTGAGTTTTAGGTTTGTTGCTCAAGGTCTCAGGCTAGCTGTAGAATTGGTCCACCATGCCATATTCTCCCATTCTTCCATGGAAACCATGTTCTCCAGCCTGGAAATCTGTGTGGGCCTCTCATTAACCACATCATGTCCCTGACCTACTTGGTGTGGGAGTCAGTCCAGAGGAGAACTCTTTTTGTTCTTAATTCAATGTATTTGGGTCCAGGAGGTGCACATCACTCCTTTCATTGACTTTTATTGGGTTTATGCATATTGGGGGATTTGAAACCTACCTCAAGTACACACAACTGAAGACCAGGTTGATTGACTTTCCGCACACTCTGAATTTTTCACATATTCTGGTCAAAATGTCAGTTATATATCTTGTACCCATAAGTGGACAAACTACACATAGCCTCAAGTTACATTTCTTTTTCTAAGTAAACCAGTGGGAACTATAACACGGAACTGACTGGCTTTGGATTGCAGCTTGTTCACCCTCTTTTTTTTTTTTAATTCTGAGGGTCTGGTGGGTTCTAGACCCTCTTGGCTTCTGGTGAGGTTGTCTCAGGCCTTATCCTTCTGCCTTGGGGGACCAGAATGTGAGCAGTCCAGAGACCATGAGGTTTGGAAAGCACTCTGACCCAGGCCACAGGGAGTCAAGCCAAGGCTTTACCCAGTTTCAGGACCCTAGAAATGTGTAATGGTTCTTCCTTCTTAAAACATTCCTTGGGTCTCCCTAAGATATTTTTAAAATGTTATTGAAACCAATCCCCAAAGGAGTCATCATTATCAATATGTAGTAATATAACTAAGTCCTGGTTTAATTTCATTACATGTAATAATTCACAGATGGAAGAATTGTCTGTACTCATATCAGGCACATTTCCTTCTGTGGGTGTGACACCTCTATTTGGGCCTTTTAATGTTTACTCAGCTGGACAGCAGGGTACCAATGTGGATTGGGATGTTTGAGTGCTCTGTTATTAATACATAATAAGTCTAAAGCTGATCACTGGACTATTCATTGGACTAGTCCCCACTCACTATATCAAGGGGTCAAGTGTGTTTTGCTTGGTGAATTATGAGATTCTAGATGTTCTTCCTTTGGCAGACCTCTTGAACCACATATAGTATAGTCACTAATGAAGGAATGGTAAGAAATCTAGCTGCTGCCCTACAAATTTTTGTAAATTCCCCTGTAAAGGCTATTGCTGAGCAACGGCACATTAACATCTCTAGCCAGGGTAGTCTTAGATAATAGAACTGTTCTTGATTATTAGTTCAGGAAGATGTTGTCTACGTTATTGCTAACACTACATGGTGTGCCTGGGTAAACTCCTGTGGGGCAATAGAGATTCATTTGTATCAAATAAGAGAATAAGCCACAAGGGTACTGCAAGACTCACCTAGTTCTCCAATGTCATTCGATTTATTTAACCAAATGCCTTTAAGTCTAGGTTGATGGCTTACAACCATTACACAACCTGGAATGGTCATGTTGCTGGTATTTTTACTCTCCGTTTCATTTTTAAACTGTGTACTAATTAGCTATTAAATCTGTATAGAAATGCCATTCCTCACAAAATAGTGTTTGCACAGTGCTGAGATGATATCTGATACCTAAAAAATAGATAAATTAAACTTAAAGATAAAATCTAGACAACCCAGGCTGAAAAAGAACTGTTTCAGCCCTCTTCATTTCTCAAATGTGATTAAAAGGCTCCTGGTGCTGACTTACAGAAGTTCATACCCCCAACTTGAGACCAGATCCGCTGACTGGAACATGTTCATCCCAGCATCATGGTACACATAAAATCTGACATTAGACCTATTTATCAGTGATGATTTCAAATAAAGCTCTTGATTAAAGGGGAAAATGTAAAAGTTGATGAAATTAATTTCTGTAAGAGACAGAAAAAATAGAGTCAGAAAATGCACAAGAGGCGGGGGCTCATGCTTGCTTGTCTGAGGTAAGAATTTTTCCAAGGACCTTCTAGAAATCTATCAGAAATCCCTTCACATCTTCCATCATATCCAGATTTGTAAAAACACACATTTCTGTAACAAAGTTGATCATTAGACATCATTTGCTATTGTAGTAAATCAGATAAGATACTCCAAAAAGAAAATGCCTAATAATGGCATCTCAACCAAAGGACTAATGACAAATCTGACTAAGCCTCCAAAACCAATGAACTCTGTTTCTGAGCAGCTTATGTGAACTTCTCCCTTAATGCCAATAAAAGCTTCTCTCACCCTTCCCTCACAGAATGCCTTCATGGCTTGTCATGGTGTGCATTCCAGATTTCAATCTAATTTTACATTTATAAGTAAACAACATATTTGGAGATTATTTTCTGTACTGTATTTTTTTCTAGTTTAACAGAAGAAAAGTACCTTAACATGTTACATGCCACATATGACAGCCCCACAGCTAACCCCATCCCCAATGGTGAAAAGTTAAAAAACTTTTCCTGGAAGATCAGAAACAAGATCAAGATACCCACCCTCCCAAACTTTGTTCATCACAGTACTAAAATTTCTAGCCAGAGAAATGGGGCAAAAACAAAGCAAAGCAAAACAAAACAAAACAAAGATAAAAGACAACCAATTAGGAAATTTGGGCTATATGTTCTATTTTCCTATTAACACACTGATACAAGGCAGGACTCCAAATGAGTGTTTCCACTACACCACTTCTAGCATTTGTATATGTAAATATTCTGGAATATATGTATGCTGCAATTCAACATATTTCACCCAAATTTAGATAGAAAAAATACATACATAATTACATTCCTTGTGGTATACTGTTCCAGTAATTGTTCCAAATGACAAACCTTCAGGTATCCACATCCTCATGTAGTCCCCTCTGACTACACGGGCTTTGCCATTGGACTTGCTTTGGTCAAAAGGACATCAGTAAATGTGATGAAAACATACATTTAAAAAGTGCCTGCTACTAGGGACTACATTCTTAGAAATGTTTATATTTGGATCAAGTCTGGGGCTATCCTGCTGGAGAAAAAGGGAATAGCCAAGAGTCAGCACACACAGGACATGTAGCAAAGCCATCTTGAACCAATCAGCCTCAGTCAAGGCACAAGGTGCCTAAAATCTCATTTGTAAACCAGACAACACCAGCAAAGGAATTTCCCAGCTGAGCTCGGCCCAAATTCTGATCCACAGAAACATGATTAAATTAAATGATTCTTTTTGAGCCAATGCACTTTTGTTGATTTCTTACATTGGAAAGGCTGATATATCTAAGCATATGAAAGTCAACATTTTTACCTATTTGAAGAGTGGGAGAGACACTTTCCAATTACATGCCAAATACACTTAGTAGAAATTTATAACCACATGTAGAAATTTTGAAAACCACAAAAAAATCAAGTGAGTAAACCAATTTGGTTGAAGTTATGTGCATAAAACAAAATCAATTTTCTGAAGATTAAAAGAACATGTGTTTTTTTTTACATCATAAGTCTGATAAGGGAGCATTGTACTGTGCTTTATTTACTTTGTATGGGTTTTGAGCAGAAATATGATGTAGTCTGATTTTCCCATTTCAAATAATGTAAAATAGGATTCTTTTTATTTTCCTGCACAATTTATGATTTTTAGGAACAGAAAACTATCATTAGGGAAAAACATTTATCAACCCTTTACAGTCATATAATCTCCAGAAAGTGTTGGAATTAAAAATAGGTATAGATGTTTAAAATATGGCATTTTAAAGCAATGTTTGTAAGTTGACTTCAGTGTAACAAAAATGATCTCAAGTTGACTTCAGTGTCACAAAAATGATGGCAAAACCAAACACCTCTTTTGAGTTAATTGTGGCAAAATTGATAACACTAATCAAAAGCAGAAAGACCTCAGGATAGATGGATCACAAGCATTTCTCTAGATGCCAAATTGGGTGATAGACTAGGTTTAAGAGATCTCAAGCTCTAAAAACAATCATTGAAGGGAAAATTTAAAACTAGATGAGTGAAAATTAAAAATAAATAAAATAAATAAAAATAGAAGTGTGTTTAGAGAGCTCTGTAGAGAGATTGTCTCAACTGTGACAGGTTATCACTGTACCCAAGTCCACAACTTCAAGACCACTCCAATAAGTAATATTTCCTAGGTCCTTGTCTATCATCATCAGTTAGACTCACCTCTCCGTTCTGGAAATTGGTTCAAACCCTCCAATATCACCAAGTCATTGATAGCTTCCAGAAAATGTAGTATCACTCAACTCTTGTTCACTGTTGGCAGTAGGATCAATAATTGTTTGGGACATGAAAAACCAGGGTCTTGCCATTTCTGGGGCTCTTTTGCCTCTGTTCTGAATTCTTATTGAGAGGATTCAGGCCATAGGAGTGTTCTTTCATGTGAAATTTCTATTCATACCATGCCTTCCTTCAAATTTCGTAAACCTCTTTTACTCCAAAGAAAACCAGACCATCATCTAGTACCCAAATTTCTCTCCTAGAAGTCACTGTCCTGGGACACCAGGTCCTGTACAAACTTCTGTAAACTCAAACAAGGAATGCTAGGCAGGCTGCACAGTACCAGAGGGGAACAGAAATTTCACTTGCCAAATAGACACCAAGAAACCCCACAAATACAACTGCCACAGGGTAAGTCTTGGCCTAAACACACTTCACAATTATTTCTCTGCGAATCCAGGGGCATTACTCCAGTACTGCTAATATCCTCAACAACTTACAGATGGGTAAACTGAATGTTATTTAGGCTAGTAACATTGCCCACATCCTTCAGACTCAGAGCTGTAATGAGAACTCACAGTACAGACCTCCCACATGCATGCTCTCTGAAAAAAGTCCTTCCCCCATTCATTCACTCAGCTTCAGGAACCAGCTTTTGTTCAACTAGAAAAAAGCACCCGGTGTCCTGGCAGGGCACCTTCTTCTGATAAAGCAATCACTGAAAGCAAACTCAAGCGACCCCTTTCTCAGTCCCGGATCTGCAGACCTCAATGCTAGTCAGCCCACAATGGCACATCAGATCTGGCCCAAAAAAGATCCACCTAGGTTTCTACTTCACCAAGTGGTGGGACACACAACCCACTCCCCAGGGTCCCCTGAGGTCCTTGGGGGCTCCTCTTTAATTCTTACATTTACCTTCAGAGACAAAGAACCCATCTCCACAGCCTACAGACCAGTGTTGGAGAGCTGCAGGGTCTGAAAGGTCCTGGCAGAAGATGGCAAGAATGGGTGAAGCCGCAGAAGAAATACGAAAGATCTCTTTTCCTGTTCTTCCACTGGTGACATTATTGAAGGAAGAGAACACATTTCCACAGGCCTCAGCTCCATTCCCTTACAAACCAAAGGAGGAAGTTTAGTTCATTTCCTGGGGAATGAATCCTGCTGCCTGTACACAGGACCTGGTGGTCAGTACTGGTTTTTACTTACATGACAACATGAGAAATTCTGTTTTATTAATCCTGGTTTGACAACCTGACACATTGGAAGTTGAATGGCGAAAATTTGAATGTGGGCAAAGCAGTTGATGATATGAAATATTAGCTTATTTTTTTTAATGTTCGGTTAAAGGTATTGTGGTTGTAGAACCCACATGTATTTTTTTAGTCTATTCTAAAGCTAAATAAATAAATACATGGTCTCTATTTTTTCTTTTAATTTGTTACCAATCAAGTAATTTAACATAATTATCTTCTAATCCACTATAAAAATATTCCTTCTCACCTAGTAAACTAAGTTGTGTGTCTTCAATGGATTATATTATGCAGTTGAAAGTTCAGCTCTAGTGGATACTGCATGTTAGAATAAAATACCAAGACCATAGGGAAAGTGCACTGCATAATTCTTGGTCTAATTTACACTCCAGTTTCTAAAAATTATTTGCCCAGACCCCCAAGATTCATCCACCTGTCCATCTATCCATCTATTATACCTTTAATTAATTATTATTATTTTTATGTATGGGGGGAACCTGACCTTTGTGTTTCCTTCCTTGGTTTAAGGCATAAACTAGGCAAAGACTCTCACAGAAGGGTTTCTCAGAGCTCCTGCTGCTACTGCTCTTCTTTCTCAAACAGGGCCTGTTTGAGTTATCCAGGTTGATGTGGATATGTGTAAAATGAAAATTAGAATAAAAAAAGCATGATGCTTCAGGGTGAATTAGTAGGGGGTGTGAGAGGGCTGACTCTTGCTTAACCCTGATCCCTGGTTTTCTATTTTCCTAATGCAGATGTATGTTCTGCCATGTTTTAATTCCTGTGTTTCCTCTGATCCTACAATTGCCCCTCAATTACTATCCTACAAATCTAGGGAATTCAGTCTTGATCCCCCCAGAGCCATTTTGACTCAGAATTTATCATCTAAAGACTCTCTTCCTCAGACCCCTGGATCCTAGGCTCTAACATAAAGAACTATTGCTGTGATATCTGGGCTTTATTAAATACATGATGATTGGCAGGTGTGAAGTAGGGGTGAATCAGTGACTGACAGTCTATCCTCTAAGATATGGATTGTCATTTCCTCTTTGTGGGCCTCAGTCTTCTGTCCATAAAAATGGAGATAGTAATACATATTTGGATGGTGAGACATAATATTTATATATCATTTTTCATCTACAGTTCCTCTCTCATGCTACTCTTTTACCTTCTCCTGCCTTTTTTATCTGCTCCTTTTTATCTCCAGGACAGGAAGTCCCCTGACCCAACTTAGCTGATTGTAGGTGATAAGACCCCCATTTCAGGAGGGGCTCTGCCCCATGCCAGAAAGGAAAGAATGCTGCACAGAGAGGTCAAGAAGCACCTGAACAAACAGGTCTTGTTGGGTTTTCCCACCCAGTCTGTTAGTGTTAGATCACACCCTTTTGGTCCAATCACATTTCTACATGGTTGTCCATGCTTCAATCATGCCTACATAATGAAGTTTCTATAACCACCCACGAGCACAGGGTTAGAAGATCTTCCAGATAGTTAAACACTTGGAGGTTCCTGGAAGGTGGCCATCTGTGGAGGTCATGGAACCTACATGTTCCATCCCCCATACCTCCTCACATGCCTCTGTTTGTCTGTATCCTTTGTGATATTCTTTATAATAAACGAATTAGTGTATGAGTTTCCCTGAGTTCTTTAAGCCATTCAAGCAAACTAATTGAATCCAAGGAGGAGGTTGTGAAACCCTAATTTATAGATGTTTGGTCAGAAGTTTCAGAGGCCTGTACTTGCAAGTGGCATCCAAAATGAGGAGATGTCTTGGTGCCTGAGCCTTCATCCTGTGGGATCTAACACTGTCTCCAGGTAGATCATGTCAGAATTCAGTTGAATTACAGAACACTGGTGTCTGCTGCACAATTGCTGGCTTGCTTGCTAGTGGGGAGAAACCCCACACATTTGGTTACAGATGTTTGTCTTCTGTGTGTCATATTTTTTCCTATTCAGATGGGCACCTCACCCTAAGCTGATGTCTAATAATATAAAGGCCAAGTAAGCAATCCCTTTCCTCCCTCTGTGAAGGTAACGTCCTCAGAGCCAAGGAGAGGAGGTTCAGAGATGATGATACCTAGGTTTTAACACTCTAGTCATGTATTGAATTGCTCACATTTACACATTTTTCTTCAAGTTATTACTAAGTATTTTAATTTTGATGCTATTGTAACTAGAATTGTGTCATTAATTTTATTTTTCTGTTGTTCATTTATTGTGTAAAGAAATACAATTAATTTTTGCATATTGTTCTTGTATCCTGTTACTTTTCTAAACTTATTTATTAATCCTAAGAGTTTTCAGTGAATTCCTTAGGATTTTCTAAATATGAGATCATGTCATCTGTGAATAAAAACAAACTTTTTTTCTTTCCAAACAAGATATCTTTTATAAATTTCTGCATTTCTATTCTTTTCTTTCTTTTTTAGCAACTGTTAACTGGGTTCTGGCTAGCACCTTCAGTACAGTAATGAATAGATGTTGTATAAAGGGATACATTTACCTTGTTTCTAAATTTAGAAAATAATAATGCAGAATTTTACCATTAAGGCTAATGTTAGCTGTGAGGATTTTATAGACCTTTTATCAGTTTGAGAATGTCTCCTTTATCCCTACATTGTTCAGTTTCTTGATCATGAAAGTTGAATTCTGACTAATTTATTTTCTGCATCTATTTAGGTGGTTATGTGGCTTTGTTAATTATTGTACTGATATGGTTTATAATATTGATTAATTTGGGGCTATTAATCAAACTAGTATTCCTGGAATAAAACCAACTTGGCAAAGAGTATAGTTATTTTTATGTTGCTGGATCCTGTCTGTACTTTGTTGAAGATTTTTACGTCTACATTCATAAAACATATTGGTCACAATGTTGCTTTTCTTTTGCTGTTTTTGTGTGGTTTTGTTATCATGATCATTCTGACCTCATAAAATAATTTGGGAAATGTCTGTACTGCTTCTATATTTTGGAGAGTTTAGAAAGAATTGAAACTAAATGTCCAAATGTTTGGTAGAATAGGTTAAAGTTTCTGGATGTGGGCATTTCTTGGTGTTCTACATTCAAAGATATGAATAGTTTACTGTAAATTGAGTAAATATTTAAATACAGGCAGAGATTGTGAGACTTGATTAAACAGAAAAACAGACAGAAACAGATTCAACAATATGCTGTCCACAGAGACACACTTTAAATACAAAGACACTGACTGGAAGTAAAAGGACAGAAAATAAAAAGTGTATTATACAAACTCTAAGAATAAGAAGCTGAAGCCAAGATCTTCGTATCAGACAAAATAAACTTCAAAACAAAATGTATCACCCAGTTAGTGAACTTTCATAATAAGTAGATCTTACACTAGGATATTATAATGAGTATAAATATGTATGTGCCTAAAAACAAAGCCTCAAAAGACATTTTTGTTTTAAAAAACCACAGAACCGATCAAGAAATACAAAAAATCTACAATTACAGTTGGAGAATACTTTTTTTATTAATAGATAGAACCACCAGATGAAACATCAGTGAGAATACAGACATGAATGACACTGTCTTGACCTGACTGACAATTATAAAGCACTATGTGAACACAACCAGACAGAACAAATGCTAAGTGATAAAACAGGTCTCAGGATTGAACTCTCACATGTGTTTTCTGAAATTAAATAAGATGAAATAAAATTAGAAATAAAAAAGGTAAAGAAATTCAGATAAGTCTCAAATATTCAAATATTAAATAATACACTTGTAAACAAATTGTGAATAAAACAGGAAACAAAAGGAAATGAGAATATATGTTGTTCAAAACATATTGTAACAATGACATATGTGATGGAGTAAAGGCAGCCACAAATTCTTTCCCACTCCTACCATTGGGGTAAAAATTAATTTTCTTTAAATGTGGGTTGGTCTTAGCAACTTGCTTAGCCAACAGCATCTGGAATATTAGAAGCACTAAAGTGATTAGAGACCAAACATGGTACCTTAATTGGAAATATGGATTGTCACAATTTAGATCAAATATTAGTGTCTAAATGAATGAATAACAATCATCTCATATTTTATGTTATTATATCAAATTATAATAGTAAATTTTAAAGGTTCACTTAAGAAAAAGCATAGGGAGACCGCATAACTTTGGAGTTGGCAAAAATTTAATCAATATTACACAAGATATAAGAACATCAACAAAAATAAGTCAATCTGTATTAAATTGGAAACTTTTCTGCATCAAATGACACAATTAATGGACTTAAGTGACAACAAATGTAATGGGGGGAAATTTGGAAAACATATGTCATAAGATATTGATATTCAGAAAATATATTTTAAAATTCTGCAATAAAAAAACAAAACAAGAAAATTAAAAAATACACATAAGAAGACATACAATTTGCTGATACACACGTGAGATAATGATCAACATAACTTAGTCATCAGAGGAATGCGTATCAAAACCACAATAAACTATTGTTTTACCTAAATTACAATGGCCTGGACAAAGAGAAAAAAGAAAAAAATTCCGGAGTTGGGAAGGAAGTGTAGAAACTGCAATGTTAATGTATTGCTGGTGGAAATGTAAAATGTGGAAGATGTCATGGAGATTTCTGAACATAGAATTATCACGTACACCATCTGTTTTACTCCTAGGTATCTCCTCAAAAGAAGTGAAAGCTGAGACTATACCAGACACCAGCAGCTGCATGTTCACAGCAGGATTATCCACAATGACCAAAGGGAGGAAGCACCAAGCATCCACCCATGTATGAGTGGATAGACAAAAGGTGGTATATGTGAATAATAATACTGTTGAGCTGTACAAAGTAAGAAAAAACTGGAAAGTACTACCACATTGATGAAGCTTGAAGACATTAAGCCACACGAAATAAGCCAGTCATAAGAAAACAAACATGTTATGATTGCACTTAGATGACGTTTCTAAAATAGAAAAATACATAGATGTAGACAGTAGAATAGTGCTTGCCAGGGCTTGTGGTAGAGGAAAATAGGGATTTAGCATTTGGCAAGTACAAATTTTATTTGGGGAACATGAAAACATTTTACAGATGCATGATGGTTATGGTTGCAAATTAATTTGAATGTATTTATTTCTACTGATCTCTAACTTTAAAAAAGATTAAAGTGTCAAATTTTATATAATGTATATCATAATAAAATGTTTTTTAAAGAGAGAATCATGGACATAAAACATAAGAAAAAGGTACAAATTATTAAAAGCTGTGCTCCCTGTTTTTATTCTTTGTGTATCTTCCTCTTGACCATTGCTCACATGTATCCCACTAACTCCTGCATACTTTCTCCCACTGACTCCTAAGTGTACTTCCACTCCTCCTGGCTAGTAGCACAAAGTACAAGAAAGATGAATCCTCATCACTGAACAAACATATTTTTCAGATTTTCCCAAAAGTGAGATTTCCAAGGTAAAATAGAAAGTTACTATTTTTGAGCAACAACAGTTTCTCCCCCTTTACAGGCACTGCATGTAGGCACTGAAATAAAAATTTAAAAACAAAAAAACAAAAGTAGCAGGACATGAGACCAGATGCAACTGGAACTGAGGGAGAGGGAGGAGTTTGGGGAAAATCCCCTTTGGGTGGCTTGGGTCAAGACTCTTGGTAACAATATTATATATGAGTGTAGCTCAAAAAGTTCATAGAAATAAGGAGTAGGGCTGGCCGGTTAGCTCAGTTGCTTACAGTGTGGTGTTGTAACACATAGGTCAAGGGTGCAGATCCCTACACTGGCCAGCTGACAAAAGAAAAGGAAAATGAAGAATAGAACTAAAAGGGAATAGTAATCTTTCCATGAGATTTTGAAGTACCTCCATCACATAAGAAGAATAAAGAATGTGGTTTTTGTTTGCAATTTGTGGAGTCCAAGGTGCTTTTTGGATAGCTACAAAGAAGCATTAAACAGCAAGTTGAACCTACAGTCTAAAGGCTGGGAAAGAGCTCCCAACAGGAGAGAAACAGGAGTGTCAAACCTCAGAAAGCTGAATCAGTCAAGGAGAACTGCAGTGAGATGAATGGGAGCAGGATGGAACACTTGGTTAAGATACATTATGGACAAAAAAGAAGTTGGAGAATTCAAAACATACAGAGAAGAAACCATCAGCGAGGCCATTACAAACTAAGAGAGAACAATTTCCACAGAAAAATCGTGAATGGCAGTTTCAAATACATCAGAAGATTCAAGTAAGGGATAGCCAAAAAAAAGGTCATTGATTTGGATGGTGATTTAAGTTATTGGTAAACTTTGAAGAACTGAACTAAAACTATATCGAATGGATTAAAATGCAAATGACCAACAAAAATGTTTACCAGAAAATATAACTTTGTATTGTCGGTTGTTCAACCCGCATATACAGAGCAGCTGAGAGAAATGTGTAGAGTCATTAAGGGTCTGCAGTGGATTCTTTCCTCTACATATTCCAGGCTTTCCCATGCTTCAAGTGGCAACTTTCAAAAGCTGCCTGGGATGACACCACTTAAGCAATTCCAGAAAAACCTTATTAACAGATATGTGATTTAGCACTGTATAACTGCTACCACTGCAGAACGAAGAATGTTTATTTCCACTTTGGTAGTGAAACACTGTCCACTGCACCATACATGTGACCAATAACGACTCTGCTTCAGACTTTATGTCTCATGAGAATTTGGCATGTTGTCATCTTAGGGTCAATTGGAATTACATAACAATGTGCCTTTTTACCATGGTATCAGAAAGACCAGAGACCAATTTGCACTCAACTTAGATGGCTCCAAAATCCTTTAAGCTGCCTACATCAACATGCCAACTTTCTCATTTATGTACATTTCACTAATGTTAAATTTTATTTATTTTTACTTCTTTGCTTTAATTAATGAATACTCATAAAGCTCCTAAAATATAGTGTAAAAGAAGCAGATGAATACTTAAATAAACAACTTGCCAGAGATGGACTTATTTATTTTTTGTTCTTGGAAACAGGTAGAGGAGTCAGGAATCATAGTTGGAAGAGAAGGTGAATGGAAGCAGTCATGAGAGAAATGAACCTAGGGCTTGGCTCTAGATTCTACTGGGCAAAGCTCTCTACAAAACAACTAGGAAACAAAATAAAACAATACAAGCCTCCCTGTGGGGCAACAGTCCCTGACACAAGAATGGGCAGGAAAGAACTCCCTGAAGGAGCACCCACACTGAACATGCCCATCGTTTTTTGCCTCTTCATTGATAGAGATTAAACCAACAATTTACCCTTAGGTTAATGAAAACATTCATTCACTAACGATTTAGTAACAGTTAATGTTACAGAAAAAGCAATTTAAACTTTTAAGGATGGTTGTTTAAAATAAATGACAGTACACCAAAAAAGAAACATTACACGCTCACTAAAAGTGATATTATAGAAAGATACTTGAGAGGTATTAACTACTTTCCCATTAATAAAGACACAATAGAGAGAAGTCCATAACAGTGTTTCCACTGGAACACCTCTTCCGTTTACAGACCTAAACTTCATGGAAAGTATGCATCTTGCAACTTCACAGTTTTGGCCTATGATGGTGTAGGGTACAATGTACATAGTGTATATTTGTCATAGTATACTTTCCACAAGTGATTCCCAGTGATGTGCCTCCCTCTATTTATGCCTTCACATATTTCCCTCCAACAATGACACTGGGCTTTGCCATTTCACTTAGTTTGTCCAATGGGACTTCAGTAAATGAGATGCAAATGTAGTTTTGAAGAATATTTGCCCAACAGAGTTTGTCTTCTTGAATACTGTCATGTTGTGAAGAAGCCTAGGGCTTGCCTGTTGGATAACCAGGTCCCAGCCAAGAGCCAGCACAAACAGTCAAGGCACCAGACCCCTATAGCCCCATTTGTGATTGCACGTGACACTAGCATAGGTACTGCCCAGCTGAGCCCATCCCAAACACTGAATCATAGAATTACGAATAACTGTTTTTTAAACCAGTAAGTTTTTGTTCAATTGCTACACATCAAATTCTAATACCTCCAATCCCCTCAAATTTAGTATGTTTAGCATATTGGTGGGAAGAGAAGAAAGAGTCAGATTACGTGACAAATACAATCAACAGAACTCTACAATCACACAAGTTGTTATAAGCACAATAAATGTCAACCAGATGGACCTCAGCACAATTGCTGGTAATAAGAGATGCCACATGAACCACAAAAATAAATTTTCTTGAGATCATAAGACTATGTTTAAATTTGTACATCATTTGGCTGTTATTTATATGGCGTGGTTTTCTCTATATTTTAAGAAACTCATTAGAAGTAACTGTGTGATTCAATCTAATTTTCCCTTTTTAAATAATGGAATATAGGCTTCAATTAACTTTCTCTAGAACTTATGATTATTAAGATTAGATTAGTGACATAAAGTGCAAAATAGTTATAATGCCTCATGGGCTCATAAAGTCCACAGAAAGCATTAGGAAAAAAAGGATAGGTATGCTCAAGGCAAAGTTTTCCGAAACATTTGTTCTAAATTGAATGCAGGTTATGAAATTAATCTCAAAACTCAATATGAGTTTTTACTTTATTGCAGCAAATTAGTTAACACTAGCCAAAAACTCAGCATGCCTGGTATGTACAAATTATGTGACCCTGGGCAACTTACTCATCTCCTCACATCCAATTTCTTTTTTACATGGCATAAAGATGCTGGCAAACCATTCCCGAACTACCAGGAAGAACTATCAGAATAGAGGAAGTATGAGCATATTTTGTATGTGGACACAAATTGTGGTGATGGACTAGGCTTGAGAGAGATCCAATCTGGAAATAATGAGCGTAGAATGAAGTAATGAGGGTGTGTTAGAGAGCAATGTAGACAGATCCTCTCAATTATAACAGGTTATCCTCTGCTACAAAGCACACCCCACAGACCCCTCCAATAAGTAATGACTTCCTAGGCTCTTGCCTATCCCTCATCCAACTCACATCTCCCTGCTGAAAGTTGGTCTGAACTTATCACTATCACCCAGTCACTGATAGCTTCTGAAGAAGGCAGTATCACCCAAATCTTGTTCACTCTGGGACTTAGGCTCAATAATTGCTTGGGGCATATAAAGATAAGACTTTCCTTCTGTGACTTTTCTGTCTCTTTTCTGAAGGGCTAGTGAGGGTGTTCATGTGAGAGAAGTGTCCTTTTGGGTACAATTCCTACTTATGGAGCCCCCTTATTCACAGTACATGAGAACTACTTTGCTCTCTCCCAAAATGGAGTCATCCCCGGTACACCATTGTCCCTTAATTCTTGTATAAACTTCTCTGAACTCAAACAATGAGTGCTAGGCAGGCTCTACAGTGCAGGAGTGGACAGAAATTTCACTTGTTGAACAGACACAAAGAAACTGCACAAATAAAATTGCTGCATAGTAACACTTAATCTGGACACACCTCACAATTATTCCTTATGGGGTCTTGGTGGCATTTCACTAGCATTAATATAATCAAGACACAGATGGTTAAGTAGTAACAGGCTCCTTCATGGCAGAGCTGGAATTTGAATTTACTGCACATCTCACATACTCATGTTGTCTGCAAACCCCAACCCAGCTCACCCCCACTTGAGAGCCATCTTGAACTTGACCCCTGGTATACTATAAGAAAAAGGAACAATGATCTCAAATCAATAACCTAAGCTTCCACAATAAGACACTGAAAGTAGTAGAGCAAACAGAATCTAAAGCATAAGAAATAAAAAAAAAAATTACAAGACAATATTATGAAATAGAAAATAAAAAACAATAAAGAATAACAATAAAATTATCAGCAGATTAACAAAAGATCAAAAAAATTGACAAATGTTTAGCTAGTCCAAGGCCAAAAAAAAAAAAAAAAAAAAAGAGAGAGAGAAGAGTCAAACAGCTAAAATTAAGGATAGGTCATTACTATCAACCTTAGAAAACAAAGACAATGTTAGAGAAGAGTAATATGAAGAGTTCTATGCTGATATGTTGGTTAATTTAGATAAAATGAAGAAATTCCTAGAGAGATAGAACTCCTGAAACTCTTCATAATAAAAATAACAATAAAGTCAAGAAAATAATTTAGTAATCTGAGTAGACCTATTACAAGTTCTTTAATAATAAAATATTATACACCGTGAAGTTTTTATATTCAGAAACTTGTTAAATTCTACCAAACATTTGGAGATTTAATATAAAGTCTACATGAGCTGTCCAAAAATTAGAAGCACAGTAGAGAAATGTTTCTGTTCATTACATGAGGCAGTTTTACTACCATAAGGAAGCATCCTGAGAAATCACAAAGAAAAAAAAAATCAGACCAATTTATCTTTTAAGTCTAGGTTGAAAATCCTTCAAAAACAAAACAACCACACAGAATACAGCGCCATATAAACATAATTACCCCCATGGCCAACTTCAAGTCCCAAGTATGTCAGCTTTGGGCAGCGGAAGCCACACCTGCTCTTTTTGACGCGCCCTAACCTCTGACACTGTGACCCTTGACAGCGCACCTGTGTCCCCTTTCCCACGGCTCGCACAGGCCCATCAGCTCCAGCCGCTGTGAGACCCGCCGATGTTGCTCCACCAAGTCCTGGAAACCCCGTCCTGACCCCCATGGTTCACCCGTGACATGGGGGTTCCTCTTTAATCCAGGCATTAACCATCATGGGCAACGAATCCAAACCCCAAATCTGAGGAGCAGCTTCCGAAGAGCCCCAGGCGGGAAAGTGCCAGGCAAAGATGGCGGGAGTGGGTGGAGCAGCACATGCGCAGAAGCAAAGCGGAGCAGCCCTTCCCATAGTCCTGTGCTGATGACGTCACTGGAGAGCGAGACTACATTTCTCAGGAGATTCTTCGTCTTCCCTTAGGAGTCAAAGAAGAAAAACATTTTGCTTGTTTGCTCAGCAGGAAGTCCTGTTACCAGGAGACCAGAACCTACTGAATAAAGACTGGCCTCTACCCACGGGACAATGCTGTGAAATTCTGTTTCTTTCTTTTTTTTTTTTTTTAATGTGACGGGTAAGGGGATCGCAACCCTTGGCTTGGTGGCGCCCGCACCGCGATCATCCACTGGGCGCACCGGCCATCCCTATGTAGGATCTGAACCAGCGGCGGGAGCGCCGCTGCGCACCGGAGCACCACACTCTCCTGAGTGCGCCACGGGGCCGGCCCGAAATTCTGTTTCTTTATTAAATCCTGGTTTGTCAACCTGGGACATTGTGGGAATAATGCGGAGATTCAAATTTGGGTCAACTAGTCAATTATTATCATAAATAACTTTTTTTTTTCTGTTTTGATATAGGTATTCCTGTCATAGAACTCACATCTATATTTTACAAATGCATTTTAAACTGGAAAAATCTTGTCTCTATTTAACTTTAAATTCGTAAACGAACAAGAAATTAATATAACTCTTTCAGCCTATTAAAAGATGTTTGTTCTAATCCAATAAACTAATTCGTGAGTCTTCAGTGGATTACGTTACACAATTGGAAAAACTACTTTTGTGTATATAGTGAAATAAAGCAGCAGAGTTATAGGATAGGTGTGTTGGAGTGAGCTGGACTGAAGCCATGCTGGGACCCATAGCCTTTAGGGATTAAAAAAAAAAAAAAAAAAAAGACACTGCACACTATATAAATGTAAGCAAATACCATATTTTACTTCATAAGTATGTAGAATTATCATGAGTCAGTTAAGAAAAAATAACTTAAAATGGAAAATTCAGAGACAGCAGTAGATTTTACAGGTTACCAGAAACTGAAGGGGAAGTAATAATGATGAGTTATTGATAAGAGGGTAGAGATTATGCTTAGGATGTCAAAAAAAGCTTTGATTAGATACAAGTGGTGTTTACAGAGCATTGTTAATGTTTTTAATTTTATGCAATTGTATGTTTAAAAATGCTTAAAATGGCAAAGCGTTTGTTATATATATTTTACAATAATAAATAGTATTGATAATAAAAAACACCAAACACTTATTGGCATGATGTCAGGCATTCTTTAAATACAGGATGATTAGCAGGGGTTGGTGGGGGCAAGCAGTGACTATACTCCATCCTCTAAAATATAGATTCTCATTCCTTTTATTTTATTTTTTTTATTATTTTTTTTTTTTAAAAGATGACCGGTAAGGGGATCTTAACCCTTGACTTGGTGTTGTGATCACCACGCTCAGCCAGTGAGCGAACCGGCCATCCGTATATGGGATCCGAACCCGGGGCCTTGGTGTTATCAGCACCGCACTCTCCCGAGTGAGCCACGGGCCGGCCCCTCATTCCTTTTATTAGTGGGCCTCAGTCTTCCATCTGTAAAAATGGGACAGTAATACACATTTGGATGTGTAGAACTCATTCTGATCCCATTTTCATAATATAAAGTGCTTGAAGGAAATCTCTTTTCTCATTAAGGTATTAGGGTACAGTCCTCAGAGCCCAAGACAGGAGGCTCTGGAATGATACCTAAGTCGTTCCACACTGGCCATGTGTTGTAGTTTTAATTGTTCAAGTTTACTCTTTTGTTTGACTTATTCATGTTTTGCTTTTGATATTATATGCAAAATTGTTTTCTTAATTTTATTTTGGAACTGTTTATTTCTTAAGAATAGAAATTTGATTAATTTCTGTGCAGTGATCTTCTATCCTATTACTTTCCTGAAGTTGTTTATTAGTTTTAATAGCTTTTAGTAAATTCCTTACAATTTTCTAGATACAAGATCATGTCATCTGTGAATAAAGATGATTGTACTTCCTTTCCAGTGTTGATTCTTTCTATTTATTTCTGTTGCCAAATGTCCTGGCTAGCACATCTAGTAGAGCAGTAAGTAGGTGTGGTGAGAATGGATATATTGATCTTGTTCCTCATCTCAGAAAGTCTACTGGCTTTCGCTATGAAGAATAATGTTAGCTGTGGGGTTTTTGTTTGTTCATTTGTTTTTTTGTATTTCAGTGCCCTTTATCTGTTGTTGATGTTTCCTTCTATTCCTATGTTAAATGTTTTCATCATAAAATGATGTTAAATTATGTCAAATTCATTTTCTGTATATATTGAGATGGTCGAGTGATTTTGTTTGTTATTGTATTGATGTGTATATTATGTTACATGGTTTTTAGCTGTTAACCAACCTTCTATTTCTGAGAATTTAACTTGGTCACAGAGAATAATTATTTTATAGGTTGCTGAATTCTGTTGTATTTATTTTGCAGGATTTTGTGTCTATATTTACAAGGTCAACTGGTCTGAAATTTTTTCTCTTTGTAACGTATCAGTATGTGTTTGGTATTGTAGTAAAATTGCCTCATGTAATGAATATAAAAGTGTCTCTACTGGGTTTCCATTTTTTGGACAGTTCAAGCAGACTTTATATTAAATCTCCAAATGTTTGGTAGAATTAAATAGTGAAGTTTCTGAACAACAACTTTTCATTGTGTATAGTAGTTTTTTTATTATTAAAACAGTTGTAATAGGTCTACTCAGATTATTATTTTCTTGAGAAAGTTTGAGTAGTTTCTGACTACAGAAATTTCTCCATTTTATCTATATTATCTAACATATTAACATACAATCCTGCATGTTGGTCTTCTCTAATATTTTCTTTATTTTTGTAAGTTTGGTAGTAATGATGTTTAATTTTTGATTTTAGTTATTTGAGTCTTCTCTCTCTCTCTTCGTTTTTTTCTCTATTGCCTTGGGCTAGCTAAAGATTTGTCAAATTTTTTGATGTTTTATTAATCTGCTTTTAATGTTATTGTTATTCTTTATTGTTTTTTATTTCCTATTCCATTACTTTTTTGTGTGTGTAATTTTAGTTTTTTTTTCTTATGCTTACTTTAGGTTCTGTTTACCTTAATATTTTCAGCATATTTTTGGGGAACCTTAGGTTATTATTTTGAAATCATTGTTCCTTTTTAATATACATATTCACATATACAATTTATATCTAATCACAGTGTTAGCAGCCTTCCAAACTTTTTATTCTTTTTTTAGTTATAAATAGACACTTCCATCATTATAAAGTGTTCCTCATTTTCTCTAATGAATTTTTATGTTTTAAAATCTATTTTGTTTTGTTTCCCAACAGATCTGATCAGTGTTTATAGGTACCAGTTGTTGTTGGCTACATCTGCTTGATACAAATAGAGGAATTAAGGTGTAAGGAACTCTAATTTTTTGTTGCTTCTACAAGAAATCATTACAAACATAATGGCTTAAAACAGCAGAAATTTATTCTTTCACAATTCTGAAGGACAGAAGTCTAAAATCAGTGTTATTGGACTAATGTGAAACTGAGATGCGGAGATGACAGCAGTGTCCAACACCTCCAAAATTTTAAATGGAAGGCATTGAGAGGACTGAACCCAGACAGAGCTAGGTGAAGAGAGAGGTCTGAGTCTAGATGGAGAGCAGGAGACAGAGCCCAGCCCACTTGGAGCACCTTATCTGCGACTTTGACCAGGCACACAAAGCATTTTCAAGCCCCGTAGAGCCCTGTAGTGTCCTGATTATTGCTCTCTCCATCTTTTACGAGCATCTCGATCTTCCCCCAACAATACCCACTCACATCCCCACAATGCATGTGAGGTGCTGTATTTGTCCAAACACTCGGCAGGCTATGCACATATGAAGATCTCTCTTTCTCTCTTTCAGTCTCTCTCTCTCTCTGCATTGCTTCTTCCTCTCCAGAACTCTGCCTGCAAATTCCTGTGGCCTCCTCTCTCTGAACCCCCACCACTGTCATTTCAACTCAGCACATCTCCATGCTCCCTTCTGTGTGGTGTGGAGAGCTGGAGCAGATTGTGAGACCCACCAGATCTGACTTTCTTGTTCTCCATTTAAAAATGATCTTCTTATCTCAGTGGCTGCAGAGAAGAGAACATTTTTCTCATTCACCTTTACATTCAGGTCAACAAGGGGTGTGTGCTGCTGCTCAGAGTGACTTGGGGACCAAGGCTGTTTTTGGTCCTGAACTCTTAGAGTTACTTCATCTGGAGCACATTTCAGGTTGCACATTGGTTCTTCTATGCTTTATTGGAGGTGATTCGTGTGCCATAACTAGTCTTTTGACCCTCATAACTGTAAGGGAGCTTAGAAACATGGGGATGGGATGGAATATCTGTGGTTTCAACACACTTAGCATGGCCTCAGCCCATGACAGGAGATGCCTGCTATCCCAAATCAAGTCAGAAGTAAATATCTCAGCTCCTAAATTGGTGGAAAAGGAATTCTCCAAGATAGATAAAGCTGGACATTAGTCACATTGGTAAGGACAGTTCTTCATCAGTAATAAACTATTGTAGTAGGAAAATTAGTAAAGAAAACTCAACTTCAATTTGTACAAAAGTGACTGGATATTTTAAAGAGAGTATGAGAAATGAGAGGGCAGCCAGGGGAGCAGTCCCATTGGGGCTGTGAATAACTGCAAAAGCAGGAAGGGGGTTGGCTCATGTAAAAGGCGTCTGAAATTCTAACCTCTGCTGTATCACTATTTTTTTCTTATCTTTTTGGTAAACATTTTACTCTGTTGTCAGGTGATCTTCAAGACTTACTCCCTCCACCCGCCAGTGAGACAAATAATGAGGAGGAATAGAAGGAAGAACTGAATGTGGGAATGAAGTGATGGGAGAGACTCCACAAAGCAAAATTGAGAAGAAAGAAACAGTAAATGAGTAATAGTTCACTTTCAATGTGTTCTGATCACAGCCTGCAGGTCCTGGAGCCCCAATGCCTCATTCATACTGCATGGGAGTAGATAAGTCAGAGAGGGAGAAAGCGTTTAGTTCTTAAAAGGAAAGGCATTAAGAGTTAGGGGTGTAGGTGATGAAAGAAAGAGTTCTGAGAAAGAGAGAACGGAGAGCTCCTGATAAGGGTGAATCCAGCACTTCTGTGACGCATCTGAATAACCCTAGTGCCTTGCACTCTCTGGCACCTGAGGCTCCTCTCGCTTTCACCCTATTGTCAACATTTACTCATGGTGACCCCACTCCCCAAATTCTATTTGAATAATGCATGCTGGTGCATTTTGGCTGAGATTTTTTTTTTAAACATATCAACACTTTTATTATTATTATTATTATTTTGTCCTTTATCGTGACCGGCACTCAGCCAGTGAGTGCACCGGCCATTCCTATATAGGATCCGAACCCGCAGCAGGAGCATCGCCGCGCTCCCAGCGCCGCACTCTCCCGAGTGCGCCACGGGTTCGGCCCTTGGCTGAGATTTTTATTTTAGGCCTGTGGCCAAGGAGCAGAAGGAAACTGCAGCACAGGATAAAAGAGATTATCTCTCTCTGTCTGTCTCTCTCTCTCTGTCTCTCTGTCTCTCTCTCTCTCTCTCACACACACACACACACACACATGCATGCACGCATGCACACACGCAAGCACAGTAGGAAATAAGACCTTTCTTTTTACCAGCAGATTTGTGTGATGACCACATTACAAGGAAGTGACAACTTGGTGAACACATTTCAAGGCTAAAACAGGGACTAAGTATAATTTGCGGTTTTCAGAAATTTTTGAAATTCAGCCCATGGTAAGAAATACATTTCATATTACAACAGTACAGCCTTGAACAATTGAAGCACATTATCACACATGAAGAAATTAAATTTACAGAGTGTGTTACTGTCTGATATATTATTTTACATTACATTTCAATTAAAAATATATTTATCAGAAGTAAACAACATGCTCCACAATCATGAATGGGTCAAATAAATAAAAAGGGACATTAGAAAATATACTAATATAACTGAAAATGAAAATACAATGTAGAAAATTTGGAAGATAATTAAAGCGAAGCTTAGAGGAAAGTCTAGAGATGTAAATATTTATATTAAAAAGGAATAGATCTCAAGTCAATAATCTAAACTTACATGTGAAGACACTGAAAGAGGAAGAGCAAGTGAAATGTAAAGTAAGCAGAAGGAAGAAATGAATCAAGGTTGCAGGATATATCAATGAAATAGACAATGAGAAAAGAAAAAAAGAATAGAACACCAAAATTAAGATCATGAGAGATTAAAGAAACTGACAACGCCTTAGCTAGACCAGAGAGAGATAGAGATACAGAAGACACAAATAACTAAATTTAGAAATTAAAGAGGATACATTACTACCATCCTCACATATAAAACTATTTATGAAAGAATAATATGAAGAATGGCATGTTAATATAGTAGATAATGTGCATGAAATGGACAAATTCCTAGAAACAAACTGCAAAATCTGAGTCAAAAAAAAATCATAATACACCTAGTACAGGTGAAGTGATTGTATTAACAATGAAAAACCATTACATACCAAGAAAAGATCATGTCCAGAAACTTTAATTAGAAATACTATCAAATATTTGGAGATTTACCATGAACTGTTCCCAAATTCTCACCAAGACAGATGTTGTAGAGCTGCTTTTTCACTCATTCCCTGCATCAGTATTACCATGATACTGAGATTCTACAAAGACATTACAAGCAAAGAAAAATTCAGAAGAATGTATCTTAAGACTATTGCTGCAAAATTAGGTAAAACCAGAAAAGTAAATAGAATCAAGCAACATATAAAAATAATTATACCCTGCGTCAATGTTTCATGTATCCCAGGACTACATGTTTGGTTAACAGAAAAATTACATATTATGATACACTATATCAATAAAATAATAAAACCACACGATATTTCAACAGATGGACAAATTTGACAAAGCCCAACATCCTTCTATGAAGAAAACATTCAACACAGTAGGAATAGAAGGGAACATCCTCAAACTGATGAAGAGCTTATGAAAAACCCCCTGCTCAGACTGTTTTTAATGGTGAAAGTTCATATGCTTATTTTCTAAGATTAGGAGCAAGATAAACGATCCACTCTCACCACATCTTTTCATCATTTTACTAGACAGAAAAACTGGTGACAAGTAAATAAAAGGAATAAGAAAGTATTATTTTCTGTATTTTCAGTTGATATGTTTTTGTATGTAGAAAACCATAAGGAATTAATGAAAAACAGAGTTCTGAAAAGTAACAAAACACAAGATCAATATACAAAAATCACTGCATACACAAAAATAAATAATAGAAATATAAAATTGAAGAAACAATTCTAGTTACAATAGAAACAAAATAAAATTCTTAGAAATAAGTTTAACAGTAGAAGTGTATACTTGAACAGGTAGTGTGGAAACACTTAGGTATCATCCCTGGGCCTCCTCTCCTTGGAGGAGAGAACTTTACCTTCATAGGGGAAGTAAAGGGATTGCATTATTGGCCTTTATGTTAATAGAGGTGGGCTCAGGGTGAGGGCTGCACATCCAAATGTGTATTACTGTCTCCATTTTTATGGACAGGAGGCAGACATACAAAGAGAGGGAGTGACAAACTCTATCAAGAGTGTGAAAGATCAGGCAGCGACTCCCACCACCCAATCCCTGCCAATCATCCTATGTTTAAAGAATTCCCACATCCCTTACCAATAAGTGTTTAAGAGAGGCACTGGATTTAGGAGTTCAATGGGATTGAAGTCCATAGATTCTAATGTCTGAGACAAGAAGGCTGTGGGAAGATCAAGGCTGAGTTCTCTGGATCCGCAATTAGAATCACTGAGGAGAAGTTGAAGAATCGAGGAAAAGACAGTAATTTGAATAAGGGAGGAAATATATTAGGGAAAGAGAAAACCAGGGATAGGTTTTAGGCATGACCTCAGCCTCTCACACATCCCATCCACCGCCCCCATGTTCACCCTTCTTTTACTCTGCCCTACTTTCTAACACTCAAGCCAGTATCCACTCTGATTACTCAAGTTAGAAATTTTTGCTTTTTTTGTGTTTTTTGTTTGTTTGGTGGCCAATCATGGGATCTGAGCTCTTGATGTTTGTGTTATCAGCACCACATACTCCCAAGTGAGCTAACCAGCCAGCCCTGCTTTCTGTTTTAAGAGGAACTTCAACATAGCAGAAACTTTGATAAACTCGTGTAAACATCTTCTGCCTGTTTTGCTGCAGAAACCAGAGAAGAAAAGGCAAAGTTCATGTCCACCCCCCCCCCCACACACACACCTTAAAGTACTAAAATTTGATTTAATAAATGGACAGATGGCTTAATGGAACATGGGAATTTCTGGGCAATTAATTATCACACATCGCAACTGTAAATTGGGACAAGGACTAAGAAATGCAACTCCCCTATGACCCTGCTATTTCACGTCACTACACATACTGCAGCAGTTTTTCTAACTACGTAATACAATGCATCGAGACTCACAAATTAGTTTACTGGATGTGAACAAACATCTCTTACTGTTTTGAAAGAAAATTGCCATGTCAATTTGTTTTTACACATTTAAAATAAAATAGAGATATGATTTTTTCAAACTTTAAAATGTATGTTTAAAAATAGACATGGGTCTATAACAGCTATACCTGGACCCCATTTGAATTTCCCCATTATTGCCACAATGTCTCAGGTTGTCAAACTAACATCTACTAAAAAATCAGAATTCCACATCTGTGGACTAGAGACTAGTCTATTGCCTGGTTGGAGACCAGTCTTGATCCAACAAGACCTGATCTTCCGGTAACAGTACTCCGTGCAGGGAAAATTTTTAAATTTTTCTTGTTTGGTTCCTAATGTAGGACCCCAGGGTGTTCTGAACTGTAGTCTCACTGACCATAACGTCGCAGGCACAAGACTATAGAAAAAGGCCTTTGTGCATTTCTTCTGCGCATGTGCGTCCTCGCTCCCCTCGCTTTCTGGGAAAAGTAGTTTTGCCTTGCAATGACGTCACCCTCGCTGGAGTACTTTGGGACAGGATTTTCCGGGTTTCTTCTGCGCATGTGCGAACCCGAGCACTCAGCCAACTTTTGTGGAGATTCCGGACGCTTCTGCTGTCCGCTACGCTGCTCCTCAGATCCTGCGGTTGGATCGTGAGTCCCTGAAGGTGGGTGCGGGGGTGAAAGAGGAGCCCGCGGGCCTCAGGGGCCCTGGGGAGCGGGCCGGTGTCTCTGCACTTGGGGGGCAGGAGCGCCGCGGACCTCGGGCGGGCGGGGCCTGACGTGCGGCGCGAGCGCGGACCTGGGCCGGGCCGGGGAAGGGGCGCCCGGGCTGCGTTTTCCAGACGTTTCCAGACGGTTCCGTCAGAGGACGTGTGCAGAACCCGGTTCCAGATGTCCCAGGACGGGGGCTCAGGTCCGAGGTGGCGACGGGAACGTGGTTGGGGGTGTCTGAAGACAGCGAGCCTGGGAGGTGTGGGGAGGTCACGTTCCAGCTCCGCCATCAGGAACCTGGTACCAACCTATGGGACGTTCACTTAACCTATCTGTAACGTGAGCGTGTGGACATTAGTGTCATGCCCTAGATCCCAGGTGTGAACCTGGGACTGTGAGGTGTGTGCAGATGATGGAGCGTTACTCTGTGGCTGTTGTGGTCGTGGGTGTCTCGGTGTCTCTCCTTGAGGTCAAGTTTCTGCATTGTGTGGTCTACCCAGCACTCCTGGCCTGAGTTTACAGACTTTGATATAAGACCCAGTTGTTAGGGACAGTGACTTCTAGGAGGGACATTGGAGCATAGGATGACATTCTGGTTTTATTTGGGGTACAGGCGCTGTGACAGAGTTTGAAGGCGGGCGCCCTGTGAATGTGAATAAGAATCCCACCTGCGAGAACATCACTGTCGCCTTAACCCTCTCAGGACTGTGTCAGAGCAAAGGCAAAGGAGTCCCAGAAAGGGGCAGCTTTCACAGCCTACGCAGTTATTCAGTCCAGTGCGTACAGTGCACAAGATTTAGCCGTAATACCTCATTCAGGAGCTACCTGAGACTGGGTGATATTGGAAAGTTTAGGCCAACTTTCAAAAGGGAGAATGAGTTTGAGAAGAATAGGCAAAGACCTAGGAAATGTTACTCACTGAAGGGGTTTGAAGGTGTTCCGTGGGGTGCAGGAATAACCTGTCACAGCTGAGAGGATCTGTCTGCAGTGCTCTCTGAATGCACTCCCATTCCTTCAATCTTCCCTCATTGTTCCCAGTGTCTGAGCTCTCTCAAACCCAGCCTATCACCAATTTTGGCATCTAGAGATATGCTGATGGTGTTATATCTTTACAGTTTCTGGTAGTTCAGGAATATTTTGCCAGTTATTTCTATCTTGAAAGAAAACTGAAAATAATTGGATATGAGGAAATGTGAGTTGCTGAGGGGCATATGATTTGTTGATGTTAGACATCCTGACTTTTTGCCTATTGTTCTCCATTTTGCCACACTTCCATCAAAACAACTGTTTGTTTAGTGTTGAGATTACTTCTGTAATGCTGAAGACAACTTAGAACAAGGAATGCTTTGACATACATTGCCTTAAACGTCCCTATCCTTTTTTGATCTCCAGTGCTTTCCGTGGATCATTTTACCACAAAGAGTAAATAACATAAGTACTTCCCTTAATGTCAGTATTCTGTTCTTGAAAATCACAGATTTTGCCAATGTATATAGGAGCCAATTTTACATTACTTAAATGGGAAACTTAGAGTACTAGTGTTCCTCAAACACTTCATGGAGAGATCCATGTTTTCTTTTCATTATATTTTTTCATGAACTTTTGAAGTACCCTGATACAGTTCACTAGTAACTTATAAGAAACAGACACTTTTTTGTTTTTAAAGTAAACAATTTGTACATGACATTAAAAAAAAATAAAAAAATCTTACACTATAGTTCACTATAGTGTGCAAACATAAAAATGGTTCACATGACCTGCATTAGTGCCAGGAACCTCAATGAAGTCCTCTTAGTTGACATTCATTGTAATTTCCAAAACTTCTCCCTGTGGTTGTGAAGGTATATTGATTGTATTTGACATGTAATTTAAGGTTTTCTTCCCCACATAATCTTGTTGAAAACATATTGAGTTCTGGGGGCTTAGGTGTATCACTTAGTATTTGCCATGTAAGGAACAAATCAAAACCCAAATGGCTTTAAAAACCCAGCCGTTTTATTTTCTTGAAGTTCTAGGAATTCACATCTTGGGTGTGTTTAGCTGGGTAGTTCAGCTTTAGTCACCTGGTGCCTTGACTGAGGCTGGTTGGTTCAAGATGGCTTCATTCATATATCCAGTGGTTTGTGCTGACTCTTGGCTGGGGCCTCTGTCTCCAAAAGTTTAGCCCCAGGCTTCTTCACACTGTGATTATGTTTAAGAAGGCAAGCACCAGTGGCCAGTATTTGTTAAACTTATGTTTGCATGACATTTGTTAATGTGCTGTTGGCCTAAGCAAGTCACGTAGCAAAGCTCAGTTTATTGTCAGAGCATAATACATGAGGGTTTTGGTGAAGGGAGATCCATCACTGGGTAACGTTACTGGAATAGTGTACCAAAAGAGATATATATAACGTACATTTTTTACCTATGTAATCATGGCCAAAAGATGTTGGGTTGCCAAATGTGTACTATACAGATATTTAGGTATATATAAATGAGATGTGTTGTAGTGGAGACACTTATCTGGAGTCGTGTGTGGAGTCATTGTATTAATATGAAAATAGTTAATATAGCCTAACTCTATTTCTATAGCATTAGTTTTAGTAATGACACAATGTGTTTTTCTTTGTTTCAATGATTAAGTTGTTTGTTTAGGTAAGGTTGATTCTGGCTAAATCAGTAGGTAATGTATGTTTTCATTAATCCAAAAATAAATTATGTGTCTAATGTGTACTAATTAATGTACTTGCAGATGCATGTTTAATGGGTCTTTGTTGTGCCTTATTGACCATAAAGGATTGTTGTCTCACAGGGAGACTTTTTGTTTGTTTGTTTGTCTTTTCCAGCTAACATGTAGAGAGTTTTGGGCAGGAGAATCCAGGGTCAAGCCACAACAGTTCTCTCCTTAATCCACTCCATTCCGTCCTCTCCCAGCTAAGCTGCCAGAGTGCGCTATGCTTTTCCAAGAGCAAGAAAAGATGTATAAGTCTCCAGTGAGTTGTTTCTTTATTTATTCCTTATTTTTTTCACTGTATTACCTGGGTATTATGGGGAGCATGAATGAAAATGGGAAAGTAGAAATGAGTATGGCCAGCCTGTTGCTCACTCAGGAATGTGCAGTGCTGATAACACCAAGGCCCCAGGTTTGGATCCTGTATAGGGATAGCTGCTTAGCTCACTGGTCGAGCATGGTGCTGACAACACCGGGGATCTTTAAAAAAAGAAAAAGAAATGCCGGAGACCAGCTCCAGTCGAGTTGTGGGTCCTTGAAAGAGGGATGAGGAAGCCGGCGAAAATAAAAAACACAGACAGAGACCTCCATGCATCAGTATGCACGTTCTCTCTCTGTGGGCTGTCAGTGTGTTGCAGCTGGAGCACAGTAGAGCATGAGACAATGCCTTTTATTTAGATTTTTCTCTGCAGGGGTTTTTTGGGTACCATTTTTATTACATCAGCAAGTTTGAATTAATAATTCAAAAGGGACAGGGGAAGCCAGTTTTTTTTTTTTCTTCATTAGCACATCTCAGATGATTAGCTCATGTTTCCTCCTTTTGGTATCAGGTCATCAGATCAGGACCATCTTCTCATTGTCTTGAAGTTAACCTGTGACCTTTTCTGGTTGGCATGCTGTGATTAATATCTACCCTATTAACAGGGTGGGACTATTGCAGTTACAAAGTGATAGACAGTACTATCATATAACCTATGTCTACTGCTAAATGTAAGTACAAATTTGCTAAAAGGAGCAATGCTAATATTTAAATTCTAATGGGGGTGTAATGATCTTATGTTCTAATGGAATGAACCTACTGTTCATATGGAAAAAGAACAGGGGATATTTGAGCAGCCTTATCATGCACATCTTGAGGTTATGCATTTGCTGTGGCCCTGTAATCTTGATCTAAATGTTAAAGTGTCCTTGTGCACAGCACCATCCCTCACAAAACCACTTACACTCTCTTATTTTTCTAAGATCTAATTTTGCAGGTTTAATTATTTTACAGCATGTATTTTTATCCCAACACCTGATTCTTAATGATTTATTTAAAACTGGACACCACCAAGTAAAGGGGGTTCTACAGTTTCGTTCTCATATACTTAATTTGTCCCAATCAAATAATTTCTCATTAATGCCAACCATTCTCTTGCCATTAATATAACCTCCAGTAAATGATGTTTGCCATATTACATTAGGCTGCAGCTCATATTTAGTCATGAACATTGCTTTTGGAACATATGTTGGTGTGGTCAATTTATCATAAGGGGATAATTTTAAATTGTCCAATTTACTCGGATCCTCTGTGGAATGTTTAGTTCAATGACTGTATAATTATTTGTGTTATTTTTATAATCTTTTGGGAATTCAGAGAACTGCCACGCTAACCAAAATATCGAAAGAGAAGGCAAAAGCCACGAAGCCGAGGCAGGAACCCTTATGGTTGTAGCAAGTGCTCATAGCTGCAGCCTTGCCAGCAGCTCTCCCTCCAGTGGCCTTGCCAACTCGGAGAGGGCAGCCCAAGCTGACTCCTTTAGGATCCTGCCATGGCGTGGACCATGCCAAAGAAAAGAAAAGAAATGAGTAAACCTCAGCTTGAAGGAAATGTACATATGTACGATAAAGTTTGGATATAGATATAGAAGATATAACACTTCAGAGTCATCTAAGTTGAGTAGAAATTTGTCTCTGGTCTTTCTGTTGTCATGTCAAAAAGGCAGACACTTTTTTTGTATGATTGGAATGAAACCTGACAAGAGAATATGTCAAATTCTCATGGGATATGAGCATTTATTGGCACTAAGTTCGGAAATACCATCTCTATTAGAAAGTTTTTCACTGCCAACCTGGAAATAAATGCATAGCTTTCCAGAGTGGAAATGTTTAGTGAGTGCTAAGGCACATGTTGCTGAATAAGCAGTCTGTAAGGATTCATGTAATTTAAGGCTTTCTCACCCACATAATTTTGTTAAAACATACTGAGTTCTGGGGTCTTACATGTATCATTTAGCATTTGCTGTGTAAGAACAAATCAAAACGCAATGGTTTAAAATATCAGACCACTTTATTTCCTTGAAGTTCTGTGGATCCACATGTTGGGTGTAGTCAGCTGGGCAGTTCTCATGCTAGCACTGCCTGGATGGCAGATGCAGCTTTCGTCACCTGGTGCCATGATTGAGGCTGTTGGTACAAGATGGCTTCACTCACATGTCCTATGGATTGTGTACAGGTTTGGAAGACTGTACTTCATTCGTGGATAAAATGTGGAATTATCACGTAAATTACATTGAAATCCGGTGCTTATTTTGTAGTCTTTTTCTCACTTGAAGCTTCTGCCCCATTTGACACTGCTGTACATGATCTTCCCCTGGAAATTCTGTGTCAGTTAGTTGTTTCTCTCATCCCCTGATGGTTTTCTCTCTTTTCTTCAGAATTCTTTCTTCTTAACATAGCTCATCCAAGTGCTTCATTCTGGGTGCTATTCTTCTCACTATGCTCTTCTTCTTGACTGATTAAGTCCTCTTTAGTTTGCAATCTCGGTTCTATTTTGCTTTTTCCCTTTTCTATTTCTTCCCTTTTCCTTGGATCATAGGTTGAACTCGCTTTTGACTGCTTACCTTAAGGTCAATGAATCCAAAATGAAAATGACATCTACTTTTTTCTCTTACATGTGGTATCACTACCCTCCAGGCAGTGACCCAAGCCAGTGAAATGGGATGTTTCCTGGACTCTTCCCTGTTTCTTGTGTCTAATCCTTTGTGGTATCAATTCTTGCTACTTTTGTTTGCTTGTTCTTTTCATATTATTCAGATTTCTGTATACACTGCCTATATAGGGGGAGGAGGTGTTGGTTCTTATAAAGACAGTAACTTTGTTCCATTGGAAATAATTTTTTAAAAACCTGAAGGGCATGTTTCCTGGTGATGAGGTTTAATCCCTGGTGACCTGGGCTTCTAACCAGCACCTGTGGTGACATCCTTAAGTGTCTGAGGGAAGAAAGCCTTCAGGAGTTAGTGGGACATTGATGAAGAGCCAATAAAAAGGCATGCAAAGAACAAGAACAGAAATTGCAGATTTTCATAATTTGTACATTTTGCTTCTATAAGTTTAAGTCAGTGATTCTATGTGTAGTTTTTCTTAGTGTACAGTTGTGTGTTTCTACTTCAAGAAGACTTGTTGTGTTTTTAAATTTTCTTACATATTGTATTGCATTCTTCTCCTATTTCAGGTTATCACTTAGAAATGAATGAGAAAAATGGATGTGTGCATTAGTCATCAGTATGTTTATAAACTATAACCATAGCTAACAGTTGGTTAAGATATAAAAGTGACAGACTAGTTAACTGAAAGTTGACTTTCTCAATTCGAGTTTGAGATGTAACATAAGATGTGAAATGCTGGCTTTATTTTGGACCTAATGTTCAATGTGAACCTACATTCTTCCTGTTGCATATCAGAGTACTGTCTATGGTCTCTAATGACTTGTTTGGTGTTCCCATGATCAGCTGTGTAACAAAGTGACACAAAACTTAGTTGCTTAGAATAAGAATTTCTTCCTTACTCCATGTTGGAATGTTGTGGGTAAGTAGACTGTAAAAGGGAAGTGTGGGTTGACTGCTGCATGATGTGTCTGGTCTCATGTGGAAGAACACTAGTGGCTGGGGATATTGGGCAGACATCCAGCCCTCTCTTTATGGCCAGGTGGGCTTCCTCAGAGTCTGGCAGTCTCAGGGTAGTCAGGTTTTTCTGGCTTCTCCCAGGGCAGGTGTCCAAGAGACCCAGGCAGAGGCTTTGAGGCTTCTGGTTATCTCTACTCAGATCCCAAAGCATGTCTCCCATCACATTTTCTTAGTCAAGCACATCACTAAGAGCAGCGCTGATTGAAGAGGAAGGCAATTAGATTCCATCTCTCAATAAGAGGAATAGTAAGACTTTGCAGCAGTCTTTAACAGACCACAGTTGGCTCTCTGGCCGTAAATTTCTGCCACATGCAAGATATACTTTCCCCCTCTCAAGAGCCCTAGAAATCTTCTACTGTTATACAGTTGGCTGAAAACCCAACTAAATCATGTCCAGTAGCCTGTTACCTTCATCTCCTCAACATGTGGCCAGTTCACAGTGAGGAGAATGGCATAAACATGTGGGCACTTCCCTTCAGACAGTAAGGTGGCAAGAAGTGGCACCCTGCAGGCACTGGTCTGAGTAGTTAGTTATGCCCATTGAGCACCTGGTTTAGTTCTTCAATTAGGGCGCCATGTTTGTCTCTGGAAACAATGCCTCCTGCTTCTGCACTGTGCCCTCTGGGCTCTCACTACTCTCTGTCAACATCCATTTGTCTTAAATGCCTGAGTTTGCAGTTGACCAATTTCTTTGCCTTTTTTCAGATTATAATAGTTGAAAATCCAATGACCCTTTAAAAATTGTTTTTCTAATTCTGCCCTTTTGATACTAGAAATTACCCTGTTTTACATCTTTAAAAAGCATTGGCTTCCATTGTACTATAATCCATTATATCAATGCTACCTTTGTGTTAGGCCCTTTTTTCTCTGGCCTCCCCTTCTCTTGGAGGCAGCTATTCCTTAAGAAGTTTTATTGTTTATCAGGCACTGTCTATGTATCACACCCTGTGGTACTTAGAATACTGGAAATATATAAATATATATAAAATATATATATATATATATTTTTTTTTTTTTTTTAACAAAATACTGTGATTTTTGGCACAAAGGAGTTTGTGTCTTGGAAAAAAGTTGGATTGAAAAGTAGTTTTCTTTCAAACTCAGCAAGTTCTGGCTCCTTTACATTTTCTTTAAATTTTGTTTGAAAATTGAACATCTTTCTTTGTTTCATTGTTACTTATTTATTTATTGATGCATGGCCTATGGGGGGACTCAAACCCTTGACCTTGGTGTTATCAAAACTGTGCTCTGACCATCTTATTGATCTGGCAAGCCAGCCACCTTTAATTTATGTTTCTTCTCATATTTTCTCAGTGACAGACATAGGAGACCAGGTAGCACTTTTCCCATTGTTCACAGAATTCTCCTTTGGCAGACCCCTGAGAGGTTGAGATATCCTTTCCATTTTCTGTGCTATGGTAAGCAATAGTGTGGCCCACATCCTTCAGTGCTCCATGTATTTCTGGTAATATATTTCATGCTGAATATTCTTTTGGCTAGTGTTAATATTTCCACTTAAGCTTTTCATAGTTAGTGTTTGTGTAGTAGTTTATTTTTATTTTTTACTTTTCATTCTGTTTGTGTCGTTGTGTTTAAAGTGTATGTCTCTGGATAGCATATCATTGGGTCTTTCTTATTGAATCTGATAGTTTTTGCCTTCAGTAGAATATTTAGACTAATTCCATTTAATCTAATTATTGAAAGTGATAGGTTTAGGTCTGCCATTTTGCTGTTTTGTTGTTGTTGTCATCTCGTCTGCCTTTTAATCCTTTGCTTTTCCTCTTTTCTTTTCCTAGATTTTTTTTTCAGTTAGTCACATATTTTTAAATATTTTAGTTTGTTGCAGGAATTAGTTTTTAAAATATTTATTTTAATTTTAGTTTTGGTAAAGAAAAATATACATAGCAAAAAATTTATCATTTGAACCAGTTTTTATCTTTATGTATGTTTGCATTGATGTGCAGGAGATCTCCAGAACTTTTTTTATCTTGGAATACTGAAGCTCTATATCCATTAAATGACAACCCTCAATTTTTCCCTCCTTGTATCTTCTGACATCTGACATTCTAGTTCAGTTTCTCAAAATTTGTCTCATATCAATGGGACCATACCATTCTTGTTATTTTGTGAGTGGCTCCTTTCACTTTACATAATGTCCTCACCGTTCCTTTTTATAGCATATGTCAAAATTTCATTTCTTTTTGTGGCTGAATAATATTCCTTTCTGTGTACATACCACAATTTATCCATTAATTCATGGACGGATGTTTGAGTTGCTTGCACCACTTCACTATGTGACTAATGCTGCTTTGAATTCCACTGGTATGGAAATATCTTTTGGAGATTCAGCTATTAATTATTTTGGATATATACACTGAACTTGAACTTCTGAATCACACGGCAATGCCATTTTAAATTTTTTGAGAAGGCAGTGTATTTTTTTTAAATGGTACAGGGGGGCCGGCCCGTGGCTCACTCGGGAGAGTGCGGTGCTGATAACACCAAGGCCCCGGGTTCGGATCCCATATACGGATGGCCGGTTCGCTCACTGGCTGAGCGTGGTGCTGACAACACCAAGTCGAGGGTTAAGATCCCCTTACCGGTCGTCTTTTAAAAATAAATAAATAAATAAATAAATAATAAATGGTACAGGGGCTGTACCATTTTACGTCACCACCCACAGCATACTAAGGTTCCACTTTCACCAAAACATGTTATGCTGTATTAAGCATGAAGGAATATCATTGTGGTTTTGCATTTTCTAATGTTTAATGCTGTTAAGCATCTTATGTGTTTGTTAGACATTGGTATATCATTTTTGGAGAAATGTCCATTCAGTTTCTTTGCTTGTTTTTTGTTGGGGGATAAGGTTGGGGTGGCTGCCTGGTATGGGAATCTTTGACCTGAACCTTTGAACTTGGTGTTACGATTCTGCTCTCTGAGTTAACCAGCCAGCCCCCTCCTTTGCTTGTTTATTAAACAGGTTATTTGTTTTGTTGTTGTATAGCTGTGGAAGGTTTCTTTCATTATGTATTCTTGATGTTAATTTCTTATGACATAGGTGATTTGCAACTGTTTTATATTTTGAGGTTCTGACAAATAGTATTGTGTTTATTGTTTAAGATTTTACTTGGTCATTACTAGTGTGTTGAAACATGATAGAATTTTGCTTATTTATTTATTTATTTATTTATTTATTTATTTATTTATTTATTTATTTATTTATTTATTTATTTTTAAGATGACTGGTAAGGGGATCTTAACCCTCGACTTGGTTTTGTCAGCACCACGCTCACCCAGTAAGCAAACCGGCCATCCCTATATGGGATCCGAACCCGTGGCCTTGGTGTCATCAGCACCGCACTCTCCCGAGTGAACCACAGGCCAGCCTTAAAATTTTGTTTATTAATCTTGTGTCTTGCAATCTTGCTACAATCACTTATTAATTCCAGGAGTTTTTTCATTTGTTTACTAGAATTTTTTACACAGATACTCATATCACCTGCAACCAAAGACAGTTTTACTGATTTATTTTTCCTAGTCTGTAATATTTCATTTCATTTTCTTCTGTTATTGCCGTGTGAAGTACTTTTAGTGTAGTGTTGTGAGTGATGAGATGGCCCATTTTTGCCTTGTTCCTCATTTTCTGGAAAAGCTTTGAGTATTTCACCAGCAATAATAATGTTAACACAGTTTCTTGTAGATAGTCTTTATCAAATTGTGAAGGAGAGTTTTTATGATGAATGGGTGCTGCATTTTGTCAAAGGCTTTTTCTGAATCTGTTGATATAACCATCTAATTTCTTTGTTTTTAGTGTTTTGATGTGAAGGATAAAACTAGTTGATGCACGAGTATTGAACAAGTTTTGCCTGTTTGGGATAAATACCACTTGGTTGTGGTGTATAATTCTTTTTAAACATTGTTTGGTTAGGTTTTGAACATTGTCTTAAATATATTTGTATGTTCATGTGAGATAGTGGTTTGTAGTTTTCTATTGTAATATCTTTGTCTGGTTTTGGTATTGAGTTAATGCTGTCCTTGTAGAATGAGTTGTGAGGTATCTTCTATTCTCTGAAATAGATGGTTGAGAGTTGGTATAATTTCTTCCTTTTAAATGTTTGGATGAATTCTCCAGTAAACACGTTGTGCCCAGGTGCTTTCTGTTTTGAAGATTATTATTATTTTTACTCAATTTTCATAATAGGTACAGTCTTATTCTAGTACTCCATTTTAGTGTATGTGAGTTTTGGGAAATTGTGTCTTTCAAGGAATTGGTCCATTTCATCTAGGTTATAAAATTTGTGCTCAGTGTTGTTCATAGTATGTATTTTTTTAATGTCCACAGGCTCTGTAGTGATGTCCTCTTTTTCATTTCTGATATTAGTAACTTCTGATCTGTGTCGTTATCTTTTTAGTTAGCTTACTTTTAGGCTTATCAATTTTATTGATCTTTTTGAGGAATCAACATTTTTGTTGACAATTTTCTCTCAATTTCCTTTCTTATTTTAATTTTTGCTCTAATTTTTATTTTTTCTGTTTCCTTTTAATTTAATTTGCTCTTTTTTTGTACTTTCCAAACACAGAAACTTAGCTTATTGATTTTAGGTATTTCTTTTTAAAAAAAATATATGCATTCAATACTGTAAATTTTTTGAAAGCATTACTAGTTCTGCATCCTACAAATTTAGATAAGTTGCATTTTCTCTTCTGTTTACATAAAATTATTTTAACAGTTTTTCATGATTTTTTTATTTTTATTATTTTTTTTTACCTATATGCAATGCCAACACTGAATTTTGCCAAAGTATCCAATTGCTATTTGGACATTCCAACAGATATTTCAAGTATAACGTATTCAAGTCTGTTTTATTTTTGCCCCTTATATTTTTCTGTCATTCTTCAAACTACACTTTACTGTGTCAGTACATAACTAGCTGTAATTATATGTAGAACCTAAGAGTAAAACACTATTTTATTTTCTGCACAGGAATTTAATACCACAGTGTCTTTCTACTTTTGTTTCTGTATTATTTTCTGTTCTGTTTGCTTACTGCTCTGTTGTTTATTTTTTTATTTTTTCTTCTGGGTGGCCCATACAGGGATCTGAACCTGTGACTTTAATGTTACCAGCTGCATGCTCTCCCAAGTAAACTAGCTAACCAACCTTGCTTTGTGTTCTAATGCAGCTGGTCTTCCATCACCCTGTTTTCTCTGATGCTCTCAAAAGCTTTTTCCATTCTTCTGGTGGATGACTATTAAATTGTGAATCTAGTATGTAACTAATCTGTAGTTACAAAACCACATTATTTACACCCTGTGTTTATAAAGTGGCAGTGTTCACTTTCATGCAGACACAAGCAATCCTTTAAAATGTGCAAAGGAAATTTTGGAATGCCTTTGTATATGCTTTCAGTTTATAAGTAATTAAGAGACAGCAATTGCATATAATGTTTTACTGTTTGAAATAGACAAATATTTAAATGCAGGATCATTCCATAATGTGTTTCTTTAATTGTGTTTTTTTTTTTATCTCTGCTCATGAGCATTTATGTAGACATGGTGCCGTGTGTGGTTCCATTAACATGGGGTGTCTTCCTTTGCTCTTGTGACTGAAGTTTTGCTGTTGCCTCATATTCATGAGAACATGTGGTTCATGTGGAAGAGCTTAACATCTTTGGCGTTTAAGTGAAGTGCAAACAGAATACAACATAGAATTATATTTTGTCTTTCTTACCCCATTCTCTATTGAACTTGTGTCTAAATTTGTTTATCAAACACACTGGTTCAGGTTATACTTATGTCTTCATACCTGATTATAAACTTCTTTGGAGAAGCAGCATTTTATTCATACTTTTATCACTAGCAACAATGATGGTTCTTAACTATAAGATAAGGTTTGTAATTATATTTTTAGTAGTTAATATATTATTACAGTGACAGGATATTCCTGCTGGGGTTTTTTCCCCTCCACTATATGGAGTACAGAAAAGCATCACCTTATTTAACACATAAGACACTCACACTTGCAGAAGAGTGAACTTTGAGATTTGTATTTTGCGACTCAGGGCTGGTTGCTTGAGTTGAGATCAATGTGCCATTATAGGAGTTGGTGTCATTTGAGGATGTGGCTGTGGACTTCACCTGGGAGGAGTGGCAGGAATTGAATGATGCTCAGAGGACTTTGTACAGGGATGTGATGCTTGAGACCTACAGCAGCCTGGTGTCTTTGGGTGAGTGAAACGCTACAGTAACATTCAGGAGAAACAGTTTGTTATTTTATTTTTTTTATAAAAATAGGAATGGTTTATAGGGTTTTATGCTATTTGGTAAGATTACATTTCATGAAAAACATGTCATCCCCATCTAACAAAAGTTCCAAATTGGCCTATTTATTGTATAATTTCTGGAGCTGAGCTCTTGTCATTCTTCCAAGGATCTGGCTTTGCAGTTTTATAAAGTCGTATGTTACTTCTCATTAACAGGGCACTGCATTAGTAAACCTGAGGTGATACTCAAGTTGGAGAAAGGAGAAGAACCATGGATGATAGAAGAAAACCCAAACCAGAGCCTCCCAGGTTAGTAAGCACATCCTGGGCAAAAATGAAAATGAATAAAAGCCAGCAGACCTTGGCTGTGTTCAGCTGGTTTGGGCAATTCTTCCACAGGTGCATGAGCCAAGGCTGGTCCATCTTCTCACATCCAAGACATGTATTATATAATTTCTTAGATAGACTCACACATATATATTTCCATATTTTATTTTGCTGTTTTTAAAAAACTCCAGTGCATAATACTACAGCTTTTGTGAGCAATGAATTATCAAGTGAGAGTGTGTGTTCCAGAGTTTGGGGAGGTAATACAGGTTGATTTTAGAAGGAGTCAAAAACAGCTTTTTCAAAGATGGTGGGCACAGCCTTGGTTGCAGAACCAAATATTTTAGGAAAGGGGGTCTGGAGGGGTGGACTGAAGTATTCTGTATAGTAATGGTTTTGAGAAGCACAGGAATTTCGGTTAAATGAGTAGTTTGTGGGAGGCTCTGTTTGGGGTGGAAAAAAGGAGATTTTATTATTTGAAAAACTTCTACATGCCTATAGCCATTTTTAGGGAAGAGTAAAAAGTATAGGGACGTACATACAAAAATCTTAACCTAAGTCATTTTACTCCATATGTGATGAAAAATTGGATCATTCTGCACCTGAAAGTAGCCAATGAAGGAAAATGTAGCCATATTCAAAGCAGAAGAATGAGAAAAAGAGCTGCAGGAGATAACCAATATAATAAAAATAAAATGGAGGGCCGAGCCCGTGGTGCACTCGGGAGAGTGTGGCGCTGGGAGCGCAGTGACGCTCCCGCCGCGGGTTCGGATCCTATATAGGAATGGCCGGTGCACTCACTGGCTGAGTACTGGTCACGAAAAAGATAAAAAAATAAAATAAAATAAAAAATAAAATAAAATGGAGTAAAAATTGTAAACAAATGTAAGGTGATAAGTAATTTTTTGAAATCTACAGTCATGGAGAAGGTAAAAATCAAATATTACATCATGGTTTAAAAAAGAAAAAAGAGAATAAAGAAGCAAAGAACAATGTGACATAATGTTAGAAAGTATATTAATACAACATAACATGTCAGAATGAGGAAAACCCATATACTCCTGAAACCAATATCCATTATTTATTTTTTAAAAATCTTTTATTACTAGGATTGGGAGAAAGTTCTCTACCTTTACATGACCATGCAAAAAATATGCTTATGTGTGGTTCATGGATATGGGTTGTTTTTTTGTTTGTTTGTTTTTTGTCATTTCAGATGTCCTGATAGTCAGTGACTTAATTGAGAGAAGCAAAGAAAGTCATGGTAGATACTTGTGGCAAGGTGTAATCATCAATGGTAACCGTTCATCTGAGGAGAGAGTGGAGTTAGGAAAATCGCTTAATTTGAGTCCAAAGCATATTTTAAATTTGGTTATAAATAATGGAAACTATTCAGGAGTGGGGCATGAGGAGTTTAACATATGTCAGAATGCACTTCTTCCAGAGACTGATACCATGCATGCTGGAGAGAAACCTGATGAGCCTAATATATCCGAGAAATTACAGAGACATCATGAGCATCTTAGTCAACATCCCAAGATTCCAACTGGGGAACCTTTTGAATATAGTGGAAAAGGAAGATCCTCCAACACAGTGCCAATAATATTTACATGTAAGAAGGTTCATATGGGTGAGACCACCTGTAAATATTGTGAATATGGGAAAGCCTGTAATAAGTCAGCTGTCATTGCCCAAGAGATAACTCAGGTAGAGAAGATAACTTTTCATTGTGATGTATGTGAGAAAATGTTCTATAAAAAGACTAAACTTACACAACACCAGATTATACACACAGGAGAGAAACATGATAAATACAGTGAATGTCATACATCTTTTATTAAGAAATCATACCTTATCTCATATCAGGGAACATCTACAGGGAAGCAGTTTCATCCATGTAATGAACAGGAGAAATTTTTGTATCAAAAGTCAGACTTTACTGTGCATCACAGAATTCCCATAGAGGAAATGTCCTATGGATTTATTAAGTGTGCCAAAAACTTTCATGAGAATTCACTTCTCAGCTGTCATCAGGCAATTCACACAGTGAAAAATCTTGTGAATGTAATGGATGTAAAAAATCTTTCTACCGTAATTCTACCCTTACTATATGTCAGAGAGTTGACGTGAGCAAGAATCCATATGAATGTGAAGAAAGTCAGATTTTCTCCAATAAGTCTAAAGTCGAGAAACATGAGAGAATTCACATTGTTGAGAAACCCTTTGACTATAACATACGTGGAAAAGTCTTTCACCAGAAATCAAGCTTCAGCAAGCATAAGAGAATTTATAAGGAATGTGAAAAAGGTTTCAACCAAAAGTCAAACAGGAAGAAACATCAGAGAATTCACACAGGTGAGAAACCATATGAATGTAAAGAATGTGGGAAAGCTTTTAACCGAAAGTGTGCCCTCAGCAGGCATCAGAGAATTCACACAGGTGAGAAACCATATGAATGTAAAGAATGTGGAAAAGCTTTTAACCAAAAGTCACACCTCAGCATTCATCAGAGAATTCACACAGGTGAGAAACCATATGAATGTGTAGAATGTGGAAAAGCTTTTTACCAAAAGTCACATCTCAGCAGGCATCAGAGAATTCACACAGGTGAGAAACCATATGAATGTGTAGAATGTGGAAAAGCTTTTTACCAAAAGTCAACCCTCAGCAGGCATCAGAGAATTCACACAGGTGAGAAACCATTTGAATGTAAAGAATGTGGAAAAGCTTTTAACCGAAAGTCACACCTCAGCAGGCATCAGACAGTTCACACAGGTGAGAAGCCCTGTGAATGTAATGAAGTGAGGAAAAAGTTTTTTTATAGAGTCACAGCTTAGAAGATATCAGGATACTCACACAGGAAAAACTTTTGAATGTGATGTGACAAACCTTTCCCTGGAACTCAACACAGAAAGGAAAGAATTCACACAAAGGAAAATCTCAGTAAATGTAATTCGTATGGGAAAAGATTTTGGCCAAAGTCTTACCTCAAGATATCAGGGAACTTACATCAAGAAGACCTATAAATATGAAACTGTCCTCAGGTATTGGAGGTTGTCTTGAGGATACCCTATTGATATAAAAATTTGCTGATGCTCTAGTCCCTTCTATACATGTGAATTGCGTATTACAAATTCACTTTCTGCCATGTATTTTACATCTTGTGTATATTACTTATAATTCTGGAAGAAATGTATTATGTAAATAGTTGTTATTCTGTGTTGTTTTTCAGTTGTGGAATTGTTTCATTTATTTAATGTTTTTATTTATTTCTCAGAATTTTTGATAAGTAGTTGGTTGAATCACCAGATGTGTACCATCAGATATGTAAGGAGGCTGTAATTGTGAAAACATTTTTTCTCCAAAGTTTCAAGGCTGGCTATGTTTAGAGCATTGTTGCTTATAGCATTGTGCTCATAACACAAAGGATCCCTATACCAGCCACTCACCATAAAATACATAAAAATAAAAAAGGAATCACATCATAGCAGGCAATAGAGAATTTACACGGGAGAAATTTTGTATGGATTAGACTCTGCTTTTTAAATTAAACCACTCTTTTCTCTCTTATGTGTAGCCTGCAATCTGAGCACTCCATGATTGGGTGGCTGACCATGTAATTTAACTCTGTTTTGGGAAATGTAGATATGTGATGAACGTTACTTCCAGTTCAGGCACCACAATAAAAAAAAAGTTTCCGTGTAGTTCCTGATTTCTTATTTTCTCTGGGACTGAATGAAGATGACTCGGGTGTAATTGGGGGCCAGAGGTGGGAGAAATCCACCCTAATTTAAAACAGAAGGAATTAAACCAGAGATAGTCTCACCACTATCCCAAAACCTCCATTAACACATTTTTATGAGAAATTATTTCCTTGTTGAGCCATTGTATGTGTGCTCTGTTTGCATTACAGCATAACCAGCCCACTCCAGCTAATGATTTTATCAACTTTCTGAGAGACATTACCAGTCCCTGTAAATGGGAAGAGAATCCTGTGTTTTCACCTGTTATACTCAAATCAATGTGTGGAAAAATCAAATTATGGAGAGAAACAATGCAATAAATGTGTAATATCTATCAGGGTCTCTCACTGAACAGTGGAAATAAAGTTAATTATCTTTCTGAATCTCTTTAATATGTCAAAGCTTTCAAGAAAACTTTCAACACTTTCTGTCAGAATTTGAAATGAAAACTATCAATCTATGTAACAAATGTAAATTTTCAAATGGAAATGATAAATGGAGTACTAAAAATATTTTTAACATTTTGAATGTTACCAATATTCAAATATGACTGGTGACACTGCCTGCCAGGGGGCATTTGGCTTTGACTGAAGACATTTTTGGTTGTCATAACTGAAGGTTGGGAAGTGCTACTCCATTGAGTGGGAAGACAGATGTTTCTAAACAGCCTACAATGCACAAAAAAGCCTCCTCACATATGCAACATTTATGAATAAAAATGTTCTTTGTTAAAAATTTATCTTAATGAAACCCAGTGTAACTGTGGGTAGTAATAGATACACTTAGTATAATAGTTTGATTTGACTTACTTCAGGATTTTTGACATTAACTGCCACTCTAACTTCAGTATATTTTGTTAAATATATTGTCTAAAAGATTGCACTATATAGATTTGCACTTACTCTCCTATTTTAGGTAAATTTGTATGACCAGTATTACAAAACTAAGTAAAGGTAATTTTGTGTAATGTTTGAAGCTAATGCAGAGCCAGTCAGTGGGTTGAATAGGAACATTTGTATGGGAATGCACAAGTCAGGCACATTTAAACAACTTGTCTGAACTCATTTAAATAGCTGTAAACAGGAGTTTTTAAAATTCTATTCAGTAAAAATCAGTGTCTGGAAGGAATACTTATCCTTTATTCCTATTCTTCATTTTTTAAAGGGGCCAAATCACAGGTATGAGTGTACTACATGCTGTATACCTGAAAAATCTCGTGATTCTATTTGCAGTGGTGGAGTGCTATTTTGTATCTTGCCACTTACAGGTAAATCCTGGCTCCACTTGTGTATTGCCTTGCGCTTGGCTCTGCTTGTGTATAGTCTTCCAGACCTAGAGATGGCCCCAAAGCCTGTTTTTACCTAAGAAGCCTTCTAGATTCTGTGGTGACTCCCTGTCTGCCCTCAGAGCCCTTGGGGCGGGGTAGACCCAGGCCCAAATGATGGGTATGAGCAAGTAAGACAAAAAGGTGTCTATCATAGAACCTGTGGGGTGTGGTTGGAGGCAGAGGTTATGGGGTCCTTTTGGGCAGGGAAGTCATTTCCATCTGCCAGTATTCTGTTACCAAATCTCTGGCAACAGTGGGCAGAGAGTACAGCACCATCATTTATTTCTCATTTTTCACTCTAATTTTTATTTTCTTTGTTTTGGGATGTTGAATTTTCCCCTTTTATCTAGGTTTTTAGTTGGAAGGTTTGATTTCAGATCTTTCTAAAATGTATGTATTTACAAATATAAATTTTACTCTAAGCCCTTTTTTACTTTTGGTATGATGTGTTGCTGTTTTCAATCTCAAAATATTTCAAATTTTAGTGACATTTTTATGGCTCACTGGGAGTTTGGGAGTTTGATGTTTAATTTCCATATAATTGTGGACTATTGAAATATTCAGTTAATAATATTCTCTTTAAATCTGTTGTGGTCAGAGAACTTACATTGATTTCAGTCCTCAAATTTATTGAACACATTTTATGGCCTCGCAAATGATCTTCTCTGGAGTATGTTCCATGGGCTTGAATAGATTGGGTATTCTGTTGTTGGGTGTTGTGTCTATATATGTATATCTGTAAGTTCAAGTTGATTTCTAATGTTGCCCAAGACTTTTATACCCTTATCAGTCTTTTTCTTAGTTCTATCAGTTATCAAATGTTGCACTTGACGTCTCTGAATATTTACATAGAACAGTCTATTTCACCCTTAATTTCTTCTCTAATTATTTTTATTTGATGTTGGGCTTATTTGTTTGGTGTATGTATACCTATAATTGCTATGGTGTCCTCCTGGCTGACACTTTTGTTATAAATGACCCTCTTTATTCCTAGTAGCATTTTTGTTTTAATTTTTTTGTCTGATATTAGTACAGCCAGCCCGTGTATCTGTGTTATGGTTCTGTTTACATTGTAAATCTTTTCCTGCCCTTTCAACATGTTGATATCTTTGAATTTAATGTGTTTCTCTTGTGCTCAATATATAGGGTTTTTAAAAAAAATACTGTTGGACAAGACAAAATTTTTTTTATTTTGTTTTACTTGACAGATTATAATGGTATATGTTTATGAAGTACAATTTGATGTTTCAACACATGTATACATGGTGAAATGATTAAGTCAGGCTAATTCACATATTCCTTATCTGACACACTTATCTCATTGTGGTGAGAACGTTTAAAATCCACTCTGTCAGCAACCTTGAAATATACGTTCCTATTAACTATATTCACCATGCTGTGCAGTAGATCACCAGAACTTACTCCTCCTCTTGGACCAACACATCCCCATTGCTAACCTTCAGTTTTGGTAAACCTCATTCTTCTATTTGACTTCTTAATAGTCCACATATAAGTAAAATTAAGTTGTATTTGTCTTTGTGTACCTGGCTTATTTTACTTAACACATTGTACTCTAGATTCATCCGTGTTGCCACAATTGACAATTTGTTTCCTTTTTTAACATCTGAGAAGAATTTTGTTTTATATGTAAATATTTATTCACTGATGAGTGCTTCTGTAGTTTTGATATCTTGACTGTTGTGAATAACGGTGTAGTAAGCATGGGAGGGCTGACAGGTCTTCCTCATACTGATGTCAGTTCCTTTGGACATATACCCAGAAGTGGGATTGCTGGATCACTTGGTAGTTTTATTTTTAATTATTGACAACTTAATGCTGCTTTCCAAATTGGTGTTCTAATTTACATTCCCACCTTGTGTATTCACACCTTCATGAACACCTATTATCTTTTATCTTTTTTATAATACATGTTCTAACAGGCCTGATGTGATCTCATTATAGTTTTCAATTGCATTTCGCTGCAGATTAACGATGACAGTACTTTCATATATCTGTTGGCCATTTCAAGTCTTCTTTGGAGAAATGTCTATTCAGGTTTTTGTTCACTTTTTGAGGAGGGTTATTTATTTATTTATTCTTATTGAGTATTTTGAGTTTCCTGTATGCTTTAGATTTAGCCCATGTGAGATGTATGGCTTGCAAATATTTTTCCTGAATCTGTAGGTTGTCTTCTCACTTTGATATTTGTTTTATTTTCTCTGTAGAAGCTTTTCAGTTTGATGGTATAAATTTCTTCTAACCATGAGATTAGCTAAATTGAAGTTTTTACATGTGATGTCTATACTCTACTAAGTGTCTTCTCTAATTTCCACTGGATGTAAAATTATTTCGGTTGTGTGTGAACATTTCACCTATAACACAGGTGTAGTTAACCCCATATCATAGTTAGAAAAATGAGAGGTTGAGATTTAGGTTTGTTGCTTGAGGTCTCAGATTGGCTGTAAAACTTTTCCATCATGCTGTATTCTTCCATTCTTCTGTGGAAACCATGCTCAACAGTCTAGAAGCCCAGGTGTGCCTCTCTCTTCAACCCCACCATGTTGCTGGCTTACTTGGTGTGGGAGCCTGTCAAGAGAAGGGATGTCTTTGTTCTTAAATCAATGTGTTTGGACACAGGAGATACACACCCTGATATCAGTCATTGACTTTAAATGTATTAATGTATATCGGTGCATTTGAAACCTGCTCCACCACCTGTGTTTGGTGCAACAGGGGCTCTAGGCCCACTTTTGCCACGTCTGCTGCAGGTGTTGGTGGTGCTGAATGGTATTCTCCAGAAGCTCCTTGGCCTCATTCTCTTGGAATAGTTGCCTGTGGCCTGATGGTAAGGGGTAAGCACCCTTTTCTCATTCTGCCCTCTCTGTCTATAACTATACATCTTACTCCATCGTTGCTGCCTCCTGGCTGTGAAGTTAGAGCCCCTCAGTGATGGTGGACAGTCAGGGAGCACAGCTGCATCTTCAATGCCTTCATATTTGCCTCCACCAGTTTCTATGTAGAGAAAGTGGCAGATGAGCAGGTGAGGGCAGGTGAGGTTGGGTAAGATCCACCTGCCCCCTGGCCCCACCTAGACTGAGCAGCTGCAGTTTGCAAATAAACCACCTCCCAGTTTCCTCCACGCCTCAGAGAAGATTGCCTGGACATGCTCATTTATTCACTAATTCCATGTTCCACCACCTGTACAGACTGTACTTGTGTACCCTTATAGACAGTTAAATTTTGTCATGTACTTTCAGCTCCCATCCCCTCTCCCACCTACTCAAAATGGATGTTGCCAAGTTGGACCCCAGAAATGTGCAATGGGTCATTCTTCTTAAAACATACCTTTTTCTCCCTAATATTTATGTATATATAATATACATATGTATATGTACATAGATATACACACACAAAGAAACATTTGAAGATATTAAAATGTTCCTTGTTCTCCCTAATATATATTATATATATTCACAAAGAAACAATTTGAAGATATTTTTCTCTACTGTATTTTCCTTAGGTTAATAGAAGAAATGTACATTAACAATAAATGCCATATATGACAAGCCCAAAGGCAGGACCATCTTCAATGGTGAAAAGTTATAGCTTTTCCAGCCAGTACAGTTGGGGAAGAAATTTCTAACTAGAGATATTGGGCAAGTAAAAGAAATGAAAGGCAAACAAATACAAAAAGAAAAATTCATGATCTTCCACACAGAAAAATGAAATGACTTTACCAAAAAACAAGCCAACAAACAAAACCTTTTAGAACTCAAAGACAAATTTAGTGTAATTTCAGAATAGAAAACGAACTTAGAAAAACCAGTATCATGTTTATACACTAACAACTATCTGAAGCAGAAATTAATGACAATCCCAATTACAGTAACATATAAGAAATTTAGCAGTGAATACACTGAAGGATGTGAACAATGTGTACACTGAAAATTATAAAGCATTGATGAAAAAATTTAAAATGACAAAAATAGTGGAAAGATATCCTATGTTCATGGATTGAAGTATTTAGTATTATTAAATTGTTTATACTGCCCAAAGCAATCTACATATTCAATGCAATGTCAACCAAAATTTCAATGTTATTCTTTACACAATTACAAATTAAAATATAAAATATGTGTAGAATCAAAAAAGACCACAGACAGCAGATTTAAGTTGAGCAAAAATAAGCTAGAGTTGTCATGCTACCTAATTTCAAAATATATTGCAGATTTTAGTAATGAAAACAGCATGTTACTGGCATAAAAACTGACTCATAAGCCAGTGAAATAGGATAAATAGCCCATAGATATACCCACACATCTACAGCCAACTGATTGTTAACAGAACTACCAAGAACGCACCAAGGGGAAAGGACAGTCTGTTTAGTAAATGATGTTGTGATAGATACCTGTCCCCATGGAGAAAAAAAGAATGACTCTGATCTCAACCACTGTACAAGAAGCAATTCAATATAAAGGACCTAACCATGAGGTTCTAAAATTCTAAAATTTGAAAACTACTAGCAGAAACACTAGTGGTAGTGGTTCATGATATTGGTCTGAGCAATGATTTTTAGATATTACTCCAAAAGCACAGACAATTAAAGCAAAAATAGAGCAATGAGATTGCATACATCAGAGAAGTTCCTGTGGGAAAACAAAACTATAAGAGAATTTGTAGCTTTCAGAGAAACTATTTGCAAATCATACATTTGATAATGACATAATATCCAAAATATATAAGAGATTCAAACCATTCAATAACAGAAAAACCCTGTTAAAAATCGCCAGTAATTCTTGATAGATAGTTTTTAAAGGAAGATAATCAAATCACAATAGAAGTACAGAATAGAATGAAGGTTATCAGAGGCTGAGGGGCAGGATGGGCGGTGACGTGAAAAGGGAACATGTTGGTCAAAGGGTACAAACAGGCAGGATAAAATACTTCTGGTGATGTATTACACAGCATGGTGAATATACTTCATTAAAATTTATTGAATATTTCAAAGTTGCTTTATAAAGTCTATTTTAAGTGTCTTACCTCTAAAACGATAAGTATGTGAGGTGATAGATATGTTAATGACTCTGATTTCCTCACTCCACAATGTATACATGTATGGAAGCATCATGCTGTACCCCCACCACCGCATTTGGAACCTGGTGTCCCAGGAATGGCCCACACAATCTAGATGAAGTGGATGCCCACTAAGCGTTACACTGAATGTAAATCCAGTCAGATTTCAGATAGGCATTTGTGGATGTGGAAAGGAAGCTGACGTTGATTTTTAAATAAAGCTAAGAATCAACATAAAAGAGATAATGAGAAAGATAAGATTTAGAGGCCAGCCCATGGCTCACTTGGGAGTGTGGTGCTGACAACACCAACTCAAGCGTTAAAATGCCCTTACCAGTCACCTTTTTAAAAAGAAAAAAAAAACAAAAAAGGATTTACTGCACAACACATTAAAAGGAATGGAAAGCTAGTAGAACATTAGACATTATGACATCTATGCACAAGTATCTGCACATATTTCACAAAAAAAACAGGTGAGATGTGGGCATGATGATTTCAGGCAATTTAGGACTGAAATAGAAATAGGAGTGATTCATATCCACAGATTGTAAGCAAAAGAAAGCACAAAAAAATTTTAAATTTGCATAAATACACTTGTTCAATAGAAATCACAGGAGAATGTAGTGAGGTCCTCAAAAATGTCCAGCCTCCCTGGGCTTGACACTCTGTTCTCAACACAATGTATAAATTAATAGCTTGCT